>NW_024429190.1:54532073-54972073 GCF_017639785.1 Mesocricetus auratus
TTTTTAGTTTTTGGTTTGTTTTTTTTTCTTCCATTTCTTGCATTTTTTGGTTTGTTTCTAACTCTTTAAGGGATTTTCCCAAGTCATCTTAGAGGACCTCGGCCACAGGCAGATCCAGTCTGGGTCCCTCAGCCTGGGGAGAATCAGGGTTCCTGTACTCAGGTGGACAAAGAGTCGGCATGTGACAAACAGACATGAACACAAAAGAGTGCTGAAGCTGAGTGTAATTTCTCAAAGCATGCATCAGACTTTTATAATCATTACATAAGGAAGTAAGAAAGTTAATTTTTTATATATGTCAAGGTACACTGAAGTCAGCAAAATCGACACATAAGGCACATCATGAGACTAGAATTTCAAAATATAAAATCAAATTCATGAGAATTGGCAGTAGCCAGACAGTACTTATAACATGATAACATCAGCTCTAAAATCAACCTATTTTTAGAATTACTTCCTCTGTCTTATGGGTACATGCTCTATCCATAGTCCCAATTCTTGGTCCAGTGCTTATCCCACCATTTGCCTGCCTTCTCTAACTTTCTGATTATATTATTTTGCTGTGCCTTGGATAATAGACACCAAGCGGGTCTTGCTCTAATTAGCCTTTCCATGAAATTCAGGTTGTAGTACAGCACATGTGCTCCTCCTATATTTATCCACGTATTATCTTCTTCATCATAAATTGCAGTATAAGGAAGGGGAGCAGCCATTATCCTAAGCATTTGGAGAGATTCTCTATTTACTGGAGGAGCCAACCATTGGCCCCTGATTTTGTTACTTCTGTTTCTGGCAAGGAAGTTGGAACATCATTGGTGGTCAGAGGAGGAACTTCCAATTCTACTGAACCTTCAATCTGATTGGATCCTTGAGGCATACTTATTCCTACAAAAGAAATTAATACCAAAAACACAGGGTACAGAAACATCCACCAGTTATTGTTAGAACAAATCTGGAACACATCCTTGATATGGGATGCCAGGGATCTCCATGGGAAGTCCAGCTTCCATGAAACTTTTGCCTCAGGTCTCTGACCAAGTTTTTAGTCTTGTTATGCAGACTCCACTGGAGTGGCTGTGGCAGGCCTCTATCATTTTTATGAAGTTGTTTATAAGGTCATTCTCTTCTTTATTTGCATTGGAATGTTCGAGTCTTGCTGGTGTAGGGTCTCTAGACTCTGGGGGTGACACAATTGTCTTTCTGTTGCTGAGTGTATTTCTATATTGTCTCCTTCCCATTCCTTCTTACAATGGGTGCAGAAGGAGCCTCTTCCTCTTGTGGTGGGTATGGGACCAGGGTTCACTTCCAGTGGGTGCAGGCAAGTCCAATGCTCTGATAGTTCTCCTCTTCCTGGCCCTTTCCTGTTTTTACCCAATAGTATAATTTCTGATGAGTGCTAATTGCAATATTACTTATTCTCAGCCATAATTTAAATGTTTATGTACTAAAAGCCAGGCCCACATGGTCTACATAGTGAGTTCCAGAACAGCCAGAGGACATAAGGACACCCACACACGTACACACACACAAACACAAAGAGGGAGATAAAGAATTACTCAAGGGGCTAAGGTTTCAGTATTACAAACTTGAGGCCTGCCCAGCTTACCAGAAGAGCTCAAGGCTAACTTGTCTTAAAACAAAACAACAGAGTTTTTTAAAGGCCAGGGATATGGGTTAGTGGAAAAGCACCTAGCAAGTGAGGACCTCCTCTATTCCGTAGTCTCTGCCCATAATGAAAGAGAAGAGAAAAAGGAAAGCACACAAACACTCTCTTCTTTGAGGACACTGAAAACGCAGACAGGCAATTGCTTCTTTAACCAAGCAGGTTCCCAGACAGGCCACCTCTACAATTTTCTCTGGCTTGACATCCGTACATTCATCTATGAGCTCAGCAGACCCTTGTAGAACTTGTTGTCCCTAAAATCAGCTTGCACTGCTTTCTCTCACCTTTTTTCCTCCTTTACTTTTTATTCTCTCTCAAAAAATAAAATTCAAGAACTATTCCCACCACCTATCCCCTTCTGAGATAACAGTATTATCTTCTGTATTAGTTGGCTTTCAATGCTGTCATCAAGACCATGGCCAAAGACAATGGGGGGAATAAGGGGTGTGGTTTGTTCTTCATGTGTCAATCACAGCTAATCATGGAGGGAAGGCAGGGTGACACTGAAGCAGGGCAGGAACCTGGAGGCAGGAGCTGATGCAGAGGCCATGGAGGGGTGCTGCTTACTGGCTTGCTCTCCATGGTCCACTCATATTGTGACATCACCCTCAGTGGTGCTTCAATCATTAATTAGGAAATTGCCCCCCATAGACATGCATGCCTACAGGTTAGCTTTATGAAGATTTTATTTTCAGCTGAGGGTCTGTCTTCTCAGATAACCGTAGCTTGAGTCAAGTTGCCAAAAGCCAACCAGCACAGTCTCTCATGCAGACCTTCAGAGAACTGTGTCAATATAGGGAAAGGGAAAAACACTCAGGGTAGGTGACACATTGCCTTCTTGATGACATCGTCCTTCCCGATCTCCTGATAGTAAATGGTACTCTCCTCCTTCCACTCGGCATTTCCCATCTTCCTTGAGTTGCTTTCTTTGTTCTCCTAAAGACTTACGGCCTCCTGCTACATGATGATATGAATATATGTGTGTGAATGCATATATGTGATGTGTGTTTAGTTGTCTCCTTCTAGTAGAACGAAAATTCCAATAATTTTATTTCTGCTTTCCTAGTGTTGCAATATCTCAAGTTTTCGGTACTGTTGGAGCTTGGCTCATGGTGGACAATCCACGTTATGAAAATGAACAAGGGAAATAATGGGATTTGTGACATTTTAAAGTTAATTTTATATAGCTTTTACACACACACACATGACATCATATAAATGGTGATACATCCTTACATTTTGTGGGCATGAGAGACAAGCCTTTGCTCAGCATCTCCCTGTGTTGTATTTCCTACTGTATTCTAGTCTGTCTGGGAAACTTGGAATTGATAAAAGTGTTATCAATCATATGGTGGAAAGTAAAAACAAACAAAGAAGTCTTGTTAGGAACTGGGGCATTTTACCAGGAAGGGAGGAATTATTGGAGGCAGCCATTACATTCTTGGGAACTATGGTGAAGCTGGCTCTTCCCTGTGTATATCAGAAGTAAGGACAGTGCTGGTTACGTGGGAGGAAGTTTTCTTGGAATGATATCAAGTAGCAATGACAGAGGTAGGGGGAAAGGAGACAAAGGAAAAGAGGGGAAGGGAGGAAGGGGGAGAGAAGGGGAGAGCGAGAGACAGAGGGAATAGAGGAGGAAGAAGAGAGGATGCTCCAGCCATCCCTGAAACTAATTCCATCTTTTGATTTTTGGCTTTGGACAAATAAAAATTGTCCTTTTGTACAGAGGATGTAGTGTGGCTGACAGAGTGCTTACCTGTCATGCACAAAGCCCAGGGTTCCATCCTTAGCACCACAGAAACCAGACGTGGTGGTGGCAAAGCCTGTAACCTGAGCACTTGGAGGTAGAGGCAGCAGATACAGAAGTTCAAGCTCATCCTTATCTATATAAGGTCATCCTTGGCTGCATAGCAAGTTCTAGGCCAGAACAAAAACCTACCAGTCTTCTCCTTTGAGATCTGAAGTCCTCAACAGTGAGTGACACTCACTACACACCTAGTAACATTTAGGATGTCGATGATAAAGGAAGGGGAGAGATTGACGTGAAAACATCTATTTTCACTCCCTTTGAACCATTTTATGATGAGGAGTGGAAATGTACAGAAGTAGAAGGATCAGGGGAAGGGAGCTTGTTTTCCTTCTATGATACTTTCTAAGTCCTCCATCTTCAGGAAGAAGGGAATGGAGTTAATAATCACAATTGTCTTTAAGCAGCCAGGCTGGTCAATGAACACATGAGCCAAACTCCCAGAAGCCAATTGAGAACTGATTAAGACAAAGTTTGGTCATCCTGACTGGTCTTGAACTCTAGGCTCAAATTATCTTCCTCCTTCAGCCTCTCAAGTAGCTGAAACCACAGAAGCATGTTACTGTTCCTGACTTAAAATTGTTTTCCTTTTCTTTTGTGGCACTGATGGATCCAGGATCTCCCTAGTGCTAGGCTGAAGTGCTACCACCTAGCTACACCCAGATCATCTTATTTACCCCCCTTTTTATGACAGAGACTCACTATGTATTCTAAACAGACCTCCAACTTCAGACTCTTTTGCCTCAGCTTCCCAAGCACTGGGATTACAGTGGTGTACCAACATACATAATTTAAAAAAATTTAATGTCATTATAGGTTCATTAAAAATTGCAAAAGTATACAGAGAATGTCTACATATATCTACATACACATTACGATGAAGCAGCCTGACCAAAAGTAACTTGGGGAGGAAAGGGTTTATTTCGCTCCTAGTTCCATAGAACCGTTCATCACCAAAAGCAATGAGGACAGGAACTCAAACAGGGTATGAACCTGGCGGCAGGGACTGATGCCAAGGCCGTGGAGCGGAGCTGCTTCCTGGCTTCTTCCTCGCAGCTTGTTCAGCCTCTTTTTTTTTTTTTACTTGAGACAGGGTTTCTCTGTGACTTTGAAGGCTGTCCTGGAACTAGCTCTTGTAGACCAGGCTGGCCTCGAACTCGCAGAGATCCGCCTGCCTCTGCCTCCCGAGTGCTGGGATTAAAGGCATGTGCCACCAACGCCAGGCTTATTCAGCCTCTTTTCTTTCTTTTTTTTTGATAATTTTTTCTTTTTTAAAATAATTTTTAATTATTATTTTAATTTTAAATAGCTTGTTTTACATGTCAATCCCAGTTCCATCTCCCGCACACCCCACCATCCCCCCCCACCTCCCACCCTATTGCCAATTCCTTCCACATAGGGGATATCTAGAGTCTGTCATTTCACTCAGGGTAGTAGGGTACAGGCGCTCCCCTAAGAGTCCAGGCTGAGAGAGCATCCCTCTTTGTGTTATGGACACACGATGTCTGTTAGTATTCGAGGGATAAACACTGATTCACTGCTCAGGACCCCATAGGTTGCCCAGGCCTCCTCACTGACTCTCACATTCAGGGGGTCTGGATCAGTCCCATGCTGGCTTCCCAGCTGTCGGTCTGGGGTCCAAGAGCTCTCCCCTGTTCAGATCAGCTGTCTCTGCTGGTTTTGCCAGCCCATTCTTTGCCAATTTGCTCATCGCCCCTCTCTCTCTGTCACTGGGTTCCTTGGGTTCAGTTCAGTGTTTAACTGTGGGTGTTTGCCTCTGCTTCCATCAGTCACTGGATGAAGGCTCCAGGATGGTTATAGACATCAAGTTCATTATCAGGAATGGGCATTCGAGGTGGTCTCTACACTATTGCTTAGCTTGCCAATTGGTGTCATCCCCTTAGATCACTAGAGGTCACAATGGTGCCTGATCTGTCTTCTAACCTATGATTCCCTCTTCCCCCTATTCTACCCCTCACTCAACCTTCCTGTTCCCCCATGACCTACTCTCTCTTCCTCTTCTCCCCCTCTCTTCTTCCCAGCTCCCCCCACCCCTCATCGTGTTCCCCATCCATTCAGAGGATCTTGCCTCATTCCTCTTCTCTGGGGTACAATGCATATCTTTTAGGTTTTTCCTGTTTCCCAGACTCTCTATCAGTGGAAGTGCAGACTGGCACTATCCTGATCCATGTCTAAAATCCATATATGAGTGAGTATATACCATGTTTGTCTTTTTGTGACTGGGTTACCTCACTTAGGATGGTTTCTTCCAGTGTTATCCATTTCCCTGCGAATTTCAAGATTCCATTGTTTTTTTCTGCTGAGTAATACTCCATTGTGTAAATGTACCACATTTTCTCTATCCACTCTTCAGTTGAGGGGCATCTAGGTTGATTCCAGGTTCTGGCTATTACAAATAATGCTGCTATGAACATAGTGGAGCAGATGCCCTTATATGAATTTGCCTCTTTTGGGTATATGCCTAGGAGTGGAATTGCTGGGTCTTGTGGTAGATTGATTCCCATTTTCATGAGGAATCTCCATACTGATTTCCAAAGTGGTTCAGCCTCTTTGATAATAGAACCTAGGACCATCAGCTCATGGATGGCACCATCCAAAATGGGCTGGGTCCTCCCACATCGATCACTAGTTAAGAAAATGTCCTACAGCTGCATTTTCTCACTTGCAGTTCCCTCCTTGTAGATAACTCTAGCTTGTGTCAAATTGAGATGAAAGTAGCCAATGAAACATCTTTTTTTATTGTTGAGAGAGAATCTTAAAGAGCTGTAATGCAATATCAAACCAGGAAATAGGTATATTAGTACAAATCATACAGTTTGATCAGATTTTACATGCACACATACACTGTGTGCAGTTCTTTCCACTTTCATCATATGCAGAGTCTTACAATCGCTTTTCTTTCCTAGCATGTGAGGAGATTCATGCATTTGAAGTGGACATTTCAAGCCAGGCATTGGCGGTGCACGCTTTTAATCCCAGCACTCGGGAGCAGAGAGGCAGGTGGATCTCTGTGAGTTCCAGGCTAGCCTGGTCTACAGAGTGAGCTCCAGGACAGCCTCCAAAGCAATAGAGAGAAACCTTGCCTCCGAAGAAAATGAAGTGGACATTTTAAGACCTTTCAGTGAGTTTACTAAATTGTGAGACCACCAATTCTGTGATCCTGGTTTAAATACTTTTTTTTAACCCAAAGAAAATCTGCCACCTCATTTTGGAAAACAAAATCCCTATTTCCATGTCCAACTCAGACAAATAGTAATCTATTTTTTCATTTCCATATATTTGTTTTTTCTGAATATTTGGTACAAATTGAATTGCACAATACATGATTTTAAAAATCAGGATCCTTTCACATTTCGTGGTATTTATGTGTGGCATAGATCTAGATGTCATTCCTTCTTATGGCTCAGTAGTATTTTATCATATGCATAGTCCATATTTTGCTTATCCATTCATCTCTTGATGAATATTTTAGTTGTTCTTTTTTAGTGACTGTAAATGACACTTCTATGAACATTTGTATGTAAAACTTTGAGCATATGTTTTCACATTTTCTGGATAGATGACAAGGAAAGCAATTACTGGGATGGGACATAAGGTAAATTCATGTGGCACTTTAGAAGAAACTGTTACATTATTTTCCAAAGTGGCTACATCATTTTACATTCATTACATCATTACATACACCAACAATTGATGAGGATTTTGACTTCTCCATTCCTTACTGTATTTTTTAAATCACAGTCAATATAGTGAATATATATAAGAATTCTCTTCAGGTCTGTCTATATTGTGTATGTATTAGTTGTTCATTCTTACATATTTTCATTTTTATCCTATTGTATGAATGTTCCATTTAAAAAAAACACACACACATCTTTTTATCCATGAGTACTTGAATGCCTTTCCACTTGGGGGCCATTACAAGAGAGACATTATAAATATTATTGTACAGTGAATTTTATAAATATATTGTTTGTTCTTTGAGGCTAATCTGGGGGATTGAAATTGCTGATAGTAGTAGATATACATTTGATGTTGTAAGAAGCTGAAAAATCTTTATGCTGTTTTATACTCCCAGAGAAAAGGCACAGGAGTTCTAGGTGCCTATATCCTTAGGAACTGATGGCATCAATCTTTTTAATTTATAATTTTCTAATATTATTACTCATTAAAATAGCATTATATATACTTATTCTATATGTCCTCATTATTTAGGGACAATGATAAGTTTTGTATAGGTTAAGCCCAGTGGGAGATTAGATGAGTATTGAGTTTCAAAGGAAACAAGAGGCCACAAGTGTTTGGTTGTGAAGCTGGTAGATGAATGCCTACGTTCCATTCAATCTTTCTCTCCCATCCTATGCTTGAAATATTCATAATAAATAAAGGTTGAAAACACAGAGACATATTTTTGAAAAGGAACCAAGCAATCTATTAAGCCAGCCTTAATATTTCTTTGTGGGACATGTATAACCTTAAATATCTGCTTCAGAACACAAGTATGTGTCCGTACCTTATACAGCACACACCTTGCCCTTCACACTAGTGTTCTTGGAGAGAATACTGCTGATGCATTCAGGAGTGTCACATGGTCTGGTGGGTTTTGAGGGAGGTCTGAGAAGTGAGGAAATGCTGTCCTTTAGCGGATTTTTAACTTGAGTAAAATGAAGACACCAGCTCCTGGGACACTGACTTTACCAGTCATTCCATTTTTCTTTAGAAGAATACAAGGAAGAGACAGGTAGACCAACGGAATCGAATTGAAGACCCTGATATTAATCCACACACCTGTGACCTGATTTTTGATAAAGAAGCTAAAATTATACAATGGAAAAAGAAAGCATCTACAACAAATGGTTCTGGAATAACAGGATGCTGGCATGTAGAAGATTGCAGATAGATCCATATCTTTCTCCATGAACAAAATTTAGGTCCAAATGGATCAAAGACCTCAACATAAATCCAGCCACACTGAACTTCTTAGAAGAGAAAGAGGGACGTACCTTTGAATGAATTGAAACAGGAGACAGTTTCCTGAACATAACACCAGTAGCACAGACAGTGAGGTCAACAATTAATAAATGGTATCTCCTGAAACTGAGAAGCTTCTGTAAAGCAAAGGACACAGTCAGCAAGACAAAAAGGCAGCCCACAGAATGGGAAAAGATATTCACTAACCCCACATCTGACAGAGGGCTGATTTCCAAAATATACAAAGAACTCAAGAAGCTAGTCACCAAAACACCAAATACTCCAATCAAAATGTGGGGTACAGGAGTAAATAGAAAATTCTCAATAGAAGAATCTAAAATGGCTGAAAGGCACTTAAGAATGTGCTCAACATCTTTAGCCATCAGGGAGAGGCAAATCAAAATAACTCTGAGATACCATCTTTTTTTTCTGAAATAAATCATATATTTATAAAGTATCTGCAAGATTTCTTCATGACAGACCTGAAGACTCTGCTCAGAGCAACTGAAGATGTTAGTAAATGACAGGATACATCAACTATAAAATAAAAAGGTACTTTCATCAAAATCTTATTTTTATAAAAAATCTTCAAGTAAATAAGAGGCTGAGAGAAAATATTCACAATGCATATCTGACTAAGTAAATCTCAAAAAAATGAGGAATCCCTATAATGGTAATAGTCAATAATTTTAAAGTAAACAAAATGAGATACCATCTTACACCTGTCAGAAAGGCTAAAATCAAAAACACCAGTGACACAGTTTATGCTGGAGGGGATTAGAGAAAGGGGAATACTCTGCCATTGCTGGTGGAAGTGAAAACTTGCACAGTCACTTTGGAAATCAGTATGGCGGTTTCTCAGAAAAATGAGAATTAGTCTACCTCAAGATCCAACAATTCCACTCTTAGGCGTATACTCAAAGGATGCACATTCATACCACAAGGACACCTGTTCAACTATGTTCATAGCAGCATTATTTGTAATAGCCATAACATGGAAGCAACCTAGATGCCCCTCTACAGAAGATTGGATAAAGAAAATGTGGTGCATTTACCCAGTGGAGTACTACTCAACAGAAAAAAAAAAAAACAATGGAACCTTGAAATTCTCAGGCAAATGAATGGAATTAGTAGAAACCATTCTGAGTGAGACCCAGAAAGAAAAACATGGTATGTACTCACTCTAAGTGGATATTAGACATAGATCAAAGGATTACCAGCTACAATCCACACCTCCAGAGAAGCTAGGAAGCAAGGAGGACCCTAAGAAAGACATATATTGTTCCTCAGATCAGGGGAAAGGGAAAGATCTCCTGAACAAATTGGGAGCATGGAGACAGTGGGAGGGATGTAGGAGGAAGGGGAGGGGGAGGAGAACATAAGGGATCAGGAAGATGGAGTCCGGAGAAGAATAGACGAGAGCAAGAAAAAAGATACCGTGATAGAGGGAGCCATTATAGGTTTAAAGAGAAATCTGGCACTAGGAAATGTACGTGGATCCACAAGGATGACCCCAACTAAGAGTCTAAGCAATAGTGGAGAGGCTACCTTAAATGTCCTTCCCCTATAATGCAATTGATGACTACCTTATATGCCATCCTAGAACCTTCACACAGTAGTTGATGGAAGCAGAAGCAGTGATCCGCAGCTAAACACTGAGCTGAACTCCTGGAATCCAGTTGTACAGAGGGAAGAGTGATGGGCAAAGGGGTCAAGACCAAACTGGGGAAACCCACAGAAACAGCTGTGTAGAAGGAAGC
This sequence comes from Mesocricetus auratus, assembly GCF_017639785.1. Lineage (NCBI taxonomy): Eukaryota > Metazoa > Chordata > Mammalia > Rodentia > Cricetidae > Mesocricetus > Mesocricetus auratus. The sequence continues at coordinate 54,542,296 of NW_024429190.1, forward strand.
TGTATGCCGCCATTAGCCATGTGACTTATTAGAGGCGCATGCAGATGAGGTAATAAAAGAGCAGTTTACCACACCGCTAAACACACCCACTTTAGGCATGACTAAAGACGTATACAGATGTAGGCGGTGAACTACGTCACTAGCCAGGCCCACTTTTGGGCATGGCTAAGGGAGTTACTGCGGAAGGTATAAAAGACTAAACAATGGTATAAAAGACTAAACAACGGAAGTCTTGGTCTCTCTTTTTCCGGCTTTCGGCTTCCAGTTCGGCGGCGGAAAACTACTCGGCTCATCTGGGTTATTTGTTTGGTATCTTGTGAGTAATTTCTACAATAAATACTTAGTTTTACTTTCAGTAAGTGTGCCGTTTATCGTTACAGCATCACAGCTGACCTGAGCAAGTGGAAGCTCACAGACCCCAGTCTGACAGCTGGGGAACCACCATAGGACCAAACCAGGCTTCCTGAACATGGGTGTCAGTTGGGAGGCCTGGGCAGTTTATGGGGCCTCTGGCAGTGGAACATGTATTTATCCCTAGTACATGGACTTTGGGAGCCCATTCCCTATGGAGGGATACACTCTCAGCACAGACATATGGAGGAGAGCCTAGGCCCTCTCCCAAATGATGAGACAGACTTTGATGATCTCCCATGGGAGGCCTCACCCTCCCTGGGGAGTCGAAGTAAAGATGGGTGGTGGGCATGGGAGGATGAAAGGGAGAGGAAACTGGGATTGGTATGGAAAATGAGAATATTTTTAATTTAAATTAAAAACTTCTAAATTATAAAAAAAGAATATAAGGAAGTAAAATAATATTTATAAGTCACTCCACTATTTACCCTCTCTGAGTGTGTTGTTATCCCAAGAGCACAAATAATTTTTTCCTTTTTTTGAAGATAATATTTTTATGATTCTTTGGGAATTTCATATCATTAACCACAATCACACTCACCTCCCATTCCCTCCATGCCCCCACCCTTGTGACCCCTCCAAAAATAAAAATTTATTAAAGACCAGAAAAATTAACAACAACAACAAAACACCCAAGTCCAATTTGTTTTGTCTATATACTCACTGGAAAAGCATTGTAATTGAACACTATTGGCATTATTGTCAGTATCTGAAGGAGACTCACTTGTTCTAGGCCACAGATAAAGGAACAGTTTCTTGGGGACTGAACCTCTAGTGTATATTCTTTTCTTTTTCAGAAGTTAATTTTTTATTAGTATAAGTGATATTCCACTTGCCTGACTTTAGCATTCTCATCAACGACCATTGCTCATCTAAAACACTGCAATCAGAACCCTGGCTACGCCAGTCACCTAGGATAGCAGACCACCCTCATTCTGATGAAGTCAGAAAAGAGTTCATTCTAAATGTCATTTCTAAAAATGTGCCCTCTTCATGGGCTGGAGACAAGAAGGCTCCAATTGCCCGTGCTTTTGGCAGCAGATTACTCTTCCAAGTGCATAAAGTTCCCATTTAAAACTTATAAAAAGATATCAAGTGCATAGTATCAAATTTGATTGATGATTTCATCCTGTCACCTTCTCCTGTGTGGGGATGTGATTTCTTAAGAGTCATTTTAATTCTCTAGACTGTGGAGGGAACTCAAGTGTTCCTTCAGACTTCGTTAATGGTGAAATCTTGCAATTCATTTTTATTCACTTTGGACCTTATACACCAAAAAAAAAAAAAAAAAAAAAAAAGAAGAAGAAGAAGAAGAAGAAGACAGCTCCAGGCAGGCATTCTGAGTTCTTTATCTTCTCTGTGATCAACTCAAGATTTCTGCACTGCTCTTACCTTAAACCCAGTTGGACTGTAAGTGAGTATGATAAAAGTACATGGCTCCAGACGGTCCCCAAGCTCTGCGTCTTCCCAAAGTGAAGGACTCTTAAAACATCAGAAAATTGCCCTCTTGTAAATTATATTAAAACTGGATCAATGGAGAGCTATTTCTACATGCCTGTCTATACAGGAGCACAAGTAGCTTGTCAGGGAAATCTTAAAGTTTATAAAGTTTGTCTCATGGATGAACTTTCTACATGTTGACATACTAAATGTCGCTGTTTCAGCAACTATCATCTAAAAATGTTTACTATATTTCCTCAATCCTCCTCATATTTTATGGATATGCCATACCTAAGATAAGATTAGGCTAAATGTCTTCAAAGTTTGGGCCTCAAAGATGATTGTATTTGAGACAACAAAGCAAACTGATCGTGATCATTTTATCCTGTTGTTGGAGCAGTGACTTTTAAAAGTTAGTCCCCATCATTCAGATGGTGTCCACTCCTTGAGAGTCACAGCAGATTAATGAATGGACTTAGCAACTGGATTCTCAGGAACCATCCATACAGCTGGGCGAGGGCAATTACTCTTCAGGTGAAATCTGCCCTGTGTGACCCAAGTCCGAGTTATATAATGGTAATGGTAATAAAGTTCATAAACTTGTATCTGCAGTTTTGAAATCGAAAATCTCTCACCTAACTTTCATAATTCATCTGGCAGCGAAACTTGACATGACCTGAATTCTGGTGGCAGAGCATAGCCTGAAACATAAAGACCTATTCATGACTTTTACTTATGCCAGCTAGGGGAATGTTTGCATAACAGCTGCATAAATCTCAATGTGTCCATTAGTGTTCTTCCCTAAGCCAAACAATGGTTGCTGCTATATAATATTGTTAATGCATGATATTAGTAATAGTATATATATACATGTATATGATTTATGTATTTACATAATACAATTTATAATATATATATTTCTGAATTTGGAAACACACCTAACTTGAGAGCTTTAAACAGGAAACTTACAGACCCAAAGAAGAAGAATTTTAATAAAACTAGTAATGTGGTTCTGGAGAGATGGCTCAGGGGTTAAGAGATTTCTAGATGCTTTGGTGTGGTGGGTGACACCCAACTGTATACAATTTAAAGACTCTAAGCTTAAGTGGCCATTGTTATTCTGAAAAAGTAATCCTAGGTAACAGGGTGGGTGGAGATGACAATTGGATAAATGGTCCTACTTGCAGGAAGACAGTTCTGAGACATTTTGTGGCTCTTCCAAACTTTCCAGAAGATTCTAGCTTCAGGCATCCACAATGATGATGAACATAATAATACACTTTCCCTTCTTTGTCTGATCACATCCTCAATAAACCGTTTCATAGAGACACCCAGGATTAGTCCTGTCAGCCAAGTATTTTGTGAGGGGTCCCTACATTTAGGTTCCCTGATTTGCAAGATGACCCACAGTGTAGGGATCCAGTGAAGAGCTGAGTGAACATGTGTTGTTGACATGAACATAGACATATCAAGAACCCTAATGCCTCAGATCCATTGGAGTGGCAAAGCCTTCCCCAGGTGAGACCCAGAGAGATGGAAAAGATTTCCTTGGGTCCATGTGTGTATGTTGAAAGTGTCTGCATAAAATTTCCACCATAACATTATCCACCCAGATTTGTAGGGTCTGAAGATTGCTCCCTACAGAGATTGATCCTCCTGGGACTAGCTAAACCTGCTTTCCTGTTCAGCTGTAGGTAATAACCCTGTCTCCTTGTCTGTCTCTACAGGATAAACCCACTACTTGTTCAGCTATATGCAAGAATCCCATCATCCTGTTCAACTTCATAAAATAAAGATACCAAAGTTCTGGGGTGCTGCAATTTCTTCATCTGAGAGACCAGACTCCTCTCTGTCTCTGTCTCTGTCTCTCTGTCTCTGTCTCTGTGTGTGTGTGTGTGTGTGTGTGTGTGTGTGATATTTTCATTCCCTGCTCCTAATCAGGGTTCCAAGACACAAGGACACCACATCATAGAAGTCTAAAGGGCTGCCACATTCACAATTATAACTTACTGTAGAGAGAGGATAGACATTAAAGTTGACAAATAGGATAGGTGCATAGGTCTGGGGTCAATTGTCTCAATCATTTGAAGTCACAGAAGAAAGGCATAAGCGTCTCTCTTTACAATGTCTTTGTCCTGCCTGACCCCAAAATGCCCCCTTTTCCAGTCTATTTTCCCTTCTGATGCTAGAGAAATTCCCACGAATCTACAAGGATGACCCTAGGCAAGACTCCTAGAAATAGTGGATATGTAGCCTGAGCTGATTATCTCCTCTGATCAGACTGGTGACTACCTCAATTGTCATCAGAGAGTCTTCATCCAGTACTTGATGGAAACAGATGCAGAGACCCACAGCCAGATATTAGGCCAAGCTCAGGGAACCCTGCTGAAGAGAGGGGGGAAGGATTGTAGGAGTCAGAGGGGTCAAAGACACCACAAGAAAACTCACAGAATCAACTAACCTGGGCTCATAGGAGCTCACAGAGACTGAACGGACAAACAGGGAGCCTGCATGGGACCTACCTAAGCCCTCTAAAAATATGTGACAGTGTGTAGTTTGGTCTACTTATAGGACTCCTAACAGTGCCAACAGGGGCTGTCCCTAATATTTTGACTGTTTCTTGGAAACCTTGCCTAGCCTAAATACAAGAGAGAGGTGCTTAGTCTTATTGCAACTTGATAGTTCATGCTTTGCTGTTGCCTATGGGAGGCCTGCCCCTTTCTGAACAGAAACAGAGGAGGAGTGGTGTGTGTGTGTGTGTGTGTGTGTGTGTGTGTGTGTGTGTGTGTGTGTGTGTGAGAAGGGGGATATAGGGGAGGGAATGGGAGGAGAGGAGGGAGGGGAAACTGTAGTCAGGGTGTGAAATAAATGAACAAATTAAATAAGAAAAGAAGTGCCTATAAAAAAACCAACTAGTTCCTACCAGGATAGTTACACCCCTGGATACCAGTGACTACAGGTGAATAGTGAGATATTCAGTAATGCCCCAAGTCAGGAGACCATGGCTAAAGCCACCCTTTCCCTTTGTGTATGCTCTGCTAAAAGTAGAGGGGACATTCAAGAATAGCAGCAGTGCTACTGAACACGAGTTATAGCCTAGGCATTGTTCTGAGAAGGTCAAATGAATGAACTCTTTTATATGACTGCCTTAGCATTTCTCTAATATAACGTGAGGCTATCACCTTTGTGCAGATGAGGACCATGAGATAAAGGGCTGCATGATTCGCACACATCAAACACTTGTTGGCTGCTCTTGCCACACAATTAATGAGTGGTGGGGCTGGGAAGAAAATAGAGATATTATCCCACATAATTAAGCACTTCTACTGCTCCACAAATATAAACTGAAGCGAAAGTCTGTCTCTCCCTTTCTAGAGATGGAGTCCTGTACACCTCTAGATCCAGGATCACCTCCCCTTGGCTTCCTAACTGCCTGAATGACTGCCCTGAACCACCATGTCCAGCCCAAATAGTAACCTTCAGCATGCCACAGTTACTCCAGGTTAACCAAGGAGCAAGATCCAGATGTAAGGCCCATGTCATGCCAGTCTTTATTAAGGATCTTGGTCTGATGTCTCCCTGTCTCCTGCTGGATGAGGACAGTTTTCCTTAAAATGACCCTGAGGTTTCTCAGCCACCCACACAAGTCACTTGTTCTCACCCTCCCCCACTGTTCCCCTCACCATGTCGGGACTCAGAACTATCCACCCCTCCTTACCCCCATCTGCCCACCCACCACTGTTCCCTCACCATGTCGGGACTCAGAGCTGTCCACCCCTCCTCACCCCCATCCCTCCATGCTCTTGTTTCGATGTTCTTTCCCAATCTCCATATCTAATGTCTTCTCACTGGTTAGACTCCCCCCAAACCCCTCATTTACTCCACTCTTGGCCGGCAGAACTGTTAGTTCACCTCGTACACCCACAGAGTTTCCCCCACTTGTACCGTGGCCCTCGCTACGTTGGATTAGTCTCATGCTATGAATGCTAACTTACGCTATTGGACTGTTCACTGCTATACAAGTAGTGGTTATTTGAGAAACAGCCATGCTTTGTGCAAGCCCATGGGAGACCTGTCCCTTTCCGAACGGAGATGGAGGAGGAGTGGGTGGGGAGGGGAGTAGGTGGGCAAGGGGAGGGGGCATGGGAGCGGAAACTGGTTGGTAATGTAAAACAAATGAAAAAATGTTATTTAAAATTTTTAGAATTGGATAACAACAACAAAGAAAAACAGCATGAGTGAGTAGCATGTGACAATGGACTGTATGCTCATTACAGCTAAATAACTCGATTGGCTCTAATGTTGTAGGGTTTCCTCCATTATCAAGCACCTTAGTCTGAGTCTCCCATAAGTAGATCCTGAGATAATACTCTAAAGTGAAAGGAGTTTTCCCTGGACGGGTAGCACTGATGATGGTGAGTTGAGATGGGGTTGCAGGGCAGGAAGAAGTAAAGGATGTCACCTGTAATGGCAGGCAGCTGGGAATCAAGGGAAACCGTATAGCACACTCTGAGCTATTCAACATGGAGGAGGGGCTGTTGGGTATTTGTATATGATGCCTTGTACAGTATCCTGTCATCCTGGGCTGAAAGGTCTCAGGGATATTACTTTCCCTTTTCCTTCCTTCTGGTCTGACACTTTGTGTCTGCACAACATGCACGTTCCTGGAAATGTTCTCAGAGGAACATTTCCTCCAACTGGAGCGTGTTGGAGGGACAGGAGGAGGGATGAGAGTGAAGGTGACTCAAAGCACCTACTGCGTGCTGCTATGGAACCTCCCAGGGTTGTGGTGAAGGAAAGGGGAGTGGTGACCTTAGAAGGCTTCAAGTCACTTGATACCAGTTTCTTGACTCCTAGAACATAAGTTTCATGTTCACAGCTAAAGAACAGAGGTGGTTGTGAGGCAAGAAAGAAAGTCAGGGAAAATTATGAGGACCTGGGGAGGAAAAGGGCCCCTCTTCCAGGAGTCTGACTGAAGCCTCTGTCCAGGCACGAGTTTCAACAGTGTAATTGGACTTTTCTTTTCCTCCTGCCAGTTCCCAAATAACCAACATGGAGACTTAATATTAACTACAAATGCTTGGCCAATAGCTCAGGCTTATTACTAATTAGCTCTTACAATTTAAATCAACCCATGTATATTAAACTACATTCTTTCATCTTACACCTCCTGTTTCTTCTCTGTGTCTCCCTGGCAACTCCTCTGATCCTGCTCTCCTTCTTCCTAATGCCCTCAGTCTGTTTTTTTCTGCCTAACCTCATCCTGTCCAGCTATTGGTCAATCAAATTCTTTATCAAACTTATTACAGCGCAAGTCACATAGTGTACAGCAGGATTATTCCACAGAACACTGTTAACACTTGCTGGAGTCCTTTCTCTCTCACCATCTGTAAGCCTACAGCTTTCTAGGAATCTCACCAGAAACTCCCTTTATAGTAAAAAGACATGCCCAAACCCCGCTGTGTAACCCTAGTGACACATGGTTTTACTTGATTACATTGTGATTCCATCCAAAGCATATGTGGATCCATCTTAAAATCTCACTTATTAAGAGAGAGAAAAGGGGTCAAGGTTTCTAAGATATGTTTGAGGTCTCCTTATGGGTTGGAATGATATATATATATATGGCAATACTTGCAATCCTCCCCTGAGAGGTTCATGTCTTGGGCTTAAAGTCTCTGATGGCGCCCTTTAATAAACAGACTCTTCTTAAGATGCCCACTCCAGCACTCGGGAGGCAGAGGCAGGCGGATCTCTGTGAGGTCAAGGCTAGGCTGGACTGACAGCCTCCAAAACAATACAGAGAAACCCTGTCTCATAAAAACCAAAAAAAAAAAAAAAAAAGATGCCCACTTCAATGCTCTTGGGTGTGCTTTATTCTTCTGATTGTGATTCTCTTTATTAGTGGTAAAAACACAACTCTGTTTCATGTTGGCTAGTCCCGAAATTCCTTTTGACTCACGAGTTTGCCTGTGTTATGGTCTCTGCTGTACATAGCATGACATTGAGCCAATGGATAATGGTCAAAAGAAACAGGGATTATGTTTGCATGATAGATGAGGTTATAACTTCAAGAAATAGATGAATATCCCTTAAAGGTCCCTTATTTCTACTATAAATCAAAAATGGCTTTTGCAAAGCAAAGTGAATATTCTTAGCAAATGATGAGCAGGACATTTAGTTCTGGAAGTTAACCAAATAAACATAATGACAGTGACAGATTTAGTTAATAAGGGAGTCAGTAGATGGGATTTTGAAGAGTACACCCTAAAGAAAAAAATGTATTAAAAGCCTGAATGGTTATCTGATGTGACCATGCTGACTGTCTCAAGACCTCTTCTGGGCCTTTGTAAGGAACTTTTATGGAGACCAAACCAATATAAGAGCAAAATATAAATGTCCAGGGCCTTGATGATAGCTTGTGGGGATACTGCTGTATTATGTCTTTGATTTCCCCAGTAGTACCTTTATAGTTACTTCAGTAAGGAAGATGCAAGCTTTAAAAATAATATCTTGCATGGAGCTGACGAATTTAGCCTATCCTGAGCAAGCTACAACTGAGCACAAAATAGATAAAGGGGGAAAAGAACTGACTTGATTGGAAAAAAGTCAACACAAACATAAAGTGTAGTCAAAGTTTTAAAAGATATTTCAAAGGGTTCTGGACCAAGATGAGAATACTTAAATGACATTCATCTCTCTCCCTTATTTTCTTCTATTCTCATCTGTTTGGTGGTAGGGAACAAATTCAGGATCTTCTACATGAGAAGCAAGTGCTATATCATTGAACTACAATCATAGTCCTACTAGGATTGCTGCAAGGTAAGAGGTGGTGTACATGAAAACACAGAAATGCAGGTAAGAACAACTTAAGCCAGCAGTATTCATACATGAGCATTGTCAGGAAGAAGTCCCCAACTCTATAGAAAACCAATGCCCTCACTGACATGGAGCACTCCACTTGCATTGTCAGGAAGAAGTCCCCAACTCTATAGAAAACCAATGCCCTCACTGACATGGAGCACTCCACTTGTTTGGAGGGGATAATTTAGCTTTCTGAGACACCCCACCATACTCCCTCCCTCCCTTGGTTCCATACCCATCCCCTTCCTTGCTTCTGGAAGTGATTTTACAGAGTCACCTACCAATTAATGTCCATACAAGCTTTTAAGACACCTTGATACCTGGTAGTGCTTGCTGGAGGGGAAATGTTTATCATAACTTGTTGGGTACCAGCCCCCACAGGGTCTCTGAGTTGTTTGTCAGCTGATAGCCACAGGTGCATCCTGTTTTCTAGTCCTGGCTTACTGCCCCCCCCTTGCCCCACTGACATCAACATCTAGCAGGAGGAAAACACAATCTCTTCCACCTGGGGTTTTTCCATTGTCCTGTAAGCCTGTATATAAGCCTGATCCCTCTCTACGAGAGAGAGAGAGAGAGAGAGAGAGAGAGAGAGAGAGAGACAGAGAGAGACAGAGAGAGAGACAGAGACAGACAGACAGAGAGACAGAGAGACAGAGACAGAGACAGACAGAGAGACGGAGACAGAGACAGAGAGAGACAGAGAGAGACAGAGAGAGGCAGAGAGAGGCAGAGAGAGAGAGAGAGAGATCTTAGCACTTTCAATAAAGTCATATACACATGCATTCTCCTGGCAATAAAGGTGGCAGACACATTTTCTTAGCACAAATGGTTGGACGTCTTGTCTTTTATTTCCCAATACCTCGGACTTGTTTGTAGTGCAGACACCACAAAAACTGTCAAGGTAAAACTAAGTCTTAGAAAGTCAAGTTCTCAGGTCACAGAGTTCCCTTTGAGAGTGAAGAGTCTATGAAGCCTTACCTGCAAAACCAGACAAGCAACCCCTTCCCCATTGGTCCCTGAACCTTCAGACTGGATGATAGTATGCACATTAGTAGCACATGTGTAAGACATGCCAAAGAAAACTTCCACAAAGTTCACAGACAAAGTGGGCCAGTTATGCTATGAAGAGCCCAGCCTCTGGAGGTAGGATGGTCAAGACATTCTGTGCCCAACTTTAGTTTGTAAAATAGGAATAATTGTAATATCTGGTCCTATTGGAAACAGAACTTATACCCACAAATAAATACTGTCCTCCAAAATCAAACCAAGAATCCATATAACCCTTTTTCTTTTATTAACACCTTTAAAAACCAAATAAACTCGACTTTGGGAGTTTCCTTCAGTCACTTAATGAATAGTAAGTTTGTTGACGTCACATAGTCTGCGGCAAGATGACTTGCTGAACCATGGGAGTATGTCTGAGAGATGACTCATTAGGCAATATTGTCACAGTGGCAGAAACCTGAGTTATACACTGGTCTACAGAGACCTGGGATAGATGACTTAAATATGGTGTATCCTAGGCTCCTCTGGCCAGGAAGAGCGACACAGCCTAGATCAACCTAGGCACGAGACAAATTTATGTGATTGAAACTTGGGGGATGAAATGTAGCAGGTTGCTGCTGCTGTCACACACACACACACACACACACACACACACACACACACACCATGTATAACAATAAAATTCTTTTTCTTTTTTAGCAAATAGATAGCATTCACTTTAAAATAATAAAAACTGTCATATAGTAAATATATAAAACAGTATTGTGTTATTTGTTATTTCCTGGTAGCGTACACTGCATGTAATTGTGCTGAAAAATATTTCCTAGATTTTTACCCCTACACAAAAACACGACTTTCCTTTGCTATGGCAAACTCCTAACAGTCTACCCTGCTAATGCTCCATCCGATCAGTAAGAAACACTCCGCTGAGTAGGAATGGCCTCTTTCTTTTCACTGTGAAACATATTACAAAGTGTTCTTTCCATCACGTGGGTTTCATAGGGAAAAGAATAGACTCTTCAGCTTCTGGAATGTCAGATTCTTTTTTGCTGACCATATTTATTTCAGATTTTTACAGTTTTCTCCTTTGTGTCTCAGAGGGTAAGAGCACTTGATGCCAAGACAGAAAAAGTGAGCTCAGTACCCGGGATCCACACAGAGGAAGGAGATAACCAACTCCACAAGATAGCCTGCGACCCCCACATGTGCACTATGGTAAGCATGCATCCCCACATGTAGACATGTGTCTACCCCTTAAATAAATACATAGTTCTTAATGTAACACATTAAAATGTTTCTCCTTTTTTTTAAAATAATGAATGAAAGTTGAGAGCAAAATAAAGAAGAAACTTAAGAACAATCAGCCACGAGACAAGGGATTTGTTTTTTATTAATTGGAAGACTAGGGAAAGACAGGAGTTTGTGCTATCACATTTTAATTCATTAAGATGTATATGCCGGGCATTGGTGGCACACACATTTAATCCCAGCACTCGGGAAGCAGAGGCAGAGGCAGGGGGATCTTTGTGAGTTTGAGGCCAGCTTGATCTACAGAGCGAGCTCCAGGACAGGCTCCAAAACAATACAGAGAAACCCTGTCTCGAAAAACCGGAAAAAAAAAAAGATTTATATAAGGTCTAGCTGGATGGACTTCAGCCTTCTCTGCTTTATTTCAATCGACTCAATTCCTTTCATCATTTTTTTTCCAGTTTGATCCTGACATTTTCATCCCAGAAAGTCATTCATTCCATAGGCTGGGATATAGAGAAGCAGGCAAAAATGAATGTTATATGATACAATGTATAAATGTTTAGCGTCACATAAAGTATTCAGAGATGTTGGGAGTGATTCTTCTTGCTTTACAGTGGAGGATAGCTGGGGCCAAGGGAAAAGAAGAAATTCGGGCAGGAGAAGGTGGGAGAGAGGAAGGAGATTTCGGAGGTGGCCAGGATATGCAGCGATGAACAGCAGTCTGGGAGAGCAGGCAGGGGCGGAGCTGGAGAGACCCACTCATGCAAGGCAGGAGTGGCTGCTTCACTGTGCAAAAGTGGAAGGACTTTATTTGGAAGGGGCGAAGAGAAGCCTTTGAGAATTTCAAGTGGGCAGCTGTCAGGGTGAGGTCTGCTTTAGAAGGGTAGCTATAATGCAGTGTAGGAGGCTGGGAGGAGAAGGGAGTGGGAGCTGGGGTTCTGTGCCTTTTCAGGACAGATTCAGGCCTTGGGTATGGAGAGGAGGAGGTAGACCTGAGGGCGGGTGTAACGAAGATGGCGGCGAGTTCATGGGAAAGTGGGGGAATAGCACACAGAGTGAGCATTTGTCCACCCATGCATTTACCTCAGCTTGTTCCTTAGGCCATGAGTGCACGCCCCGAGAAACTGCAGACACAAGTGGATTCGACTTGCTTGTTTCCAGATTACTGTTCATTTTAGACTAGTGCAGAATTTGTTTTGAGCAAAATAGTTGCTAGGTTCAATTTGACTCGGTGCCACCAGCCATTACCCAAGGAAATATTTATTAAGAACATTTAAAAATTTTTTCTGAACATCAAAACTTTAAAAAAAAATATTTATTTGAAGATGGTGTTCATGCCAGGGCTGGAAGAGGGGGTTGGCTGTCCTCATCTATCTCTCTGTGTTGATTTCCTTGAGGTAGGATCTCTCTCTGAATTTTCAGGATTACATTCCTTCACTATACTGTTAGCCAGCAAACCCCAGCAACCCTCCTACCTTCATCATGCTTGGAGTTGAGGTTACTTTTGAATGGGTCATTCAGCTCTCACTCAGGTGAATGCTGGGATCTGAACTCTGATCCCTCTCAAACCTTGTAACTGCTGAGTCATCTCCAGCCCCTGAAGATAGTTTTGAGCCTTTAGAGTGTTCCAAAGTGAGACTGGGAGATAGGTGGCCCAGTGGTTAAAGCTCTTGCAATGAAAGCGTAAGAACCAGAGGCTGGATCCTCAGAACACAGGCAAATGTCAGATGGGCAGTGGCGGTCCATCTATGAAGGCAGTAATACTCCCGAGGGATCCCAAGAGTGAGCTTGTTAGTGGGTTTGATCGACAGACCTTGCCTCGGGATGATCCACCACCACCAACAGTGGACTTACACACATCTTGAGTGGGCGCACAAGAGAGAGAGAGAGAGAGGGAGGGAGAGAAAGAGAGAGAGAGAGAGGGAGGGAGGGAGGGAGGGAGGGAGGGAGGGAGGGAGGGAGGGAGGGAGAGAGGAGAGAATCCTGATTTCAGGCTGTACTTGGCGACACATCACTACCTGTGTTCCCTCCTCTGACACTTCACCAAGACAGCTCTGTAGTTGCCAAAGAATTAACTGGAATAATTAGACATGCTAGAAAAACTGAGACTGGAAGTGAGGAAAACACAGAGAGGTTACTCGTGAGGAAAAGGCAGTGTTGAAAGTAGGGCACTGAGCCCTGGCAGACTCAGAGAGCTTCCATCAGGACCACTGCATACTGTCCAATGCTCACTGCCTGGACCTTTGCATCTACTCTTGTCATCTAGCTAGAAACCCTGCAATTAGAAGTACTGGGAGTTGACACATACCTGTTAAACACATCGTATACTGTAAAAGCTTAAGTCAAGTTAGCTCTTCTCAGACTACTGTGAGTAGAGACAGGTGCAGATCCTTCAAGGAGTAAGAATTTTATCACTGGAGGATCACAGAGAAGGAGACAGTCTGGGAAAGAAAGAGGATAAAAGAAAGAAAGGAAGGAAGGAAGGAAGGAAGGAAGGAAGGAAGGAAGGAAGGAAGGAAGACAGGTAGAAGCCAGGGCTCTGCTAGCCTCACACCTCAGATAAAGCATTCTCCTCTCTACCTGCTCCCTTTGACACTTCCTTGCATACTGTTTCCGGGGCCCAAACCAGGATGAGTCCTATAAGAACAAACTGAGCCTACTGTATCTCAAATACACTGTAATAATAAGGTCAAGAATTAAACTGCCAGCCGGGCGTTGGTGGCTCACGCCTTTAATCCCAGCACTCGGGAGGCAGAGGCAAGCGGATCTCTGTGAGTTCGAGGCCATCCTTGTCTACAAAGCGAGTTCCAGGAAAGCCTCCAAAACAACACAGAGAAACTCTGCCTCGAAAAACCAAAAAAAAAAAAAAAAAAAAGAATTAAACTGCCACTTGCTAAGCTATTTGGTTAGGAAAAGGCTACTAAGATCCAAGGAGTTCATGTGAATACAACTTCAAAAGACATTATTCATTCATTTTGTTCCTTCAAAATAAGCTACTGTTTATTAAGTGACAAGGACATGTGTACAGTATGTCATGATCAGTCAGAGGGAATACAGTTTGGAATTGCAACCCACATTTTGAAAAAATTCTGTAACGCCTGTTCACAACTGAAGATCTCCTAAGTGGCTTGTCTAATTTTTACTAGTTTAGGTTCCTAAAAGAGTTTTGTGATAAACTGGAACCACCCTTCTCCGTAGAACTGAATTACTTAAGCAACATGCTCCTATCACTGTTGATAGTAATTCTAATACTGGCTCATGGGAGTACTTCATACCTCCATGGTGCTCTGTAGTGAAAGCCATCTCTAGTCATCTGGGAACAACATCACAATTTAATTCCGTGTTTGACACAGTTAAAAATTAACCCAGATGTATTCTCTTAGCAAAAACAAAACCAGACCTTAATTTTATATCTCTGAACTTCTTAGGTAGATATCCTAAGGTTTTAACTATTTTCTTTTTACATTTATTTATTTGTAGGGTGAGTGCTTGCACACCTTTGCTGATACCTGATGAGCTGAAGGAAGGAACCATGGCCACAGAAATGCCCTGCCAAAGTCAGTTTTATTCTTAGACAATTTTTTAAAAGCATAATAGAAAATGAAAGCTATCTGTCCTTGTAGTAAATACCTGAGACAATATCACATCAAAGAGAAAGGTTTCAGTTTTGGCTCTCAGTTGTATTAGAGTCTGACCCCATTGTTGTAACCCTGTGGTAAACTGCAGATTATGGCAGAAGTGCGTGTGACAGAGAACCCTTTACCTCATCAATAGGAGGAAGCCAAAAGGAAAGTGTAAATGAGGCCGGATGCAGCAATCTCCTTCAGGGGTATTGTTTCAGTGACCTAACAGTCTCCCCATAGGCCTCAGCTCTCCAAGGTTCAACCACCTTTCAGCAGTGTCGCCTTGGAGCCTAAACCTTTAATGTGAGTATATTTCCTTATCTGTAGAATGGTGACGACTTCTTGCTCTGTCTTCTACACAGAGCTGCTGGGAAGCCCGAGAAATGCATTGTCCCTAAATGTTCCTTTATTCACACAAATAATTGCCATTTGACTCACCATCATCAGCAATTTGTGTGACTATTTCTACATATGACAGATAACTGGTAACATTGATAAATTTTTCAAAGAGTATGTCAATACACTCTACCATATGACCTTGCTGTGACATTAGTTACTACAGAGTAGAACTGTCTGCGATCCTCTCTAAGAAATGACATCTAACTACTGGCGCCTTCCATGGAATTGTTAGTATGTGACCGATGCTATGCTGTGGCATCATTCCAGCGTACTGCATCTCTTTTCTAGAAGGGTTTCCAAGGCCATTTCTTTGCAATTAGCTAATTAGTGAAGGACATGAATTTACTCCTGCAGACCAATTAATACTGATTTTAACTGTAATGGGAAGTAAGCTGAAATCAACCTAGGACCATTTTCTGGAGTAGATGTTCAGTCATCATCCTAGGGACAAGGACATTTGGACAGTGAATACTGAGCATCTCATTGTTTGTGGGGCAGGGTGGGGTCTCAGTCATATCACTGTGAACTAAACTGAGAAAAAATGTAGTGTGGCAGTAAAGAGAAAGTTGTCACTGTATTGGTGATATGAGCTGACAACAAAGAAACGCCTGAATTGCCAGGGGCCCCAATACGGAACTCTATGAGATGACCGTGAGTGCTTACAGCACAGAGGATGTGGGAGCTCAGGGTTCTGGTGGGTGAGCTTCCTCTCCAAGAGGTTGTTTGGCAGGTCAGTGGCTGTACCACAGTTCAAATGAAGGGTATTTTAGTTTTTCTTTTTTACTTAATCTACATTTAAACTAAAATCAATGGGCAAAAATAGGAATAACTGTGGTCTCATGATTTACTAATGTTACATATGGAAAAATTGAGAACTGTAGTTGTTTTTTTTTCTTTACTTTTTGGGTGCCTGCTATCCAGCTCCCAAATAAATACCCAGAGGCTTTTTCGTACTTATGAATGTCCAGCCTTAGCTTGGCTTGTTTCTAGCCAGCTTTTTTAACTTAACTTACCCTACTTCTCTTTACCTATGTTTTAACTACTGCTTATTCTCTATTCCTGGCAGTCCTGCCTATCCTTTCTCCTGCCTAACTGTTGACCTTTCAGCTCTTTATTAGACCAATCAGGTGTTTTAGGCAGGCAAAGTAACCTAGCTTTACCGAGTTAAACAAATGCAACATAAAAGAGTGCAACTCGTCTTTGCATCATCAAATAAACATTCCCCAGCCTAAACATTTAATACATCTTAAACTAATATTTCACAATAGAGGACAGGAAATTGTAGTTGACAACAAATTTATTGTGAACCAGTTGGTGCTGTTAGGATTCTATTACAGTGTCTAGATCACAGAGCATCCGGGGATTCCTAAACTATTCTGAAGGATTATAATCAGGAGCCACTAGTTCCTTTAACATGATTTATCAGGAAGATTGAGAGTTCAGCAAGGTCAGAAGAGTGTGAATTTGAAAAGCCCTCAGTGAAGGAAGACATGTGTCTCCATGCATTTCCAGGATGAAGCAGAGCAGAGAATGACGGGAGAAAGCTGTGGGGGGCAGCTTTAAGTCAATAATAGAAGGAGAGCTCTGCTTCCTGTACACCGGGGAAGAATTCTGCCCATGGAGAAGAGGCTCTAATGCATCATGTCGCCACATGTGCTGCTTCTTGTTTGCTCATACTAGAATCAGTCCTCTGCCTTTTCTGATTGTTTTTACCATGGAGATATATGTAACACACATGCAGCATATATAGTGAAATATATACAGTTGCAGACACTTTTGGGTGTTATGCTCTGTGACTTCAAATCCATTCATACACTGTGCAACCATCACCACTATCCATCCCCAGAATGTACTTTCAACTTGCCTGGACTTACTGTGTCCATTTAACAGTAGTACCCTGCTTCCTGCTCCCAGGCCTTGCAACTATAGTCTATCCATGCTGATTCAGTAAATTTGACCATTCTAGATTATTATTTTTAACCCCTTGAGTGAGAGCAGGGAATGTGTTTTTACTCTCAATATTCAAAGTCTAGTGCAAGGCCTGGAACCTAGTAACCATTCAGCACAGATCCACTGAAGAAAGGAGGGGAAGGGCAGGAAAGGGGGGCCTATGAAACCTGGGAACTGGAAAGATTTAAGCAAAAGATACGAAGAACTGTCTCAGAGGCCAGTGACTGAACACATTCCTGCATTAGGTCGGAAGATTGAACTATAGCAGACTCTACTAGCACTGGCAAAATGCTAGTTACTAGACACCAAACCAGGCTTTCCAGTGATAGAAAGGGGACCTTTATATTGTAAGAACTGGCAATTAAATAAAGAAGTTCATTTAAAATCATAAGACAAAAACAGTTAGAAATAGTGAGGCTATGCCCTGTTTCGGACCAAGTTTCTGTAACCAAACTACAGTCATCTCTAACTTCATTAAATGCACAGTGTCTACCTTGAATGTTGGACTTAATTTTGACAAGATATTGCTATAATGCTCAGAGAATGGGACAGGGTAATTGAATTACTACCTTTGGGAAACAACTACGAGAACTGAAGTGAGGAACCACCCAATGAGGTGACTCAGATTAACACTTCTTAGGATCCATTAATTTCATAATTGAAGAAAGCCTGTCTGGCATGACTTGAATTGAAATTCTTCTAAAGTGTTCAAATATGTAAGGGCAATATGAAAAAAAAATCTGCCCCCTTCCATGATGTTGTCATCAATAGTTTTTATTTAAAATCAATAGCTTTTCAATTTGTAACTTTAATAATCAAGCTTTATTCCTGTGATCAAAGAATGAAGTCAGGCTTGTAACTCTTTTGATGAGCATAGAGGCAGAAACGAACATGAAGGAATGGCATAACCATGAAGGAATAATCAGACTGAATTCTGGGCAAAAAGAGGACAAAATGAGCCATTTGCTGTATTTTTAATTGTGTGCTATTTTTTTATTGTTTTATGGCTGGCCTGTTCAGAGTTGCTTGAGAGACTCAACACATCATTCAGTACATTTCTGCTCTTGTGTACCTTGTAACACCCTGCCTAGAGATGGCCAATGAGAAGCTGTTTGCAGGTGCTATCAAGGTTTATGGCTTCTGACCTTTGACCATTTTGTTTGAAGTCCACAGTTGTAGTCACTGCTCTCTCTGTCCATACTGTCGTCTTTATACCTACGTCACAGAGCATATATATTTATTGCTGTCCTGTACTTTATCACACAGGAAGAGTTTTTATGCATTATTGTTTTAAAAAATACTGACTATGACTAGTCACCAAAGGAAAATGATCAAGAACACAAAGAGATAGACTGAAGATGCAGTGGGAAGGGGAAACAATGAAATAAGATTTTGGAGCAGACAAATTCTTCCACTCATCTGAAAAGTTGTGCTGAGAGTAAGTTCCAGAAGGCTGCTGAAGAATATTACCTTGAAAGCAATCCAAATCTATAATTCTTTTACTGTTTACATTTATTTTCTTTTCTTATACATAAATCTTTACTGCTTATTGCATTTATTTATTGTGTGTGTAACGTGCATGGATGCACGCGCGCCTGTGTGTGTGTGTGTGTGTGTGTGTGTGTGTGTGTGCCACAGAGCATGCGTAAGTCAATGAACAACTTGCAGCAACTGTTTCTCATCTTCTACCAAGTGGGTCCTGGGGATTGAAAATAGGTCATCAGAGGTTTGGCAGCAGGTGCCTTCATTTGCTGAGACAATTATCTGGCCTTATATTTGTTTTTCTAAATAAAACAATGTAGTGAAATAAGGATTTAAGAGAGTTTTGTTGTTTCACCTTCAGAATAGAGCTATTGAAGAATGAAATGTGGGTTGCCTCACATCTACAGAACTATGACTCACTCAAGGATCTGCTGAAGACAGGGATGCTTCATCTCCATTGTCAGCTTGATTGGATCTGAGTTACCATGGAAACACACCTCTGGACATGTCTATAAGGGTTCTTAACTAAAGAGGAAAGACCCTTCCTTAATGTGATTGGCACCAGCCAGGAGCTGGGGCTGCAGACTGGATAAGAAGGAGAAAGAACACTAGCTCAGCTTTCTTTGTTTCTCAGCAGCATGGAAACAATATGAGCAGTGTTGGGAACAAAGTCACAGGCAGAGAGGTAGAGTTCATCCTAGCTCTGTTTTATGTATCCGTTTGCAATTTTTAAAAAAGGCCACCCACAGTAGCTATTTATCTTCTCTTAGGATGTTGAGTGCTGACTAAACACAGCTGAGTGATTTCTGCTGTATGTGACATCTTCAGACAAGTTCAGTGCCAGGTACCGGTGGGAGCTGTAGTTTCAGCACCTCGGTTCTCCACAATGGGCGAGGTGGATGTGGGGGCTCCATTGGGATGGGATTACCAGATAAAACAGAGAGTGTGTATTCAGTTTAAATTTCATGTGAAGATATTTTAGTGTGCATAATTTTATTAATTCAATTAAATACTTAAAAGGAAACATCTGCTTTGAAAATACAGAAATACAAAAAGAAAATCTTAAAGACAGAAAGCTGTATCATTTACAGATTATCGTTGCCAAAGCCCCTTTTGTATGCTGTAAAATTCATGCTATTTTTATGGAAATCCCATCAGTTTTTATAGCTTACTTTATTACTACAAATGCATTGAGAACGTTTTCTGATATGATGTGATACCACTTTAACGACTAAATCTTGAGCCCATCATTCAACAAAAAGTAATATTGCAACCTGTCAGGCTTCATCTATGTTTCTCAATGAGCCGAAATGACTGGATAGAGCTCTCAGCCAACTGGAATGGCACAATTTTAGAAAGTGACACTAAATCAAAGCTGTGGGTGACCTCTGTGAGGGAGGCCTAGAGGAGTTAGAAACAGCCTTCTGCCCTTGATTTCAGCCTCATAAACAAAAAAATTCATAATCAGTAAAAGCGAGCCATGTGCATGGTCCTGTGCCCTGTCTCCAGCGGGCTGTCAGGCCCCAGCCTGCATTCACCCCATACTTGCTGCCTGGCCAGGTACTTCCAAGTGGCTTCCTTGGAGTACATGCCAAATATCTCTAAGCAGCTCTTCTGGATTCGGGGCTGCCTTCTGCTAGGAATAAATGTTTGGAAACGAAAATGCAGCCTGCTCCTTCACTGATCTAGAAAAAAGAATATGGAGTCATTTAGTGCACAAAGAGTACACAGTGTAGGGCAGACATGGAGACACCAGCCTTCTACAGACCATGCCAGGAAGCTACCAACATGTGTGGGCTGTGTAAAAGGAGTACTACAGAGTGGTCCCAGTCCGGGAATAAGACAGAGACTGTGACTGACGGGTCTTTGTAGTCCTGGCCTTCTCCTCACTGATACAGTAGGAGACTCTGTACTACAGAGTGGTCCCAGTCCGGGAATAAGACAGAGACTGTGACTGATGGGTCTTTGTAGTCCTGACCTTCTCCTTACTGATACAGTAGGAGACTCTGTACTACAGAGTGGTCCCAGTCCGGGAATAAGACAGAGACTGTGACTGACGGGTCTTTGTAGTCCTGGCTTTTTCCTCACTGATACAGTAGGAGACTCTGCACTACAGAGTGGTCCCAGTCCGGGAATAAGACAGAGACTGTGACTGACGGGTCTTTGTAGTCCTGGCTTTTTCCTCACTGATACAGTAGGAGATTCTGTATAAGAACTTAAATGAGTTTCTTTCAGAAAACATGAAGCCAAATAGACAGAGCATACACCATTTACATATATGATATTTAGGTGACACAGACTGAGGGTCTATTAATTGTCCCTCAGTAGGACACAACACTTTAGTCTAGAGCATTCTCTTTTGTTCTTCCAGATGTTTCTGAACTATTCTGCACACTTCTTCATTGTAGATGGGACCGTGTGGGCTGGGGACATAGCTGTGAACTTGGGACTAATCACTTTCTCATATTGGACTCAGCAGATGGCTCTTGGGAAAAATGACTCAGAGTCCCCCGCCAAGGGAAAATGGACATGGTATTACCAGACATACAGATGATCATGTGACTTGTCCACTCTTTCTGCCAAGCCCTAAAATTCCAAGGGAACCCATCACTAAGCGACAAAGGTAACTGTTTATCAAGTAAAGACCAGAGCATAAAAATCAAATCAGAAATGTCAGTTTGCGACTGGCAAAATGGTTCAGCAAATAGCATGGTGGAAAGAGAGAACCAAGCCACACAAGTTGTCCTCTGATCTTCACATTCATTTATATACACTCCATACGTGTGCACACACGCTCACACACACACAAAATAAATGCAATAAAATGTTTTAAGAGATATGTGGATTTTTGTAATAAGCCACACTCGGTTCTTGAGAAGTGAAATCAAACGGAGTATAAACTGTTACAGTACTCTAACAGCTGCATAAAGCTCACTCCCACCCCTCTCTCTTACACACACACACACACACACACACACACACACACACACACACCACATGGATGGCTCATGGGTCATACCACCAAGTAAAACATCATTTACCTTATCCAACCAGAGTGATCTACTTTTATTAAGCTTAAGAAAATTGTTCTAATGAATGATTATTTTTGGGGGGTACAGCTTGATATTATATGTAGGACAAAGAAGTTCTTGATCAGAGGGAAGATGGTCTGAATTAATTCCCAATAAGCTTGAGTCTTTCACCCCATATATTCATATTCTCTCCCCCACAAATACAGTTCTCACTATGTAGCCCTGATTGGACTAGAACTCTATGTAGACTAGGCTGGTCTTGAATTAGCAGTGATCCTCCTGCCTCAGCATCCCTGTGCAGGACTGTCAATACTTATAACACGAATCTTTATACGTTTCCTTCAGGTCATACAAAGGAACTGCTCACATACTGCAATCATTCTATTATAGCCATGGTAACTCAGTTTTGAGCTTTCAGTTCTTCACAGGGTGTGAGCATCTGAATTAAGCAGAAACTATACTCTAAGGAGTGACATCCAGCACCCATGTGCCCCAATTTCCTGTATCAAATATTGGTAGAGGGGGAAATATAGCTGTTCTAAGTCCATGTGCTAGAGATTATGAAACAATTTAATAAGCTTGATGGTCTAGTCATTAGTTAAAATAGGTATTATTGTCTTTTTGTTTGTTTTCGAGACAGGGTTCTCTGTATTGTTTTGGAGGCTGTCCTGGAACTCGCTGTGTAGACCAGGCTGGCCTCGAACTCACAGAGATCTGCCTGCCTCTGCCTCCTGAATGTTGGGATTAAAGGCATGTGCCACCAACACCCGGCTAAAATAGTATTGTCTTTTTAGCCCTGAAATTCTATCTTTAAAGTATTTACTGTAAGTAAATATAAGTTCTGCCTTAAGGGAAATTTTATAATCATCATCTCTGCCACATAAAAAAAATGTCCTCAGTTTATGCTGATGGGTTTGTGAATTTGTTGTGTTGTTTTATTCTACCTGCACCTATGAAATACTTTGTTCTGATTTAAGTTTATGGAACTCACTCCAGCTTACTGTGTCCATATTTGTATGTTTTGAGTTTTCATGGCAAAATGTTGGTATCATTATAAGTGAGGGTTTGGGGTCTGAGACATGGCCAAGTGTTGGGGGGGGCGCTTGCTTTGGATGCACAAAGAAAAAGGAGAAGGGAAAGAGGAGGAAAGGGGGATGGGTGAGGAGAGGAAGGAGAGAGGGAGGAATGGGAGAAGAGGAAAGGGAGGAAACAGAAAGGAAAAATGAAGTTGAATTAGATCCTTGGTCCACAGTTTAGAATGTAAGAGAGTTAGGGCCAAACACTTAGTTTTGTGGTGCCTGGTTATATTGTGGCTGTTGTAAAAATTATAAAACAGGGATAATCATTAACTCATGGAGTCACTGTGAGGACCAACTAGGGAATCCTATGTTCTCTAGATTTCTGGTGTGGTTTCCCTTTGTTGGCTGCTAGTATGGGAGACTTCCTTCTGTATGAAGCATCACAGATGCCCTTGACCTCAGAATTGATGGTTGTCTAGTCTCTAGAAGCACGTGCAAAAACTTACATGGCTGTTTTAATCGCATATATGCAACTAAAAATTAAATGCTCTGGGAAAACTACGTAATCGAGCCTGGAGTCTCCTTCCTCCAGAGATGATCAGGAATGGAGTCGTTCTGATCTTAGCAGTTCTGAGGCAGAATGGTCTTTAGTTCTCTTTCTCTGTCTGAGTCACATTCACAGACGAGGCACACAGTTTCAGTGTGCTGAGGCCATAATCAACTTCTTCATTTCCTTGGTGACAACCTGAAGTCCTAAGAGAGGGCTTTTTTTTTTCCTTCAATTTGAAGTCCGTAAAAATGACAAGCCACTCCACATCATTGCAAAATATCTCATCAATGCACATGCCTGGGCAAAGAGAG
This sequence comes from Mesocricetus auratus, assembly GCF_017639785.1. Classification (NCBI taxonomy): domain Eukaryota; kingdom Metazoa; phylum Chordata; class Mammalia; order Rodentia; family Cricetidae; genus Mesocricetus; species Mesocricetus auratus. The sequence goes on from NW_024429190.1 coordinate 54,565,633, forward strand.
GAGCAATCAGGAAGCCGTTGGAAGGGAGAGGGCCGTGGGAAGGATGAAGAGGTCTCATCTTTTTTTGGTAAAGAAGTCCCACTTTGCTTTGCAAGACAAGACTTGTGCTTTGAACTGATCTAATTGCACTGAAAAACTCAAAGGCCTGTTTTGTAATGAGCTGAACTCACACGGGGAAGACCTGCCGTGTTTATCATACCTACTATGTGCTGAACCTTGTCGAGGGTGGAATCTCATACAGTGCTCAAACATTGCTGGGAAGTGGACACAGTTGCTGTCCCTTTGTGGCTGAGGTGATGGCAGCTCCCACAGATGGTGTTCCCAGAGTGGGCTACAGAACTAGGGAGGGTGACCCGAAGGAGGCAACACCTGACCAGGGCCTCAGAATCCAATGTCCTGACATTTTCATTACTGCTGAGCTAGTAGCAGGGAGGAAGTGGAGAAAGAAATATTTATAAAACAGACTCGCTTTGAAGGAAGTTTTTTTGTTTTGTTTTGTTTTTGTACCAGCTTGAGTTTGGATGGTACTAATATTAACATTTTATTAACACAACCAAAGACAGCTATGACTAAATTTTAATGAACCCTTTCATTATGGGACAAGAAGGGGACATAAGGAAGCAAAAAGCAGTTAAATATATTGAAGGAAGGGATTACTTGTCTCTCTTATTTAAAAAGACCAAGCTTAATAACCTGAACAAAGTATATTACTGTCCTGTTATGTAATGTTTTCTAATTTACCATTTTAACTTTATTGCTGCTTACTTACCTATTATATTTTGCAGTAACAGATATTTAGCCTTAGGTATTGCATATGCGAGGTAAGTTCTCTGTCAATGAGCTATGCCCCTAGATCCAGTATTTTAAATTTAGAAGGCAATATTACAGACAGTGCTCATTTGGAAGATCTGGGTTTGAGTTTTAGCTCCAGAGTTGCTGTGAGGTTGTCTCTGAAGTTTGCATCACACTGTTACATTGATGGGGGGAGGGGTTTGAGACAGGATTTCTCTATGTAACCCTGGCTGTCCTGGAACTCGATTTGTAGATCAGTCTGGCCTTAAACTCAGAGATATGCCTACCTCTGCCTTTCACGTGCTCGTATTAAAGGCATGTGCCGCCACTGCCCAGCACACTGTCACATTTAATTGAGCAGAATTATAAATACCTATCCAGTCTGATTCCACTGTCCACTCACTTACACCCCTCACAAACAACTGTTCACTCATAGATTATTCAATTTTTGATTCAATATGAATTTAATGAGAACTGGGCAAACCGTGACTTGAGACATGTCACAACTAACCTGACCTCCACTCCTGAGGAGCCCACAGCAGAGGCAACGAGATTCAGGAACAGAAAGTCATGCAGTAAGATATGGTGAGAGCTTTGCTGATATGCTACTGATTGTGGTGCTCAGAAAGAAGAGGTCATGTATATCAGTGGGAAGTGAATACACAGACACCTAATGGCAAAGAGGTAAGGTCGCAACAAGAAATAAGTGACAGCTGGGTTAAGTCTTGGTAAAGTACAAGTCATTCTCCCCAGTGCATTGAGGTGATGCCGGTGTGGTGATATATCTTTTATAATTTATTAAAGCTTGCCTGAGGATTCAGAAAGCAAAGTCAGCAACAAACTATAGAGGTCAGTGGGTGCTGACACACCTTTAATCCTAGGATTCAGGAGATAAAGGCAGATGGATCTCTCTAAATTCAAGGCCACCCAGGGATACATTAGAGTTAGTCAGCCTAAAAGAGAATTAGAGCTCACACCTTTAATCCCAGAACTCATGAGAGGTATATAAGACAGGAGCAGGGTCTCAGTATTGAGCACTCATTCTCTGGCCACATTGAGGATAGGAAAACCTTCAGTCTCAGGATTCTCCAGCCACTCTGAGGAGAGGCAGGAGGATCAGCCCTTTCAGTCTGAGGTAAAAGCTAGGACTGAATACTTTGCTTTTCTGATCTTCAGCTTGAAGGTTGAACCCCAATATCAGTCTCTGGGTCCTTTTATTTTTCGTGTTCCATGACAGGAAGTGTGTTCTAATTTGGGGAACCCACTTAAACACATGGTTGATAAGGTATTGGAAAGCAGTAGTGTGTCATGAGGTTTGACTGAAGCAGAGATACACCTAGAGATGGAATAGATGCAAGGTTCTGCATGCCTTTGTAAGCATTAAGATTTTAAAAGCCAGAGAGACAGCATGTCTGCTATGAGATTGTGCCTTCTATAGATGACAGGGAAGCTGTACCCAAGTGTGGTGGTTTGAAAAAATATGACCCTCAAAGGGAATGGCACTATTAGGAGTTGTGGCCTTGTTGGAGGAAGTGTGTCATTGTGGGGGTGGGCCTTGAGGTCTCTTTTGCTCAAGCTTCCCACAGTGTGACAGCCCGTCAACTTCCTGTTGCCTCTGAGTCAAGAGTCCCAGCTCCAGCACCATGTCTTCCTGTGTGCTACCATGCTCCCTGCCATGATCATACGGACTGAACCTCTGAAACCGTAAGCAAGCTACCTCAAAGAAATGTTTCCTTTACAAGAGTTGCTGTGGTCATGGTGTCTCTTCACAGCAATAAAAAGCCCCGGCTAAGACACCAAGGAATCTCAACAATATGGCTGCCTAAACAAGACCTGAACAAAGACAACACCAGTAGACATGCCAACATGGATGGTGGAGAATCTTGTAAGGCCCATTCCTAAATGAAGAGCTATGGGCAATCAATGGCTGTTGAGAGAGGGAGAATCTGTCTTCTCTAGGGATGAACTTCCTGATGGGTACTCAATCCCAAATGGCCAACCCTAAGCAGATATATGCATGAGAAATACTAAATGGACTCAGCAGGTTGTATTTATATATACACATATATGTATATATATATAAACAATAATAGCTATAGATGAGGTCATGAATTTGAGTGGGAACAGGGAAATATGGGAGGTGTTTGAGTTTGGGGACATAATGAAAATATAGTACTCATGTATGAAATTCTAAGAGTGAAATAATACCCTTCTAAAGAGGAGGCTTGTGAAACTCATGAGACAATGTATGAAGATCCACCATGATCAGCAGTTCACTCTGTAGCTCACTCTTTCAATATCATTTATTCTTACCTCAGTAGGATATATATATATATATATGGTCCAAGTGTGACTGAAAAAAAAACCCACAACTCTATTTGCTCTACATAACACCGTCCTTGCCCTCACCCACAAAAAAGGAAAACACAAAGGAAATTAACTAGCAAAGAAGCTTAGGAAGATTCCACCTTTCCCAGAAATCTTATGTACACAAAACATGCTTTTGGAGCTGGGTGGTGGTGGCGCACACCTTTAATCCCAGCACTCGGGAGGCAGAGGCAGGCGGATCTCTGTGAGTTCGAGGCTGGGCTGGACCGACAGCCTCCAAAACAATACAGAGAAACCCTGTCTCGTAAAACCAAAACCAAAACCAAAAACCAAAAACAAAAAACATGCTGTTGGAGAAGGACCCTAAAAAGAACAAAACAAAAGGTTAGTTAACAAAGTAACAAAATAGCAGGATCATGAGAGGTTGGGATGTTTATGAACTGCTGGTGAGAAAGTGAAGCAGCATGGTCATCTTGAAAAATAATACAGAAGTTCCTCAAAAGAAAGAAAGAAGTGAAGAAGTGTAGAACTGCCATGTGACATAAAAATTCCACTTTGGGTCAAATATCCAAAAGAATTGTAATGAAAACCTAAACACGTAGTTTGGTATCCTTATTCAACGTTGCAGCATCCATCCCAACAGCCCAGTGCTGAAAGTCATCCAAATGTCCATCGAAATAGATAAAGGAAAAAGCAAAATATACACATACAGTGGAATATTATTCAGCCATAAGAAGGAAGAACTTCTGATGCATGTTACAAGTTGGATGACCCGTAAGGACAACAAGGCATAGCATAAAGTGTGTTATGACACCGCTTGCATGAGGCCTCTGGAATAGTCAAATTCATAGAAAAAGACTGGGTGGGATGTTGTTTTTCCATCCACAGAAGCTTGCTTTAATCTGTTGTTTTATCCAGCAAATGCAGCTCTGCGGTTACTGGCCTGTTCTCTGGCATTGACCTGCCTGCTTAGGCTAATGCCTGGTGGGAATTCTGTTTCTGAAGGCACTGGCTATATAACTGTTGACAAACATAGCTTTTAACTAAATCTCTACCATTCTCTTTATCAATAAGACTTGGGAGTCAAATGCTGGGGTGAAAACCTGCTGGCTTAGGGAGGTTGAGTAGCAACTAGATGGCCTTCTCTCTTTGCTGGGATCTCAAAAAGAGAGGTTCTACCTACTCCCCCCAAACAAAAGAACCCACGCTACACTAAGTCCCTCCCTATTACTTCCTGTGTGTCCCTATCATCCTAGAGACACCCCATGACTCTCTATGATTATTTTCTGTTAACTAGTTGCTAACTCGGCCTCCTGACCCAAGGATGATTTTATTTAATGCAAACACAAACTTGGGGTTCACAGTGTGATCAAATATCACCCAACAATGGGAGTTGCCAGGAGTTAGGGGAGGAAGAAATGAGATGATGTCATCTAATCAGCATCGAGAAAGGTTTATTCAATGTGAAATAGTCAACCCTTCTGAACTTAAAATTGCTAAGACGCACCATAGTAGATTAAAAATTCATTCAAGGAATGGATGAAAAATGGGCATCAGATAAGAGAGTTTTAAAGCTGGTGTGTTGGTGCACACCTGACATTCTAGCACTCAGAGACTGACAGGGGAGTTGTGAGTCTGAAGCCAGTCTGGGCTGGAAATGAGATCCTGTCTTAAAAACAAAGGTTGGAGAACTCACACAGTTAATAGCACCTCTTTAACACAATAGGGTAATTAGGTTTAATCTCAAGCAACACAGAGAGAAAGAAAAGAGACAGAACTTTAGTAAATTTGAAAGACCAAACTTTATAAGTTCTCTTAATATAAGGCCCATCCAGACCATATTACCAGTCCCAGCTCTCCTCAGACTCTAATCCCAGCTGACACAAGGACTTTAGATCTTGGGTTCTCATTCAGTTTCCTGATCCTGGGAGATGAAGGACCTGGTAAACTCTTGTTTTACACAAGTTTCCTAAAATCTCAAGCGGAATTAAGCATTTCTCTTGTAAGGAAGATTCTATCATTGCTGTCCTGACGCTCTGTCCACTCAGAAAGAGTTCAGCTCACATTCTGTCTGCACACTCCAGGTCTCGCTGTATGACTGCCACCAAGTTTAGTTACAACACAGGCCTGCTTTACATACAGCTTTACTCACAAATTATGGCAAAAAACTATAAACTCCTCAAAGTAGAGAGAATGTCATAATCTTTAGATAGTATTCTTCCTGCTTCTCATACGGTGAAACCTAAATGTGTATTTGTTAGAATGGATGTTAAAATCATGAGCTACATTCATACTTAAATAAATTAAACAGATATATTTTCTTAGGCAGTCCAGCATAACTTTGGATATAATGATTTCTAACTAGTGTCTTTATTAAATTTAGCTGGAAGGAAGTGGTTGCATTAACATGCTACATATTTCCTTTGTGCTAGGCAATGCCCTTGGTAATTTGCATAAATAACATTACTCATTTAAATGGAATAGTATGAGTCACATGTAAACATTATCATACAGTTAGGATGTGCAAATCAGATATATTATGTTTATCAATTTAAAAACGGCCATTAATCTAATTTTGCTACCCAAGAGTTCATTCCTTGGAATCCCAAATTTATGTTTTGATCTTCCCAATCACATTGAGAATACTAAACTTAGAATATTGAATACACTGAATACACAACTCACATATTCTCCAGTAAGTTATAGTGATACAACAATACTGTTTTAAATACACCTACACAAATTGGTATGCCTGTTCTCAAGGTGATTTTCATCCACAAAGGGAATGAATTCCTCCAGAAGAAGCATCCTCCCCTGGTATCTTCTTTTAGTATCAAGAGCATGTTTTGCTTATGGTAGAGTCATATGGCTGCTAAAATATGCAATTGGGAGCACCAGAAATATTTCTAAATGAGGAAAATTGTTTTATTTGGAAGATTTTGACTGGTTTTTTTTGTTATTGTTGTTGTCATTTTTGTTGCTCCTATTATTTGTTTTTACTGAAGTCATTACTGGGAAATTTTCTTCCAAAAATACTCAAGGGCTGGGGAGATGTCTCAGTCAGTAAAATGCCTACTGTGTAAACATGAGGACAGGAGTTCCAATGCCTGACACTTCCATAAAAGCTGAGGTGGTGTGAGTCCTTAGAAAGACAGATGGATCCCTAGCTCAGTGACCTGCCGAGGTAGCCAATCAGAGACCAGTGAGAAACATCATCTCAAAAGATAAGATGAGGGTAATAGTGGGGGACTTCTCACACTGACTTCTGGCCCCCACATGCATGCACACACAATTGCATCCATGTTCATCCACATATACACACATACAGTACCCAATGCACCCCCAAAAGAAAATAGAAGTAAATAAATTAAAATGGTGGAAAATGTGGTGGAATTATTTAATGTTGAGACTCACAGCTTTACCTCAAGTATTATTTGTATCAGTGAAGGCATGACTCAACAAGTGGAATTTAAAAGACACAGCCTTTATCATTATTGCACTACAAAAAAGATTTCACAAGAATGCATATTTCATGTAGTCTCACAATGTTAGGTACACAGTAACCCTCAGTAAATGTCATCTTTTATATCACATCTTTATATGACATCTCTTTTTAGTTTATTATTTAAATTAGAAACAAGCTTGCTTCACATGTCAATCCCAGCTCCCTCCCCCTTCCCTCTTTCCTTGCCTCCCTAGCCCTTCCCCCAGCTCTCTCCTGCCTAATCTTCATTCCATTCCCCAGGGAGGGTAAGGCTCTCATGGGGCATCTCCAGAGTCTTTTCATTTCATTCAGGGCAGGGCCTAGGCCCTCCCCCAAGTATCCAGGCTGAGAGAGCATCCATCATTGTGGGATGGGCATGCAAAGTCCATTTGTGTGCCAGGTATAAATACTGATCTACTACCCAAAGGCCCCTAGGACGCCCAGGTCTCATCATTGACACCTTTTGTTGCTTTTGTTTTGTGTTGTTTTGCAATTTGGGGAGATCACACCCGGGACCTTGCACATGCTACACAAACCCTCTAACTGAGCTGTATCCTAGACTGACATTCAACATTTCTAATGGTGAGACTTGCTGAGTAACAGGATGCTACAGATACTGTTTATAAGTTGACTTCCACATATTTAAACATTTTCTCATATACATTTAACTTTTCAAAAACATATCCAGGTTATAGGTGTCATGAGTCACATGTTGTGGGGGTTGATCAGATGGCCCAGCCAGTAATGTGCTTGCAGTATAAGCATGAGGGGTTGAGTTGGATTCCCATTGTGGTGGTGAGCATCTGTACTAACAGTACTGTGGAGGTGGAAACAGGAGCCTCCCTGAGCTCTTGGCCAATTAGTCTTGATGAATTGATAATCCTAGACTCCATAAGACTCTACCAAAAAAAATGTGGTAGGCAACATTTTAGGGAGATAACTGTGGACTTCTCACCTTTGTATGCACACTTGGTCACACATGCATGACACAGACATCTGAAAATTACACTTCTTTTTCTTTTCTATTTTTTTCAAGAAAGGGTTTCTTTGTGTGAAATAGTCTTAGCTGTCCTGGAACTCAACTTGTAGACCAGGCTGATCTTGAACTCACAGAGATCTGCCTCTGCCTCCTGAGTGCTGGGATCATTTTTTCACTTCTTTGTTTTGTGGAAGGCATGCGCACCTCTCAGCATACATATGAAAGTAAGGACAGCTTGTGGAAGTTGTTTTCCTCCTACTATGTGGACCCCGAGGATTGAACTCAGGTCATCAGGCTTGTTGGCAAGACTTTCCCTGCTGGGCCATCTCACTGATAAACATGTTTTCTAAGATACATAGAGGATGCATAAATGCATCAGTACCAAATGTATCATACTCTAAAATTTAGATACTACCAAATATATACAGTACAGAGTAACTATTGCATAATGTGCATACCATGTTTCTGTTAACATTTCTAATTTTAAGTAATAAATAAGGCAGATCTTGGCCAGGAAATAAGGAACATTGAGCTTTAGACTTCTTGCTTGCATAGGCTTCTTACAAGGTCAAGAGAAGTTCCAGAAATAATTCACATGGAAAAATCCTTTTTCTTTCTGTGATTACATTCCCTCCTCACTTTTTGATCTTCTGGATGGCACTGGAAGGGCCAGAAGTATCCCAAAGATTTGGCTTAGATGACAGTGGACTTAGATACACATTTATCTCAGACTCAGATGACAGTGGACTTAGATACACATTTATCTCAGACTCAGTGGGATATTCTGGTGTGGATATCCATCATCTCTCTGTGTGTAGGTAATTACAGGCCTTCCAAGATAAAATTTCCGTGAGTAGTCCAGATGCCCAGACTGGAACTTATTCAGTTCTGTCATGTGATGAATGTGGAGACAAACAGGGTTGAGATGCTCAGAACCAGGAGTTTCTGAACTTGTCAAGAAGTTTTTAGTAGGAGGCATGAAATACTAAGTTGAAGATTTGGCCTCATTTTTCTACTAGACAAGATAGAACAAGATAGAATTGCTTTTGGGGTAAAAACATGTTTGGTAGTACATGCAAATAAGAACAACATGTTGTATTTTTCTAAAAGTGAGAATCCCAAAGTATTAAAATGTTCATAATTACTATGAGTCAATCTGTGAATATATGTTTGTGTATATACAAGTGTATCCTCTGCTTCTCTGGAGAATTTGAAAGAGTGTAAAAATGTTATGTGAAGCTATTTTGATTCACTAATCATGTCTACATATGTATATACACACATATATACACATACATATGTATTTATTATTTGGACTTGTTTCTATTCAATATAAGTAAAACAAATAAATAAAGAAGAAAAATCAGCTTTAGAAAACCCTGCATCCTCAAGAGAAAGGGTTCCCCCAGGATGTAAACTAAGCATTGTAAGTAGTAAAGGAAACTAAAAATTAATCAAATTTCTCAAAACATACAGTATTTGTGTACTCAATTTCTCACATCTAGGAGACCAAGCTAACTGTTATCAAATTCTACTATAATGAGTGTGGTGAGACACATCTATAATCTCAGCTACTGAAGAAAGCTCAGATGAGAGTCTAGTCAATTTAGCAAGAATCTGACTCAGAGAAAAAGTAAGAAAGATGGAGAGGTTAGATGTGTAGCTCAGTGGTAGAGAAGTTACATACATGTCTGAAACCCTGCATTTAATCTTTCGTTATCACATAATAAAATTCCAAATGTAGGATATATGGCTTTTGTCCCTATTTTTAATAAAAGAATATATTCATATAGATTACATTTAATATAAAATATTAAAGCTACAGATCACATTAATTATTAAATTTTATGTTTTTGAAAAATCTCATTTTCTCACTGGTCTCCCACCTGCTCAGTTCTCCCTCCACTGAAAGTCCCTCTACACACAGGTAACTGTGCTAAGCGCCTTGTAAAGTTTCTGTGCATACTATTAAAATATAAACTTGCTGTTTGTCTTAGTGCTCTATCTATTGCTATGAAAAGACACCATGATCACAACTCTTGTAAAGGAAGGCATTTACCTGGGGCTGGTCTGCAAATCAGAGGTTTAGTCTATTGTCATCATGGCAAAGAGCCTGTTGGATCAGACCAAGCATGGTGCTGGAGAAGTAGTTGAGAGTTCTAAACCTGCATCAGCAGGCAGTAGGAAAATAGAGCCATGCAGGGTCTGCTGTGGGCTTTTTAGACCTCAAAGCTCACTCCTAATGACTCACTTCCTCGAAGAAGGCCACACTTCCTAATCCTTTCAAATAATGCCATGCCCAAACATTCAAATCTATGAGCCTGTGGGGGTCATTCTTATCCTTTTGTGGCATTTATCACTCCTTACATCCTTTCTGCAGTTGAAAATTCCAGTGTATGATACATACCACATTTTATCTAACTATTGACCAGTTGATAAACATTTGGGTTGCAGCCTTTTGCTATTAGGAATAAGAATGCACAATGTGAGCTGGGCAGTCATGATGCACACCTTTAATCCCAGAACTCAGAAGACAGAGCAGGAGGATCTCTATGAGTTTGAGGCCAGCCTGGTCTACAAAGCAAGTTCCAGGACACGCTCCAAAGCTACAGAGAAACCCTGTATCAAAAGATGCACAATGTGAATTTATGTATAATCGTGTGCATTTTTTATAAACAAGTATTTCTAGTCTCATGGAGTGCATCTGCACAGAACCTCTAGGTCATATGATAATACTACAATCAGCTTTTTGAGGAACTGCCAGAGTTATGTTCCATACACAGCATCATTCTGCATTCCCTCCAACAAAGTACATGTGTGAATTTCAACAAATCTCACCAACAGCTACTTTTTAAAATGCCGTATCCTCTTTTAAAGACAAAGCAAGGAGGTATAACTAATACACTGTGGCAATCGCTATTTTATGTATCGTGGAGCCTGTCCTAGATAGCTTTATTTGTCAGTGAAGTACAGCCTGCCTAAATTGAGGGATTCCCTAGATCAGATTGATCTGTGGGGATTTTCTCAATTGTTGATTGATGTAACAGTGTTCAGCCCACAGTGGGAGGCACCATCCGTAGGCAGGTGGCTTTTTCAAGATCTTACAGTTGCTTCTGGTGCCCTGCTCAGAGCCACCTGAGCCCAGGGACTGCACAATACGGATCCCATCCCGGTAGGGTCCAGCCCACCCAGAGACTGCCAGCATCCTAATCCCTTTCTCCATCCATGGGACTAGGTAAGCATGGACCTGTTTCTGGCCCACCTTCCAGTGCCCTGCTTAGAGCCACCTGAGGACTGAGGACTGAACACTGGGGAACCCATCCTGGAGACTGCCAACGTCCCAGTACTAGTCCCGCCTCCATCCACAGGAAGAGGAATGCCATCAGAATATTGGACCTGCTTGCACCCACCAGAAGGGAATCTTGGTCCCATAACCACCAGAAGAGGATGAGACTCCTCCTGCACCCACTGGAAGAAGGTATGGGAAGAAGACAATATAAAAACACATTCAACAACAGAAAAACCAATATAACACCGCCAGAGTCTAGGGACTCTACACCAGCAAGACCTGAACATCCCAACACAGATGAAGCAGAAGAGAATGACCTTAAAAACAACCTCATGAAAATGATAGAGGACATCAAAGAGGATATGAGATAATCCCTTAAGAAAAGGAAGAAAAAGCAACCAAAAGAATCAACAAATCTCTTAAAGAAAGACAAGAAAAAAATCAAACCGATGAAGGAAACAGTTCAAGACCTGAAAACTGGAATAGAGACAATAAAGAAAACACAAATGGAAGGAATGCTGGAAATAGAAAATCTGGGTCAGGAACTACAGATGCAAGCATAACCAACAGAATACAAGAGATGGAAGAGAGAATCTCAGGTGTTGAAGATACATTAGGAGAAATAGATTCATCAACCAAAGAAAATCTTAAGTCCAACAAATCCCTAACACAAATATCCAGGAAATATGGGACACCATGAAAAGACCAAACCTAAGAATAATAGGTATAGAAGAAGGTGAGGAACCCTACCTTAAAGGGGCTGAAAACATAGTCAACAAAATCATAGAAGAAAACTTTCCCAACTTAAAGAAAGAAATGCCAATGAAAGTACAGGAAATTTACAGAACACCAATAGAGTGGACCACAAAAATGTTCGCTGGCCACATAATAATCAAAACCCCAAACATACAGAATAAAGAAAGAATAGTAAGATCATCTAAGGAAAAAGGACAAGTAACAGATAAAGGCAAACCTCTCAATGGAAACTCTGAAAGCAGGAAGGTCCTGGGTAGATATTCTTCTACCACTAAGAGACCACGGATGCCAGCCCAGACTACTATACCCAGCAAAGTTTTCAATCACTGTGGATGGAGGAAACAAGATATTCCTTGACAAAACTAGATTTAAACAATATGTATCCCCTAATCCAGCCATACAGAAAGTTCTGGAAGGAAAACTCCAAGCCAAGGAAGTTGACTACAACCAGGAAAACATAGGTAATAGATAATTCCACATTACCAACTGTCAAAAAAAAAAGGAGGTGGAAATTCACACACAATTCCACCACCAACAAATCCAAAACAAACAAGAAAGAGCAATCAATGGTCATTAATATCCTTTAATATTAATGGTTTTAAATCACCTATAAAAAGACACAGACTAACATAATGGATATGAAGACAGAATTCATCCTTCTGTTGCATACAAGAAACACACCTCAACTTCAAAGACACATGATACCTCAGAGTTAAGCTTGGGTAAAGATTTTCCAATAAAATGGACCCAAGAAACAAGAGCTGAACTCTGGAATCCAGCTGCAAAGAGGGAGGAGTGATGAGCAAACAGGTCAAGACCAGACTGGAGAAACCCACAGAAACAGCTGATCTGAACAAGGGGGAGCTCATGGACCCCAGACTGGCAGCTGGGAAACCAGCATAAGACTGTTCCAGACCCCCTGAAGAAGGATGCCAGTTTGGAGGTCTGGTTAATCTATGGGGCCTCTGGTAGTGGATTAGTATTTATCCCTAGTACATGAATGGTCTTTGGGAATCCAATCTACATAGAGGGATACTCTTTCATCCTAGACACATGTGTGTGTGTATGTGCAGGGTCTAGGCCCTGCTACAAATCATGTGACAGACTTTGAATATACCCCATGGAAGACTTCACCCTCCCTGGGGAGCAGGAAGGGGATAGGATTGGGGGTTGGTGGGGGGCAGGGGATGGGGAGGGAGAAGGAACTGAGATTGATATGTAAAAGAAGTTTGTTTCTAATTTAAATAAAAAAGAAATAAAAAGATCTTACAGCCACATTCTGCAGGTTTGTAACACATGAATTTTGGTAGAAGACATTTCAACTCCTCATGCCAGGGTCATTGCCACCTGTGAGCAGAACTTGATGACTTCCTAGGTATCCCTGAGTTTCATAAGTGTCTTTATACCAAATAACCAAATATATAAACATTTTCACTAGTGATACCTCTAGTTAAAGACAATGCTCTCTATTCACCAAGAAAATAATTGACATTTGACAGCACTTAAAATAGAATTATTAATCTACTACTACCCAATTGTGGGCATCAGTGAAGGTTACATTTCTGTGCACTCTATGGTGTAATAGTGAGCAGATCAAGAAATACTGAACTATATCCTGACTTTGATACTCACCATTCACTATTTGGAATAATTTATCACCTAGATCGACAGCACCACTTCTCATTGGAGTTGCTGTGTTCTCTAAATTCTAGAGAATTCTCTAATTCCTACTCCTTGCTGTGTTACTGTTTGATATTCCTGCCACCACCATTAAAACAAACATGGGCAGCAGAGAAAGATGATATAAGCAGGCAGGCACACCTATAATACCTAATCATAGACCCATGGACTCAGAAATTGAAAGCTTTCATCTAGATCCTCCTGTAACAAAGGCATGAATGGAGAGGTCAGGTGACTAGTTCTAAAACACATTCTTCCTAGACTGAATAGCTTCAATAGAGTGGGGGATTCTCTAGAAGTAGTTGTGCAACAAGGGGTCTTTATGGATGGACCCCAAAGAGAAGTCTACATGCTTCCTGAGAGTGAGCAAAAATAAATCTGGGGTGAGGATATATGTATAACCATGTAGTTACTTTTCCTATTGGAAGACATCCCTAGATTCCATCAAATTCTCAAAGAAGTTTATTTTTGTTCAGATAAATACTCAGCTTCCAGCAAAATAAAATACTTGATTGATTAGACTTATTAGAAATAGTCTATAAACATTAGCCAGCTGACTGTGTTGAATTTTCAACCAAGAAAATGAGTTACTATTTTTACTGGAATAGAAGAAAGAGGAGTCATCCCTAGAAAATAATTCTCTCAATTTCATGCTGCCATAAACTCCACCTCAATAGAGCCTTCCATCACCCTACTGCTCCAAGTCCTGGGTGAACTTCACAATGGTGTACCTGCCAAAGTAGCTCCAAGATGTTTGAGATCATAATTCCATTCCCTTTAGGAAATCATCTTTTGAATTTAACTTTACCATCTGATTTAATTAACAAGGGCTTAATGACAGTTAATAAATGATATACTAATTAAGCGATTTTTTTCTTTATTAATGTAACCAAACTTCTAGATGCTTGTAATTTTCATTAGTTCAATAAAGTAAGATGTTTTTAGTCTAGTCTATTTTATCTTACTTTACTGTTAGTTCAAGCACCCAGGAAACTCTCTAGTATATCTGGAACATTTAGAGGAAGTATTATTAAAAGTTGACCATGGGGCAGAAGTGTAGCCAGTCAGTACAGCACTTGGCTAACTTGCACAGGCCCAATCCCATCCCTAGCACCACTGTCACCACTGTCACCACCGTCACCACCTCCTCCACCTCCACCACCTCTGCCACCACAACCTCTGCCACCACCACACCACCTACACCATCACCTCACCTCCATCACAAAACTCTAGACTTTGAAAATAGTAGGGACATACTTTGGACCCAACAAATATGACATAATCAGAAACCAGCCACAACATAGAGGTGACCAAAAAACACATGAGAGGGCAATAAATCAAAAGAAGTTGCTAATGTTGCTAGGAGGATGGAAGACCCACTTTGAACAGGGAGCTTCCAATTAATAGCATCTGCTAGAACACTATTAGTAAAGGGGATGAAACATTTAATAAGACATTCATACATGGCACCAAAGAGGCATGGTGGAGCACATACACTTAGGAGGCCAAAGCAGTAGTTGCAAGTTTCAGATCAGCTTGAGCTTCATGGCAAGGCCTTGTTGAAGAAGGAAGGAAGGAAAGGGGGAAGGGGAAGAGGGAAAGAGAGGGGGTGAAGGGAATGAGGGAAGTTATCAAGTAGGAAATTGTTAGTATAAACATCAAATCCAGATCTCTGTCTTCTGTAGTTATTAAATATTTCATTTGGTGAGTTTTTAACAAAGACATTCAAATATGGCAGCAGTCTAGAGGCCCAGTGATGGACCCTCAGCCTTGGAAAGGAATGATTCCTCCAAGAATTAGGGCTGGCTATTCCACATACATGCAGGAGCGCTAACACATGTGTGAGTACATTTCCAAAACACATAAATGTTACCTGGAAACAATTTGCCTTTCACAGAGTGTTTACAGTTAAGGATTCACTTTACCAATGGAAATTCAAAACCATATTCCTAACAAAGCTGGGTCTTACTTGTGCTTCCCTCTCCCCAGATCCAGCAAAGAAAAGCTGCCTAACAAGGGATTGTAGATATAAATTAAATATAATCAAGAAAGAGCATAGACAGTCTTGTCATTTGTCTTCTCTGGCTTGCTAGACTGTCTCACTGGGAAAAGGTAGCTGTCTCATTCTGGAAACTACATGACAACTGAGACCAGCTAAGAATGAATAGAACCACAAGTGTGGGTACAGGAATTGAGAGTTCCTTTGGTAAGACAGGACCAAAGGGACACTTCTGCTTCACTACTAGGCATCCCGTTTTCACAATGAGCCTCAATATTTTAAAGACTTCAGTGAAACGCCAAATTCAATCTGTCTCTTACCTAGAGATGCTATTTCATTGTGCAGAGTGTTGCTTTTTTTATTAGCACAGGGAAGAGTCTAGGGAGAAACTGGACGCCTGAAGAAGAATATGCCTTGTTGTTACAGATTTCATTTTAAGCACATTCATGTTATGACTCAGTCATTAGATGAGATAGTAAGCACTTGTTAGATGGAAGTATAGAAGCTCAGCTAATGAAATGCTCATTTTTAATCTCTCCTGCCTTTATAGAAGCACATTTCATTTTTCTTGCTGCTTAATAATATTGTACATTATTTTATATAATTAATAAAAATAAATGTAATATGGCAAATTCAAGGCCAGGAGCCACTTGGCTCCAATTCAGGAGTAATTTTCAGTGATCACGAAGTTTTATTACATTGAAATGCACTTGCTCTGGATGATAAAATAGCCTTAGAAGATAAAACAAGAATTTCAGGAAAAATCATAAAGCAAATACTATAAAGATTAGGTTTGAACAAGAGAGACCTCTTAACTAGAAGAGATGATAGTTCATCAACCAGCATGATAATTCAATCTAAACTAACTTATAAAACCAACATATGCTTTTCATTTGATCAAATATAACTTCCCAAAAGGAAACCTCCCCAAAGTTAGGGTTGGGGCAGGGTCTTGTCTTTTTGTCTTTCCAGGAGAATGAAGGCATCCAGCTAAGGAATCTGAAGACCACTGGATAAATAAGACATCCAAAGGAAAAGGACAAATCATCCAGATAAAAGTTTCCTAAGAAACGAGTAAATTGTCCTATTAGTATATCACATCTCCAAGAGTTTAAAAATTTCATACATGTTCCTAAACATTTGTTTCAGCTGTTATCTACAGATATATAATTCAAATGGTCTTTTTGTAGTCTCAGTCCAATTAAAGACTAAAGCTGGTTTTGGAGTTGGAATGTGGCTCTCTCCATCTCTAAACCCAAGCATGCTTGCTGAAAAGAAAAGCCAAAGTCTCTGTCTCGTCAAAAGATCCACATGATATGGGATAGAAGAAAAGCCAAAATTGGGGACTCTTCTATTGCCACTAATCTCATAAGTCTTTGACATTATTTTGACTCTTTAAAACTTTTCTTAAGGTAGAAATATTATGTCAAAATTTATAAGATTTATATATATACATATATATTAAACTTTTTGTCATGACATTAATGATCATACCGAGTGCTAACTAATTCTATAAATAGGCACCATCTGGTTTCCTGTACATGAATTCGTGTGAGTCTCTATCAGTCAACTAGGAATCAGGTTTTTGTACTCTGCATGTATATAACAAATTATGGTCCTTTAACCTCTTTGAGGTCTGCTGTATACGACATTTAAAATGTGTAAGTTTTCTGCTGTGAACCATGACCATGCCTAACAGTGACCTTTGAAATCTCCAAAAGGATGATGGGGCCCCTCAATGATGATTCCAATGATGATACCTGGATTGTGGTAACTCCACTAAGCTGACAAATACCACCCAAAGATCTGCTTTGGACTACAAACTGTGTAGGATGATTTCAAGGTGGCTAGCTGAATGGTTCAGCCTCACAGTCTGCTTTAGCCAGGACTTGAGGTAAGCCATTCATTTTCCCATTACACAGATATTGGACAACAAATGATACAGCTAGCTCTCCCAGGACTTGACAATTATCTCATTCTTTTCAGAGTCCCTTAAAGATACTGTTGCCCCCCCCCAGACAACAGGAAGTTATTTTAAGAACACATCGCCATGAGGTGGAGTGGACAAATTTTGGTTGTTCAATTGGTTATGGATATTTGTCATTGTTTTGGGGGGTTGCTTACAAGTTGTTGTTGGTAATGGTCAGAAAAAAGCTGAACAAAGGAGATGGGCTTCAGAGATCTTATTCTGAATAGAAAAAAGGGGGAATATAGATATGATAGGATAAAAAAGTAGATTATTGAATCTATTTCTAAACCAAAACAGCAATTACTAGTCTTAAATATTTTACATTGGTATGGATTTTTTTGTATATATACAAAATTAAGGTTTTTTTGGTATACTTGATATATGTTTCTACTCTTATTTAATATATTTTTATATTGATACAAATTTGAGGTTATTTTTTGTTAAAACACACATTTCTACTTTTGTTCAAGGTATTGTACCCATACAGCTCGTTTAACAATATAGTGCAAATTTATAGTATTTGAAAGCTTTATTACAAACTATTTAGGATAATAAAGAAATGCAGGTTAGTAGTCACCTATTACAATCAAACATGTAGTCATTTTAGGTATATTTTCAAGGTCAAACTGAGATATATTTTAGATAGTCTTCAAACACTTCAGAGATCTACAGAATATTGCATTTAATATGTTTTAATAGCATAAGGTTCTTTTTTATTTCATTGAGACATGCTTGCCCCTGGCAGTACCACTCTACTCCAGAGAAGATGATGGGCATCGAACGAAGAAACTCCAAATGGAGTTTTCTTTCTTTGTGGTAAAAGTTAGCCACTGGACAAGAAACTGCCCTTGCCTCGACTGTTGACAGCATGCTGTCAAAATTGGACACGCAGGGCACAAAAGAAAGTGACTGCTGAACTTTGCCAAGACAAGGTAGAGCAGCCCTTCAGAATACCCTGCTTCACAGAAAAGTCTGTCAGATATTCTAGGCCTGTAGGCTGAAGACAGAGGCTCCAGTGTTACAGAGGAACCTTGAGTGACTCTCCAGGCAGCCAGCTGTTTCTGTCATTTCTCACATTTTTTAAAAGTCACTTGCTTGCACTTCCTGTTTACTCATGTAATATTATATCATTCTTAGGTCTCTGTTGGAGTTGAAGACTAGATAGTTATAGTTTTACTTTTTAACAAGTTCAGAAAAAAACACTCACAAAAGAGGTGTAAAGTGTATGAGTAAAGACAGTTTGGGGTTGGTAATGCAAGTTAGGATAGGATGTAAATTAGTGACCATACTTTGAACTTATCAAGATAGGATATATAATGAAGTGTTTTCATTGAATTTGTCAAATGCTAATGGACTAGACATTGCTAATGTAATTATTGCCATATATATTTGTATGTAGTTACTGTACTTATTATATATAGTTTTTCTATATTTGTTAGACATAAAGGGGGAAATGTGATATTTCAGTGGGCAGAACTAGCCACTCTTTAACCATAAAGGTCTGGAGGCCTGTACAGAGAAGAGATAGGAAATGACAACATAGGGTGGAGACAGGAAGTGATAAGGCAGGGCATACACAGGATCTCAACTCCTTTCAGTCTAAGGATTTGGAGAGGTAAGAAATGACTGTGGCTATTCCTTAGTTTCTCTGATCTTCCAGCTTTTACCCGAAATGCATGTTTTTATTGATAAGACTAAGTAGGATCATGCGTCATTGCTGTCCACACAGACCCTGCGCAGCATAATGGGCTTGAACCCTTCTGGCCACATTGTATCAGATACAAAAGCTGGTGGTGCCCAGCTCAGGGCAGGCACAAATGCACAGACCTGTCTTTTAGAAGAACAGTCCAATACCTTCTTTCTGTGTCAAAGTTTCCAATTCTTGGTACGGATTTCATTATATAATGGAGAAAAAGACCTAGAAAATTAACATTTCTGAACGGTCCTCCGAGTAAACTGTAATTCATAGAAGAGCCATCAAACCCTTAATCGTAAATTAGTGAATTATTTTAATTTTGAAAACAAAACAGTAAAAATCCAGCAATTTTGAAAAAATAGATCCTATGAGAAAATTTTTATGATCCAAGTTTATTATTTGAGATGATAGTTTTTGGAACAAAAAGAAATACAATTTTAAAAGGTCAATTTGGATGAGAATTACACTCTAGTTTAAAATCTGTCTTATTCTTATTCACACATAATGGCAAAAACTAAAGTGAGAGCAAATGCACTTATGATAATATTCAGCTTTCTTCTTAATTTTTTATATTTTTATTTAATATAGAAACAATCTTATTTTACATATCAATCCAGTTCCCTCTCCCTTCCATCCTCCCGTGCCCCCCACTGACCCCCATCCCACCCCCATCCACTCCCCATGGAGGGTGAATATTCAGTTTTCTTAATAGATATGATTTACTTTTAAAGTGGCTTATAAGGGAACTTCCTCCATAATTATTTTAGCCAAAATATAGAAATGAGGTAGTGATTTGGTGGGATCAGGCTTCTTATGCTTCCATGGTGAGAACTTACAGTCCCACATATCTGTGTACCTATAGAGGCCACTCACACTTTGCCTGAGTCACAAGTGATGGTCAGCCAGTGCCACCAGTTGCTCCCACATCATTTGGAAAGTACAGACCATTTCCTCAACTTATTTGCTGACCGTCAGCCATTGTCCAACCGAGGACACATAGTGACCTCTCTTTCACAGGGGTTGCTGGGACTTACCTTCCAGGGTTCATTCGGCCAGTTAGGATGTATCAGATACACAGGAGCCAAAGAGCTCTCCTGTCTCCCCGGCACAGTTCTAGAAATGTCCTTGCAAGGGGGGCAGACAAGAGCTGCCAAGGTATTCAACGAGTTTGGAGGAAAAGTTTCTTTAATGAAAATGCAAAATAATTGAGAATACATTATTATTGTCTGATAAACTTTACAATGAAGTAAATCCAATTTTTTGAAGAGTAAGAAGATCACTCTCCTCTGGAGGGTCACAAAGGACACAGAAAGATGGCATGGAGCTCAAATACCGAAGAGATCACACAGATGAAGGAGCTGGGAGAGGTTTCATGATGATTTCAAACATGCTGTGATGCCTGTTCTTGGTTGTCACCTGGACTACATCCGTAATTAAGTGGGTACACATGTGAGGGAAGTTTTCTTAATGAAATTACTTGAAGTGGGAAGATACACCTGTAACTCAGATCTTTTGAGGTGGGGAGATCCACTTTAATCTGCACCACTCCTTCTACTGACAGCCTATGTAAAGGATGTTTTCCTCTTTGCTGCTTGCCCTTGATCTGGCTGGAAAGTGCATTCCTTCACTGGCACTAGAGTCTACCTCTGTGGTGATATACTATTCGTGATTTACTAAAGCTTGCCTGAGTATTCAGAAAACTAAGTCAAACTCAAGCTACAGAGATTGAGCACCTTTAATCCCAGGACTCAGGAGACAAAGGCAGATGGATCTCTCTGAGTTCAAGGCCATCCAGGGCTACACAAGACTGACAATCAAAAAGAGAAACAGAGCTCATGCCAATGGCAGGCAGGAGAGTTTCCTCAGGGGCATGAGAATGGAAGCCCCCCCCCACTACTCACCAATCAATAATCGGGAGAATGGGTGGGTCCTGCCCCACACATGGACAAAACAGCAGAGCTGGCCCTGGTGATGTGAGTTCTGGTACCCCAGACCCAAGAGCCTGAGAGCAGGAGAACTGGGCCTTCTCCTCACTGCCTGTTGTATTGGGGCCAGCTATCTGGGGCAGCTCTGGAGAGCTTGCCCAGGTGGTGACTATGAGGGAAAACTGTTGGGCTGACCAGCGCAGCTACCATCCAGGCTCAGGGCTATGAGTTGCCCCATCCCAACATCCACCTCATCTGTGAACTGACACAGCCAGTGAAGGGGCCAGTCCTATAGATGCAAAGCTGCAGGATCTCCATGACACCTGACAACAACAGGGTATCCCAGAGGAGTCCCAGTGAGGGTCCAGTATCAATAGTGTAGCAGAAGCCAGAGGCCTAGAACAAGACCAATGACTCGTTTCAATGAGCACAAGTAAAAATGTATGGACTAAAGGGTGTACTGTGAGACTCACTGGGCCACACTACAGCTTCTAGACTGAGATTTAGTTGTTGTTTGTTCCTGGATTTCGGTTCTACTTTTAAATGTTTTGTTATAGGGGATTCGCAAGGGTGGAGGGTAGGAGTGAGGGAATGGTAAGATGAGTGGGATCCAGATGCATGAAATCCACAAAGAATCAATAAAAAGTTAATAAAATAAAACACACAGCACGAAAGAGAAAATATATCAGTCAGATAGGGATTAATGCATCATATAGGACACTCAGGAGAAAATTATTAACTGTGAGCATATCTCTCTGCTGTCACATTTTTTACAAAGGCCAATGATATAGAATTGCAGTCTTATTTCATATTACTTTCTCAGATGCTTCTTCAAGAATCCTTGTGAGGCATCTGAGGATTTTGCAATGATCTAGAGATACCTTGATTCTTTGTAGTTATGGGGTTTTTGTTTTTATCTAGGAATATTTTTTTGCTATACAAAGGAATCATTCAGACATTTAAATGTCACCTCCTCTACAGAAATGTGCACATATAGAGTACTGACTAGACTTGGAACTGTTCTGAATTATGGTTTTGTGGGGATAAAAAGGTTATGTCCAGGAAGAGAATACAATGGGGAAGAAGAAAAACAGGACATAGTTGCACATCCTAGAGGAGCAGAGGAGACTGGGAGGAAGAGGCCAACAGGAGTGAGAGGAGAAATGAACCCTGAAGGAAACTTACGAGTGGGGACGGTGGCCAGTGGTACAATGCTTGCCTAGGGAGCCTGAGACCCTAGGTTTGGTTTGCAACACTGAAGCTATTGTTATGGAAACACACACACACACACACACACACACAAAATTACTTCTTTGAATTGACTTTTTTTGAAAATAATTTTCTTTTGATCTTTCAAGACAGGGCTTCTCTGTGTAACAGTCCTAGCTGCCCTGGAACTCATTCTGTAGACCAGCATGGCCTCAAACTCACAGAGATCCACTTGCCTCTGCTTCTCAAGTGCTGGAATTAAAGGTATGTGCCACCACCGCCTGGCCCTAAAAATAACTTTTATTTTTGGAATAGTTTCCTATAAGAGATTGGAAAAAACAATACAGAAGTTATGTAACCTTTGCCCAGATATTCTTTTTTTTTCTTTCTTTCTTCCTTTTCTTTTTGGGTTTTCAAGACATGGTTTCTCTGTATTGTTTTGCAGGCTGTCCTGGAACTCACTTTGTAGACCAGACTGGCCTTGAACTCACAGAGATCCGCCTGCCTCTGCCTCCCGAGTGCTGGGATTAAAGGCATGCACCACCACCGCCCAGCTATAGGTCCCATTCTGATTTGACAGTTTTATCTGCATATCATTCTTTTTCCTTTTTTTGTCTATAGGTTTGTGAGGTTTACCCCCTGCATGTACAAAGTAGAACAATTCTATCACTGTAAAGAAAACTCAGTGTTGCTCTTTAGTAGTTCAGCCCTTACCAGTACTGACCGTGGGTGTTTGCTGATGTGCCTCCATGACTCACTAGTAGTTCATACAGGAAGTACTTCTTGAAGACTGACTTTCACCCCACACCATAACTATTCATATGTTTGTGTATGTGCAAGTTTGCATGAATGTATGGAATTCTCCGTGTGTGTGTGTGTGTGTGTGTGTGTGTGTGTGTGTGTGTGTTTGTGTGTTGAGGTTTGAGGCTGGTGTGTTGGGATTTTCTTTAATCACTATTCCACCTTATTTTGAGGCAGGGTCTGTCAATCAAACTCAAAAGCTCACTGGCCTCTCTAGTCTAGTTACCCAACCTGCTCTAGGGACTTCCCCATCTCCATCTTCCAATACTAGATTTTTGGGTGTGTTACCATGTCCACCTGGTATTTTAAGTGGATTCTCAGGGTCCAAACTCACGTCTTGCTTGGCAGCAAATGGCTGAGCCATCTTCCCATCCTCAAGACTGACTTCTTTTTTTTTTTCCTTTTTTTCAGATTTTTTAAAAAATTTAAATTAGAAACAAGCTTGTTTTACAGGTCAATCCCAGTTCCCTCCCCCTCTCCTCCTTCCCCCCCCCAACTGACACCTTATCCCATTCCCTTTCTTCTACCCAGGGAGGGTGAGACCTTCCATGGGGGATCCCTAAAGTCTGTCACATCATTTGGAGCAGGGCCTAGGTCCTCCTCTGTGTGTCTAAGCTGAGAGAGTATCCCTCCATGTGGAATGGGCTCCCTGATCCACTGCCAGAGGCTCCATAGATTGCCAAGGCCTCCTCACTGACACTCACGTTCAGGGAGTCTGAATCAGTCCTATGCTGGTTTCCCAGCTATCAACCTGGGGTCCATGAGCTCCCCCTTATTCAGGTCAGCTTTTTCTGTGGGTTTCTCCAGTCTGGTCTTGATCCCTTTGCTCATCACTCCTCCCTCTCTGCAACTGTATTCCAGAGTTCAGTTCAGTGTTTAGCTGTGGGTGTCTGCTTCTGATTCCATCAGCTACTGGATGAAGGTTCAAGGATGGCATATAAGTAGTCAAACTCATTATCTGGCATGAGCATTTAAGGTAGTCTCTCCACTACTGCTTCGTTTGCCAGCTGGTATCATCCTTGTAGATCTCTGGTAATCTCACCAGTGTCAGATCTTTCCTCAAACCTATAATGGCTCCCTCTATTATAGTATCCCTCATCCTGCTCTCCTCTATTCTTCCCCCCAATTAAACTTTCCTGCTCACCCATGTCCTCCTCTCCCCTCATCTTCTCCCCTCTCCTTTTCCTGGCTCCCTCTCCCCTCCCCCATGCTCCTAATCTGCTCAGGAGATCTTGGCTCATTCCCCTTCTCTGGGGTACCATGAATATCTCTCTTAGGGTCCTTCCTGTTTCACAGACTTTCTGTCAGTGGGATTGTATGCTGGCACTCCCCAGATTCATGCCTAAAATCCATATATGAGTAAGTACATACCATGTTTGTCTTTTAGTGACTGGGTTACCTCATTCAGGATGGTTTCTTCTAGTGCCATCCATTTGCCTGTAAATTTCAAGATTCCATTGTTTTTTTTCCCCACTGAGTAGTACTCTATTGTGTAAATGTACTGCATTTTCTCTATCCACTCTTCAGTTGAGGGGCATCTAGGTTGCTTCCATGTTCTAGCTATTACAAATAATGCTGCTTTGAACATAGTGTTGTTGTATGAGTGTGCCTCTTTTGGCTTTTGGGTATATGCCTAAGAGTGAAATTGCTGGGTCTTGTGAAAAATGGGACTGATTCCCATTTTCCTGAGGAATCTCTATATTGATTTCCAAAGTGACTGTACAAGTTGGCACTCCCACCAACAGTGGAGGAGTGTTCCTCTCTCTCCACATCGTCTCCAGCATGATTTTAGTCATTCTGACAGGAGTGAGATGGTATCTCAGAGTTGTTTTGATTTGTGTTTCCCTAATGGCTAAGGATGTTGAACACTTTCTCAAGTGTCTCTTGGCCATTTTAGACTCCTCTACTGAGAATTCTCTATTTAGTTGTGTAGCCAACTTATCTTTTAATTTTTTCATTATTTTTATTACATTTTTAAGAAAAGAGCTTGCTTCGCATGTCAATCCCAGCTCCCTGTCCCTTCCCTCCTCCAGCATCTGCCCACCATCCCTCCCTCCAGCCTCCCACCCTATCTCCACTTCCTTCCACATAAGGGATATCCAGAGTCTGTCATTTAACTTTTTAATTGGATCCTTTGGTGATTTGGAGACTTGCTTCTTGAGTTCTTTGTAAATTTTGGAGATCAGCCCTCTGTCATATATGTGGTTAGTGTATGTCTTTTCCCATTCTGTGGGTTGCCTTTTTGTCTTGTTGACTGTATCCTTTGCCTTACAGAAGCTTCTCAGTTTCAAGAGGTCCCATTTGTTAATTGTTGATCTCAGTGTCTGTGCTACTGGTGTTATGTTCAGGAAGCAGTCTCCTGTACCAATTTGTTCAAGGGTACCTCCCACTTTTTCTTCTAAGAGGTCAGTGTGACTGGATTTATGTTGAGGTCTTTGATCCATTTGGACTTAAGTTTTGTGCCTGGCAATAGACATGGATCTATCTGCTGTCTTCTATATGCCTATATCCAGTTATGCCAGCACCATTTGTTGAAGATGTTTTCTTTTTTCCATTGTATAATTTTAGCTTCTTTGTCAAAAATCAAGTGTATGTAGGTGTGTGGGCTAATATCAGGGTTTTCAATTTGATTCCACTGGTCTATCTGTCTATTTTTGTGCCAATACCAAGCTGTTTTCAGGACTATAGCTCTATAATAGAGCTTGAAGTCAGGGATGGTGATGCCTCTGGAAGATCCTCTGTTTCGGCTCTCCTGAGTCTTTTGTTTTTCCATATAACGTTGATTACTGTTCTTTCAATGTCTGTGAAGAATTGTGCGGGTATTTTGATGGGGATTGCGTTGAATCTGTAGATTGATTTTGGCAAGATTGCCTTTTTTACTATATTGATCTTGCCTATCCAAGAGCATGGGAGATCTTTCCATATTCTGATATTATGATTTCTTTAATGTCAAATCTTTTGCAATGAAGCTCCTAATGCATCTCTCCTTCTTTTCTCTTCCAGTGGATAGAATGGGAAAGGGTCACACCTGCCTATGAATGCTATTTCAAGGAGGGCAAGAAGAACTCAGGGTGCTGACTGAACAGGCTAGGCCACAGATCCACAGCCTCAGAGGGACCCATTGAAGATGAAACTGAGCCAAAAGCAGAGACCACAACATAAGAGAATGGAGTGGAGCCAGGGTGTTTGATGAAACCAGGCTATCCAATGTGATGGCTAATACTGTCAACTTGACCAGACCTAGAACCACATAGGAGACAGACTTCTTGACATATCATTTATGAGGGAGCTTATAGGTTAGGATAACAGAGGTGGGAATTCCCACCCTAAATGTGGACAATACCATTCTGTTGGCTGGGGTCCTAGTCTGAATAAATGAGAGGTGGGAGGAACCAGTCTCCTCTCCCTTCTCCTTGTCCCTCTCCTCTCCCTGTCCCTGTCCCCCCTTCTTTCCCCTTTCCCTGTCCCCCTCCCTCTCCCTCCTTCTACTCAGCCTTTCCCTGGCTCTCGCCCTCTCCTATGCTCCCTCCTCCATGCCTTCCCCGCCATGATGGACTATATCCCAAGAACGGTGAGGTGAAGTCAACCATTCTTTTAAGCTGCTTCCTGTGGAGTAAATCCAAACACCCTGTAACTAACACGTCCCCTGGATTTGTCATAGCATCCCAGGGCCTCACCCAACACAACAGTGGACTGTGAGCTCTGACATGGACCAGCTAAGGCTCTAAGCATTTGGGAGGACGACAGCAACCACAGGTAGTCTTTGTACCAGCATCCACCGAGATTCCATTGAATTTACACATAATGTCTAAGAAAAACAAAAGTAGTGCAACTCTGTTTTCATCCTAAAATGTTTCTAATTGACATATTTGATATAATCACATAACATGGATGTTTTCAAATTAAGGGTGGTTGGCCATATATCCTTTCCCAGTTTGCTAGTAGTTAATAGGTTGAGTACTCTCCCAGGTGACATAATCTTGCAAATTAAGAACTGAAGTCATCTGGTTTCAGAGCACCACCTGGTGGATTAATTACCAACAACAATGCAGAAATAAGGTGAATCTAGAGATCCCATGGCCATTAAAAGTGTAATAAAGGAATATTATCAACAACTTAATACTCACAAATTTAAAACATTGCATTGTGTGTGTATGTAAGTATGTGCTTGCATGTGCCACACCATGCCTATGAAAGTCCAAGGAGAATTTATGGGTGTCATCGGTTCTCCCTGCCATGTGGGTCTGGGGAATTGAACTTAGGTCTTCAGGATGGGCAGCAAGCCCCTTTAATATACTCTGCCCAGTATCCACAAACTCAGTAGATGGAAGGAGCCTTTAAAGATAAGGTTTTGAGAACTCACACAAGAAGACATAGCAAACCTAAGAAACCCAAGTGTGTAAGAGAACAGATTTAAACTGAGTCAGTTGCCAATAACCTTTCAAAGAAAAAAAATGCAAGCTCACATAGTTTTGCTGGTGATTTTTAGAAACTATTTCAGGAAGAACTCCAGCTATTCTGAGCTGAAAGGACTACCATCAGCCTCTACATTCCCAGTTTCCTCATCAGAATTCAACCAATCACTGGCCAAAAACACTTGAAAAAATTTCCTGGTACCAAACAGGCAGGCTCCTTTTATTTATTGTTATTTCTTAAACAATTCAGCAATGAGTCTTTGCATGCTGCATAGTATTTACTATACTATTTGTACTGTATAGTATTTACATTGTATTAGGTATTACAAGTAATCTGGAGATGGCCCAGAGCATTGAGGAGGATGTGTAAAGGCTATATGGAAGTACTGTGTCAATCTACATGAAGACATGAGCACCTGCAGATTATAGTATCATGGGAAGGTTCCTAGAGCCCAGGTTCCATGAACAACTGTAGTCATAATTTTGTTTATGAGGCTAGCATTACAGTAATACTAAGACCAGGCAACAATACAAGAACTGTGCTTTGATCTGAATGTCGTGTCTCTCCAGAATTCAAATGTTGAAAGCTAGTCCCACTGCTATAAGATTAAGGGGAGGCCTTCATGAAGGCAGCGCCTCTTGGATGGGACTAGGGCCCTTATGAAAGATGCCAGAGGGAGATTTTTTCCTGTCCTTCATCTCAGAGTAAAGGAACCATCTACGAACCAAGAAAAGATGACTGATTGCCTGATGGAGAATGTGTTGCCAGCTTGATCTTAGACTCTAACACTCCAGAGCTGTGAGAAATGAATACCTGTTGTTTACTTCTATCTGCTTCATAATATTGCTACAGGAGCCCAAAATGGCAGAAAAGTGAAACTGCAGCCTACTGTTGCCCATACATAGGTGCAGAGATCTTGAACAAATACCATCAAATTAAACCAAGCAGTGTACACGTTATACAAAGTGGGACTTACAATCAGGTTTGACATTTGAAAACAGTTAATGCAGTTTGTTAGGCTAAAGAAGAAAAGTCACACACCAATAAGTGCATTGAAACATTTAAAAATCTCTTACCCATAAGAAAAATTTGAAAATCTCTTACCCATAAGAAACATTTAAAAATCTCTTACCCATAAGAAAAATTTAAAAATCTCTTACCCATAAGAAACATTTAAAAATCTCTTACCATAAGAAAAATAGCTCACCATAAACTAAGGATAGAGGGGAATGTCTTCAACTTGTTGAAAACTGTCTACACAATTGTCCATAGCTGTCTCATGCTTACTGCTGAGAAATTTGCAGCTGTTCTAAGTTCAAAACTAACGCAAAATGTTTCTTCTCAACATGGTTCCAAAAGTTTCAGCTAGTGCAGGCTAGAAAATATAACAAGTACTGACTGTGAAGGAAGAAATAAAACATGAGCTTTGAGTTAGTCAGGTGTGTACTGAATGAAATACACGAGAAGGCAGACCACTTTATAAAAGAAGAATTGTTCTCTAGAAGACAACCCACAGCAACAATGGAACGAAGAGGTTCCTTTGTTTACAATTTCAGGTATTCAAGGGCAATGCGCTTGCACTGGTTCAGGATCCGTGGAGCAGTGATGGTGGGAACATGTGCTAGGGCAAGCAACCACATCTTGAGCCAGGATTGGGAAGAAAGAGAAAGTCTGGCCGTGCCACACCCACTTCTGCAACGCCCCTGAGCGACCGGAGGACTTTGCTCTAGGCTCTACCTCTCAAAGGTTCCACAGATGTTCCCAACGCTACCACCGTGGAGCCCAAATTTTTCATATATGGGCACAATTAAATAATATTCAAACCATAATAATCCTTTCAAACTGATGAAAAATAACTAAGAATAAAATAAATGGAAAGATAATTTGTGTTCACGCTAATGAACTCCCACATGCTGTTTCTTTTCACAATCGTTAGCTGTCCATGGTGTTTCAAAATAAGTCTCTGGATAGTTCTCCTTTACTGTGAAATAATTTCTGAGATTCAGCTTCCCACACACTCCGAAGTTCCAGTTTTGATGTAAGCAGTAGGTGTGGCTTTAATTTGAATTTGCTCTGGACTTGGAGAAGTCAATTTGTAACTCCTCCTACAAGATGGGGCATAATCTGATACTAGTTTTCAATTTTATTCTTTGCTCCTCAGTAAATGGCTACTTGACCAAATTTATTTTGGACTCAAATAATTCATGACACATGATTCTTTAAGAAGGACGTGTTTTCTGTTTTTGAATTAATACTGAGAAATGTTCTGGTAAGGGACATGGTTAGTTCTCCTGTCCCTCTCACTTCCTTTCTCTCTGCTCGGAGCCATGCTGGCTCTGTCCTCTGCCGAAGCCGCTCAGTGGAGACACCGTAATCCAATCCAAGTCTGGCCTGAGCTAGCCAGATTTCTTCTCCCCATGAGAATCTGGAATAAGGTCAGAGAAAAACCTACGACAGTAAGACATGGATTCAGAAATTGATGGTCCTCGTTACTTATGGTGCCATTTGAGGACAACTCCGATGACCAACCCCAAAACAGCACAGGAAGTTGCTCTTAAAAAAAAAAACAAGGGGAAAGCCAAGCCAAGGGCCCTTGCAGCTGGATACTTTCCCTGTAGTTCCTAGTTCTCATATTTCCAAGTCCCCACCATAGCTAGGAGGGCTTAGAGGAGAAGACTAGTTCCTATGCACTTTAAAATACAGTGTAGTAATAGAAGATCTGAGGAAAAGTGAAACTGTATTACAGGGCAGTTGCATGGAAAAATGATTCCTGAGAAGAGACGCTGTGCCAGAATCAGTACTGGAATCAGTCATGATGCAGACTGAAGGGGGCTGAGGACAAAAGAGCTTTTACTTTAGGGGAGGAGGATCTGATGGGGCAGGGGATGTATAGTGTTAGCTTTGGCTAATGAGAATATTTCTCACAGGCTGGAGACTTTTAGGGCTGTCTCCAGATGTCCAATACTGGACTCAGGGTATGAGAGCCTGGTAAAGGAGGTAAATGGGTCTGGTCTATAGATGCTGGGTTGGTTGGTCTGTATGTGAAGAGCTTGCTCCTGGGAGTGACTCTTCCTAAAGGATGGGAGAGGCTGAGACAAGATGACCTAAGCATATTGTTGAGTTGTCTGGAACTAGGTGTGCCCAGCACATGCATATACGTCACCTGTTAGGGTGGCAAGGCTGCAGAAGCTAGAAATAGGTTACATTGCTTTAGCCAAACACACTCTTTGTCCAAAGCTGCAGAGCTAATGAGTGATACAGTACTGAAGATAAGTTCCCATCTAACCTACCACACTCCCTCCATTACGTCTCCACAGCCTCAGCCTCTCTGTAGGAAAATGTAGGCGATGAGACCCAGACTCCAAAACCGCAAAAGCAAAAATCCCCATAAAGTGTTTCTTGATCCTTCTTGGAAAAGACAGGAAATGCCAGAGCTTCCCAGTCAGCAGCACTGCTCAACCAATCACAAAGAAGTCACTTCTGTCTACAGCAACACTGGCTAATTTTTCACTCGTTTGTCACCTGGAATCGATGCAGTTTATCACGGTGTGGCTATTTTTGGCAAACGTGCTTGGGAGGGACAGGTTCCTGTTTCTAAGATGCCACTAGGCCTGTGACCTGAGTCTGCTACTTTAAGATCAGCCCTTACCAGTAGGCGAGGCTCTAAGCCAAACTGCCGTTCACCTTGATTCTCCACACCTTGACTTCCGAACTCAGTAGTCTTAGACATACTCATCTCCTCTCTAACTATTCTCGTTCTTCCAGTGTCTTCAGATACAGGGACTTTATACAGTGCGTATTCACTAAGTGGGTCAAACATTTTTGTGGTTTGTCTTGGGTTGTAGACTCCCTACTGGCAAAAATAGTCTGTGTTTCTTCTTATTTCCATTCTCTGAACGTTTATTCTCCTTATTTTAAAAAAATTTTATAACGTGAAAAAGATTCCTGAGCATAAATGAGCTCTATGAATACTGTTGTATCTAAACCATTAAAAAAGTGGAATAAAAATAAACTAAGCTACTTTTAAGTTGCTCTGCGAATCTTACTAAAGTATTTCCATTTCTTGTCTCATAGTCTAGTCAACTCTGTACTCATTGGGAGATAATGCTATATATAACTGACTTGAAATAAGTTGTGAGTACTCGAATCACATGTAAATCAAATATGCAAAGACACGGACGATGTGTCATGAAATCTAAAATCTAATCATCCCTGAAGGACTCACGAGTGTGCCCATGTACACGATGCTGCTGGCTTCTCACAAACTGGCTGCCTGAGCTGGTGGTGCACCAGGAACAGAGTGGTGGAGTGGCAGAGTAAGTGATGCATCCAGAAATAGATGCAAACTCATGGCTTTATACATCAGTTTTAGTATTTTTATCTGCACTATTCTTTGCATCATTTATTCATTCCATAAATATTTATAGACTATGCATTACCAGTGTACGTCCTGAGGTATCCAAAATAGAACAATGATAAATTTTCATCTTGTTTTATTTAATCTACAGCATGTACTATTATAAGTCCATATTTATACATAGAAAACTATTCTGAAAGAAGTGACTCAACTTCACCAAGTATACATTGCTAGTAAGTAGTTCACCAGACATGCATTTCTAATAAGTGGTAACAGTGGGATTCAGACTGCTAAAGGCTCAAGGTATGCTAAAAGTACTTTTCACATTTAATGCCTTCAGTCATAGTAGCCTGAATTTCAGATGAAAAAACTAACAGCCAGTCATTGTGGCACCTCTAACCCTAACATTTAGAGGTAGAGGAAGAAGGAGATCAAGGGTTCAAGGCCATTTTCAACTGCATATAGGATTTGAGGTCACTTTGGCTTTTATGAAATCCTGTCTCAAAAACCAAGGGTTGGTGAGATGGCTCAGCAGTTGAAGCTGCTTGTTACCAAATTCAAGAGCCTTAGTTCAGTCTCCAGGACCCACAAGGTAGGACAGACATGTCTTGCAGCTAAAACACCCATCCTCTTACTTAGATTTTCTAGAGCTGCGACAAAACACCATGATGAAAAGTAACTTGAGGAAAGGGTTTATATCAGCTAAAGGGTTTTACATCACAGGCCAACACTGGGGGAAGTCAGGACAGGGATTCAAACAAGGCAGGAACCTGTAGGGAACTCAGGCAGAGGCCACAGAAGAGTGCTGTCTATTGGCTTGCTCTCCATGGCTTGCTCAGTCTGCTTTCTTATAGCACAGGGACACTTACAGTGCCAGGGTTGGTAACACCTACAGTGGACTGGGCCATCCATAGAAATGATTAATTAAGAAATCACACAACAGTCTTGCCCACAGAACAGTCAGATAAGAGCCAGCATATCCATACACATAAAATAAAAATAAAGCTTAAAATGTTTTTTTTACAGGAAACGTGTACCTTGAGAAGTTACATGTATCTGGATATTGCACAAGGGCACAATGAAAATCCTAAACAACAAAGTGAAAGATAATTACACCTAAGGAAATAGAAGCAGTCATCAAAAGTCCCCCAACCAAAAAAGCCCAGGGCCAGATGGCCTCAGTGCAGAATTTTACCAGAAATTCAAAGAACAGCTTATACCAATTCTCCTCAAAGTATTCCACACAATAGAAGCAGAAGGGTCTTTGCCAAACTCTTTTTACGAGGCTTCAATAACATCGATACCCAAGCCACACAAAGACACAACTAAGAAAGAGAACTTCGGACCAGTATCCCTCATGAACATTTGCCCTAACCCGAGGGACATTCAACGTGCGCACTGGGGGACACCTAGGAGAAAAATGGGGGACAGGAGCTACGAGGAAGGACAACAAGACAGGATTCTGATCAAGCAGACAACCTTTATTCATCCCAAAGGGATTTATATAGGGGAAGTGAGGAGGGGAAGGAATGGGGGTGTTAATTGTAGCTGCAATGAGACTGGCGGAGCAAAGTTCAGTGGGATGGGTAGGTCATCCTGTGTCCTATGGTAACCTAACTGCAGATTCTAACTTTATCTTTCACATTCCACCTTCTGTTGTTTAAGCCTACATCCTGGTGACTTGGTAATTTACACTAGGCAGATAAGCCACAAGTCTGTTTTCTCGGAACTTGCTTCCTATCTTAAGAGGTAGTATTTCTGCAATGTATCCTGGAGTCACATCTTCTTTATGAGGATGTGATGGTGCTATGGCTGAGTTATGGTGAAGGCCCCTGACATCTCCCCCTTTCTGGTTAAACAAAAAATTGACACAGCTGGAGTGTATGTTACCCGAAAAAACACAAGGATGATGGAGCCTGTCTTAGGAATCCATCTGAGAGGCTTCCACCTTACCTGTCAATGGATTGCTGTCTTAGGAATCGATCTGGGGACTTCCACTCTTACCTGTCATTGGATCACTTTGCCAGCTGTCAAAGCTCCTGTCTTAGGGGGGTGAAAGCATCAGAAAGTAGCCCGCCAATAGGGGTGGTTATTTATTTTTGTGAGTAAAGGGGCCTGTCAAGGTCCCTGGCTGGAGCTGCTTGGGGCCATGAGCGAATTATGTGCCCAGGGGGAGTTTGTCTCCTTGCTATGTGAAGACTGGGAACATTAGGCAAAGTTTGCCTTCCTCACGCCATCACTATCATCAGCCGTCTGATAAGGACCACTCTCCTTCATGGCCAGCCTCTGATAATGGACCTGAATAGGTCTTGCGGCAAGATTACCTATTTGCTGTTTAGTAAAGTCTGTCAGATGCCTAAGGGCCCATGGGCAGAAAGAAATAAGCAATATAAAGCCTTAAAAGGGGGCCCAAAATGTTGGGCAATAAGGTGGATAGCCAATGGGAGGTAGAGAACCAATTTTTTGGTTTCCTGTTGCTTTCTCTCCTTTTCTTTTCTCTCGACCCTCTTGATTTTCTACATACTATCTTTGACCCTCCCTGTTTTGCTAACATAGAAACATATTTCTCCTTGTTTGAGAGCACAAGGAATGAAATCCTAGTGCCTGCTCCTGCGGCTCCCAGTCCCAAAAGCTTATCTTGGTTAGAATAATAGTTAAGGTGGAGAACTAATTTAACTAAAATGTAAAACATAGGGGCAGTATTTAGGAGGTGTGAGTAGATGCAGGTGGTAAGGTCATCCTGACAGGCCCACAGTTCTCAGGGATCAGATAAGTGTAGTTGGTATGGGGGAAGACAGTGAGGTTGCATTGGTGGGGATGGGTTTAGGAAATTTGGAAACTGGGTGGGGGAAGGACAGTCAGGAACACTGGTTTAGCATGTTCCCATGGTTTAGCATGCTCCCATGGTTTAGCATGTTCCCATGGTTTAGCATGCTCCCATGGTTTGGCAGGCTCCCATGGTTTAGCATGTTCCCATGGTTTAGCATGTTCCCATGGTTTAGCATGTTCCCATGGTTTAGCATGTTCCCATGGTTTAGCATGTTCCCATGGTTTAGCATGCTCCCATGGTTTAGCATGTTCCCATGGTTTAGCATGCTCCCATGGTTTAGCATGTTCCCATGGTTTAGCAGGCTCCCATGGTTTAGCATGCTCCCATGGTTTAGCATGTTCCCATGGTTTAGCATGCTCCCATGGTTTGGCAGGCTCCCATGGTCTCAGGTCTGGTTTTTCTCTGCTCCATGCATCTCATCAAATATTCTGGCAGCCACCAAGCTTTGTTCTTTTCCTGTAAGAAAACACAAACATTCCCTTCACCCAAAATCTAGTGTATGATTATTTTTATCTGACCTGGGCAAAGTCACTCGAGTTCCATCATGTCAGAATCTGTCTGTAGTAGAGTGTTTACTGGCATCCACATTTAGAAAATTTAAAATGAAGAGTGCCTGATTTAATACATCATGTGGAGACAAAGGCTACTTTCCATGCCTGCGGGGCTGGTGGCTAAGGCCCAGGATACTCCAAGTTCCAGGAGGATGAATTAGATGGCTCTCTTATGTCTAGGAATAAGATAATCTATGCTAGGTATTGGAATGGGCTCACTTCCAGGAATTAACTCCACATCTGAGAGAAGGGTGGCTAATGCACATAACCCTGTCCAATTTGTAGGCAACATGGAATGGGTCATTCCATTTTCACATGTAAAAACTTACCAAGTAGGGATTAGTGACATTACCATTACTCCCCCTTTTCCCCTTTTTAGTTTTTAGAAGTTACATTTTTAAGGAGCTATGAGCATGCTCTACAATTCCTTGAGGATTATAAGGAATATCTGTTGTGATCAATTGTTCAATCAAAATAGCTGAATACCTTATTAGAATATCCAGACCTACTGTCTGTTCTTTATCACTTTTGGAACTCCCGTGTAAGCAAAACATTTTAAACAGTGACTTATCACATGCTTGGTAACTTTTTTAGTTTGTGTGGTGGCCATAAAAAAACCTGAATACCTATCAACTGCCATGTGTACATATTCTTACTTATCAAATTCTGTAACATGAATGTATAAATTTATTGCCATAAATGATTAGAAAGTAGGCCTCTAGGATTCACTCTTAAATCAGTTACAGATAAATATTGTGGGCACACCTCATTGTTTTGACAATTTTGACAAGCAGTCTCTTTAGTTAAATCAGATTGCTTTCCTAGACTTTTGTTATTTTGATGTTGAAAATTAACGAGACTGCAGGGCTCTCTCCACCAGAGTCAAAGCGACCAACTTTGTTAATCTATCTGTTTCCCCTAACCAGTGGGCTAGGAAGGTTTGAATGAGCTCTTATGTTACCCACAAAACACGGCAATTGCATTTTGAATTTGCTTAAATAATATTTTAACCTGATCATTGTTAGTTTTAATGTATTGAACTGTCTTTATTATTTGAAGATCTGTAAAAACATAATGATTGTCAGTATACAATTAAATAAATTATTTACTAGAAGTTGAAAAGCCATTGTGACAGCTCATAACTGGACTATCTGAGCTGAAGCCAGAGTTGTTTGCTCCACATATTTCTTACCATATATACCATAAGCTGTTCTTTCCTTAAAATAGCCCTTAGTAAAAACTAGCACAACATTTTTATAGGACTACTTTTTACTATTTTGGAGGATATAAAAGGATTTATTAGCTCAAACTGTAACAGTCTATGAGCTGTAAACTGATTATCAGTTTTCCCTGAAAACTGAGCAAAAGCAGTTGTCCACAAACCACTGTTCTGAAACAATAAATCAGGAGTGCCTGAGCTCCTGCTGTCAGAGGAGGAGAGATAACTGCCCACCATTCCTGTTAACATTCCTCTGGTACTTGTTGGTCATAAAGGTCCTCTGCCAGTTGTAAAAATTCTCTGGCCCAGGGGCTAACTGACAGACCCCATAACCTCGGCAACTCTGCATGCCTTATCTTATATTACTCAGATGCATCCTGCCCAAAACATATAGTTACTGTTTTACTCTAGATCTTATATGACCCTAAGTAACTATGAAAACTGAACTTGTGACCCCTTTTGAAAAGTCCTCCTTTTTTTTCTTTTCTTTTTTTTCTTTTTTGCTGGTGGGTATCTCATCTCCTCCGTCATAAGAAGAAATCCAATCTTACCAGCCTGAATTAAAGAAACCTTTTTCCTTTGCATCAGAAGTGTCAACTCCTTTGGTTAGTCTCTGGGAATCCACAAACCTGGCACAACAGTATTATACTTTGTTCTTTGTCAAAATATCTTCCAGATTTCATATGGTATTTCCGCACCATACAGGCTACTGCTTCAAAATAAGGATTTAACACTTTGGCTGGGGAAACAGCATAAGCTTCCCATGGTTTTGTATTGTTAATATAACATCTGCTGATGCCAGACTATACTTTCTAACACTATGCCTTGTTACCTTCTTTAGTTAACCATCCAGGTGAACTGGGATCACTATTTTCTTTTAGAATCTCATTTTAAAGTGTAGACACACTTTAAAAAAGGATGTAACCATTGAATATTTCCCAATAATTTCTGAAAATCAATCAAAAGATTGTAAACTACCTTTTTTAATTCTCCAAATTGAGGTTTAATTTCTATTAGAATATAACATATGTCCCAAATAACTTTTGAAAATTACTCAAAGTCTGTGAGCAGTCTTTTCCAATCTAAAGCTCTCACTAGCTGACAAGGCCTCCTTTGCATCTTAGCTGACATGGACTAATTTGCATCTACAATGACACCTTTGGGGGTGAGGCCTGACCGAGTTGCAGTTCCCTGAAAAACCTTTTTTCAAATCATGTATTAACTTCTATTTTCTAGATTTCTTTTGCTAACCATAAAAATTTAGGAGGATCTCTGTATCCTCCATAGACTCATCCATACAGATTCTCTTGCCTCCTAGGCCATGCTGTAGGCTTCTGCTATTTTCTATTGACTGGCTCTGAAGGCTTACATCTTTCATCTTTCCTGTTAAGACATCAACTGATTGACTGACTGACTGACTGACTGACTGACTGACTGACTGACTGACTGACTGGATGCTCCTTTTGGCTATATCTAAAGTAATTTAGGTAGCTTTTTAAGTAT
The DNA here is from genome assembly GCF_017639785.1 of Mesocricetus auratus. Lineage (NCBI taxonomy): Eukaryota > Metazoa > Chordata > Mammalia > Rodentia > Cricetidae > Mesocricetus > Mesocricetus auratus. Next base: position 54,603,416 of record NW_024429190.1, read on the forward strand.
ATCCGAAGTGATTTAAGTAATCCTTTTAATCATATCCAATAAAATACTGGCAAATCGAATCCAAGAACACATCAGAAAAATCACCCACCATGATCAAGTAAGTGTCATCCCAGGGATGCAGGGATGGTTCAACATACGAAAATCCATCAATGAAATCCACCATATAAACATGCTGAGAAACAAAAATCACACGATCATCTCACTAGATGCTGAAAAAGCCTTTGACAAAATCCAACACCCCTTTATGATAAAGGTCTTGGAGATATCTGGGATAACAGGAACATACCTAAACATCATATATATATATGTATATATATATATATATCAAACCAATAACTAACATCAAACTAAATGAAGAGAAACTCAAGGCAATTCCTCTAAATCAGGAATAAGACAAGGCTGCCCCCTCTCCCCATATCTCTTCAATATTTTACTCGAAGTTCTAGCTAGAGCAATAAGAAAACAAAAGGAGATCAAGGGGATACAAATTGGAAAGGAAGAAGTCAAACTTTCACTATTTGCAGATGATATGATAGTTTACATAAGTGACCCAAAAAACTCTATCAGGGAACTCTTATAGCTGATACCTTCAGCAAAGTGGCAGGATACAGGTGTGTTTGCAATCATACAACCTTGTATTTCATTCACTCTAATTTTTTCTGGTTAAGTCACACTCTTATGTCACAAAGATTAGTCAGAAAAGTAGCTATGTAATAAGTCTTTTCTGTCCTACCAGCCAGCTCCCAAATAATGACACAGAGACTTCTTATGAATTATGAAAGCTCAGCCTATAGCTTAGGCGTGTTCCTAACTAGCTCTTATAACTTAAATTAGCCCATTTATATTAATCTATGTTCTACATATGTCATTATCTTTCTTCCATCTTACACCTCCTGTTTCCTCTCCATGTCTCCTGGCATCTTCTGTACACCTAGATTCTTCTGCCCTTCCTTTCTTTCCCTGGAAATCCTGTCTATACCTCCTGCCTAGCTAATGGCTATCTGGTTTTTATTACACCAATCACAGCAATACATCTTCACACAGTTTACAAATATCCCACCACATAATTGAGTATTTATTTTATGAAATAAATTTCAATATCACCAATAGTTTTTATATATTTTTATTTTCACTTAAACATAGAGACACACCCATGGCCATCCGAAGTGAGGACACAAAGCTACAATGTAGTTGTGTTGTGTCCCTGGATAGTGAGAACATACACAATGAGAATATAAGGCATCTTCTCAAGGTGAACTATTGCTGGGAAAATGATGATAAAAAAATCATAACAATACAAACCGTAATTGAACAGGTCAGTGTTTGGACTTCCTGATAACTGAAACTCAGACAGAGACAGGCCTCTCTGATGACTGACAAATTGTCCCTAATATAACTGTCAACCTAGACTTCTGTTTCTGCCACACACTTGAAATCACCTCACGTCACAATAGTCACATAACACCTTTCTACCCTAAAGCAGTCAATATGCACCCAGTGGCAATCTGTAGACTGAGCATCTCTGCTTCCTCCTTGGTTGTTGCCAGCTTCCTAGAATCCGGGTGCTGAGATGTGTTTCCTGGGAACTGCAGTGTATGGGATCCTCCTTGATATAGTGGATCCCAGTGTCTCCCATCTGCATTCTTCACCCCTCCATTTTAGGCAACACAGCTTAGTGACTGAACACTTTGCTGCCCCCACTAGACGAACCTAGGTTTTAAGCATCGCTGGCCAGGTAGCTATCCTTCAATAACTCCCAGCCCTCGTTTAGCTCATTGCAAAAACAGAAATGGTAATGACAGTCCTGGCTGGGCAGGATGGTTGTTTGGATTCTATGAATATGAGCAGTGGAGCAGTTTTGAGGTCAGCATGCAGAAAGTCATCAAATAGGTTAGTTGCAACTGTCACAGTCATGATGACAGCGATAAACAGTGACGATGTATTTGTGAGCTGAACAGATGACCATTCCCATTGGGTCTGAGGCCCCATAAAGTGGTACCTGAATATCTCCAACCTTGTGGCTTAAGGAATCAGCATGTTTTCCCCAAGACCTTAAATTTTAATCCTTTCCCCTTCTCGTAAAACAAAAGAGTACAGTGAATTAAACTCCCTGGCACCAGGTAGTCTCTATCATCCATGAATCTGAGGGTGAAGTGATCCCTGGGCCCACTCTCCATTTCAGCTCTATGCATCTGTTCCTTTCATCTTTGCACCTCGTTCTTCAGAGTCACGACCACCTCACAGGTGCCTGCCTTGCAGTAGGCAAATCCACACCAGCTATGTTACAATAGGAATACAGGAAAAAGAAATTAATTTCAAAGTACTTAGAAAATGACTATCGAATTCAAACACTCACAAAACCTAAGCTATCGCAAGTCTTAGATCCTAAAGCTATCTCAAGCTAATTTGAGCTATCTCAACTCACAAATTCTAAAGCCCCTCTTAACTGTCTTTTTTCCTCATCATTTTCTGTCTACAACACAGTCATCTTGAGCAGATATAAAATAATTTATTTTTCATCTTTTGGCAAGTTTCACAGTATTAGATAAAAATAAAAGTGTTTTATTGATTCAACTGTGAATCTGAAAGGCTTTCAGATTTGTCTTTGGGTCAATGAATGTTCTAAAAGCACAGATTTTTAAAAGTAAAATGAAGAGTTGAAAATAAATGAAGAAAGAAAAGGAATGTAAGGACTAGGAAAGTGTTTGAGTGGCCTCCTTAAACTAGCTCCATGATGTTTTTATTTGTGAGTTAATTAGAACAAAAAGAATTAAAACCAGAACTTTAATAAAGAGAAATGTTAATGAAAATGGAGAAATAGCTGTCATGGTACTGTATTCTCTTGGAAAAAGTACTTTAGTGATACAGCCACACATACGTTGATAGGAGAATGTCATGAGGTGGCAGAAGACTTTAAGTAGGAAGAAGTTTGCTGTGTTCAAAAGAGACAGAAGTTCCCACACACTTAGAACAAGGTGTATGACATGGTAATGGCTATGATGCTTAAGACATCATGCGATGGCTTATTAATTGAATTACTACACCTTTTTTTTCTCTCTCTCCTTCTTGCTGTCTCTGCTCTTCCCCCGTTGTTGTTAGGATGCCAACAGGTATGACTTAGTAATTGTCTTCAAATGCGTAGACTTATCCTGTGGTTTTCCTCCATGCCTGTTGGTGTCTGATCTCAAGAGCCAAATGAGAGGTTGCAGAACAGCACATCCTCAAGACATCCTACACCCAAAGCAAAGCTGCCTAGTGCACAGACCTTCTATCAGTCAGTACTCACCTACTCACAGCTATGTGGGCCAACAGATAAGCAAACCCAAGAGAAAGAATTGTGACAAACCATAATTTGCAGAGTGTGTCTAATTGTAACTCTGTCTAACAAATACCAATTGTGACCCAGTAGGATTTGGATCTGAACCTGTGCCAGCTTTGGGGTGCTAATGTGGCAGACAGTTGGGGAATGTTCTTTTATTGTCTTATAAAGAAGGCTTGCAGTTGAAATCAAAGGCCCACTTGACCTCCACATTCTAAAGACAGCCGCCAATGAGCCACATAGCCTACGGATGCCTCCCACAGTAATTTCCAAGAGCAGCACAGCTACTACCTACAGCCCCTTGTCTTCTTCCTGCTGCCATAACCAAAGGACCACTAGAGGAAGCAGGCTGTCACCCTTAAAGGGAAATCATGGTAGAGGCAAGAACCTGCTCTTCTGTGTGTGGAAGGGAGTTTTCTAACTAGCAGAAGGCTCCAAGAAGAGCTTGCAATGGCGCCAATGAGCTACCCTTGTGGGAAGGAGACCAATTTCTTGTTCCTGAACTGAATGCTCATCCTGGACCCAGTAGGAGCTCTGAGTGGAAAAGCAAAGCTTCTTGGGAGGGCATGGCAGTTGTTCCCAGATTTGTGGTCTTGTAGAAACTAGTACTTCAGGGAGATCAATAAAAAGAGTTATCAGAGTGGCTGGGACCAGATGGGACACTGGAGAAAGTACTGCGTCAGACCATTAAGTTTCAAAGGGCAAGGTGGGCATGAAATTAGGAAATTTTAAAAAATCATGAAATAGTGTCAGATGAGAGGAAATACAGAATGACACAGAGTACAGACAATATGGAATCTCTGGGGGTGTGGCCTGCAGGTGGGTTGTGAAGAATGATGTCACTCATTCTGAAAAGCCTTTGGGAGCCATTAGTGTCCAGGTCAGGCTGAACAGCATGAGGCCACTGGGTATTAATTTTCTCATGCTGACCTCAGAGCAAGGTGCTCTACATCAAAAGCCTGGGTGTGAGAACCTCCTCTGACTGTCTTTATGATGTATCAGCAGTGAAGGCACCACAGAGATGAGAAACTGGAAAGCTATTTCTGCTCCAATTATATAACAAAGATTAAGCACTGACTGCCTCATGTAGGACAGACATTCAAGATGCTATCTATTGGCAAGATTTTTTCATACCTGTTGTTCTGGCTAGAAATTACAAAGTTGCAAATATCCAAGCACACTTTTGAACTGAACTTGGGCTTTCAACTCCGTTTGAATATTAATAATGCAAATGAATTTAGAATTAAAACACACAAACAATCCACAGGGACAGAAGAGGCATAAGCAAGACCTCTTTTAAAGGTCCTTTCTTACCATCACCATTGAGTGGAGTCACCAGAGCAGAGAGAGGTGAGAGTTGGTTCTGCTGAATACAACAATGTGATATTGGTGCGTGCTCAGTTGTTGTTCTGATATAATCCTATACTGTGCTGCTTTTAAATTAATACTTTATTATCTGAATGACTTAGTGGATGATTAGTTGAAAAAATTATATACACTATACTACATGATGTGCCTGCTTAAAATGATAAACACACACATATGTGTGTGTATGTGTGTGTGTATGAGATTTTTTGTTTTTTTTTTTTTGAGACAGGATTTTTCTGTATTGTTTTAGAGGCTGTCCTGTCACTCTGTAGACCAGGCTGGCCTCGAACTCACAGAGATCCGCCTGCCTCTGCCTCCCGATCTATGAGATATTATTAAGTGAAGTGATAGAACATGCGAATGGAAGATAAATGATGGGAGTAGAAGATGCATGATAGAACATGCAAGATGGAAGAAGGAATAGATAGAAAGTGATAGATAGATAGATAGATAGATAGATAGATAGATAGATAGATAGAAGTGAGTGAGTGAGTGAGTGAGTTTGGGGGACAGAATCTGATCCTCTTCAAGATCAGCAAGTTCTCCTAGCTATTGAGCATCTTTCCAGCAAGACAGATACATGAATACATAGAAATGTAGATGCATATGATGAATAGATGATAGATATGGATGGAGAGATGATACATAATGCTTCTTGATGGACATGGATAGATGACGCTTCTCTAGGGTCACTTTTGGAGGGTAAATTCTGCAAGTCCTACTTTAAGGTTTCTTTAGTCTTTCTTTTTCACAGAATTCATTCAGTTGTAACTCGGAAGCATCAGAGACAAAGAAGTTTCTATTTTCTGTGGTCAGTAGACTGTCTCAAAGCCTAGTCCAGAGGGTTAATGCCAGTGAGGGGGGGTCCTGTTTGGCCCTTCAGCTTGCCTGAAAACTCTCTCTTGTGCTGCTCTCTTCTTCTCTGGAGTGTGCTTACCGTTTGTTTTTCAAGGAAAACTGCATTCACAGCAGGCTGCTGCAGCTGCGGTACAAGAGGTTGTGATTGTAGGTTTGTAACCTCGCAATTCCAAGCAGCTGATCATGTGGTTGATCATAAAAATGGCTCATGAAGTTTTGTCTGGAGAACATTCCTGTTCTGGTTTGGGTACAGAAGCCGGGCAACAGGAAAGGACAGTGCCCATATCTTTCCTAGTCCAAGGTTTTATTCTCTCCCTCTCTCCTCCCTCCGTGTGTTCGCGTGCCTTATATATCAGTGTCTGTGTGTACAAGTGCATGGAGGCCAAAATTCAACTTTGGATTTTGTTCCTCAGGAGCCACCTGTCTCAGTTAGTACATTTACTCTCCTTCTTTTCCTTTTCCAGAGACAAAATTTCTCACTGGAATCTGGGGCTTGCCTATTACGTTAGGGTGGCTGTTCAGTGAGTCTCAAACAGCTGCCAGTCTCTGCTTCCCCAGCACTGGAAATACTTGACTATGTCACCATGCCCAGCTTTCCACATGGATCATTATACTTACACTCAAATCCTGTGGAAGCACTTCATCAACTGAGCAATCTCTCCATTCTGAGTTTTAATCATGATGGAGGACAGGCCTGATGATAAATTTCAATTGACAAGTTGACTGGATTTAGAATCTCCTAGAATTCTCTTAGGTCTTTGAGGACATTCCTAAAGAAATGTGAAGAGGGGATGTGGTTTGGGCCATCCAATGGGTTGGGGGCCCAGACTGAATGAAGAGAGGAGAGGAGGATGGCTGAACACCACCATCCTAGACTCTGGACTTCTTCCCAGATGTGAGGGGTCAAAGCTGCATGCCCTGACCCTGTGAACAAACTCTGCCACATCTTATCCATCAATATGGTATAACCTCTTAAAGTAGGAGCCACACTAAACTCTTCCTTCCTTAAAACACTCACAAAAGTGTTGAGTATTTTTTTTTCTTAGCAACAAAAAAGCAACTAATACAAAAGGCTCAAACAAATAACTAGAGGACATGGAGAAGCCCACCCCATCCCACAGCATATTAAAATACCACGTTGTGGAACTGACACTGCCCAGAAGCATCCTTGGGGAGGCAAAAAGACCTGGGTCAGAAGAAGGAGCTGAAGAAGTTGAGTGGATGTGTTTCTCAACACCAGTAAGTAACACCTTGAGGATATCTGGACAAGGAGGGAGATCCTAGAAAGCAAATCAACTGGTCACCAAGGACTCTCCATGTTTCAGACATTAATGTGCAAACATTTGTTTTGTCACTAAAGACCCGAGCCAGGCTACATGAGCCCCCACATGGTCTTTCAAACATGGTATCAGAAGTTCTTCATCTTGCTCAAGACCATGAATCCACACCCCTTTTTGGTCCCTTGGAAAACTAAGCTTTACTATGTGTATAGAAGGGTTGTCTATTTTGTATTGCTATAACAGAATACCCAGTACTAAGTAATTTATAACAAAAATAAGTTTAATTTTTATAGTTCTAGAGCTGTGGAAGTTCAATATTAAGGTGAGAGCTTTTGTGCTGTGAGGAACATGGCTGAAGGCATCATATAGTAAGAGCGAGGGAAGTGCAGGTGCTCATGTACTCCTTCCTCTCCTCCTAAAGCTTTGTCTCCTCATGACCACCCCACCCGTGGTCTATCTAATGGCCGCTTAAAGGTCCTCTTCAAATGTCATCAATTTGAGGGTTGAATTTCCACATGAAATTTTGTTCAAACCATAGCAACTCCATTTGAATTCAGGTCAGAGTTACCTTCTTACTAGAGACTGTCAGAATATTTAGTTTGTCTTTCAAACTCAAATTTCTCTGTGAGAACATCATAGAAATTCATGAACTATTCAATTTACCTTTGAGCTTTGAATCAAATTTCATATGCCATATCTTCATTTGGTATTGCAAAAAGGAATCTGCCTTCTCTGACTTTATTCAAACACTGGTCACATGAGGGTTCCTTCTCAAAGACCCCAGAACTGAAAATCACTGAACGTGTTCTTGATTTTAAGCCAAATGGCTAATTATTCCTAAATAAAATGGGGCTTGGCCGCATCTGACACATGTCTCCACTCAGGCATGAGCCTTACTTCTAACAAACCTGAGTCTTTGATTTAAGAATATACCATGGGCTCAGTTGGAAAGCATATAAATAATGAAAGCTGGAGACTGGAAAATGGCAAGCTGGCAAAAGCTCAATCATCAGCTGCAAACACTGGAACTGATAAAAAATGCATGCAGGAATTCTTTTTAAGCCTTAACACACTACTGCTTTAAATGTTGGTTCTGACTGAGAAATCCCTCTCAGCAGGTACTTTTTTACCCCACAACCTTAGCACGTTGCCAGGGCCTCTGGAGACTAAACAAATTGCTACCTTAAAAATTCATAATAGAATCTGCTCCCTTTCCAAGACATCAACTGCTCTATGGCATCTGTTCTTCTGAATCCCAAAATTGTAATCTTCAAAGCTGCATCCTGCCCATTTTAAACCCACTAGATACAGTTTAAAAACAAACACCACCACTCCCGGAAGTCTCAAGTGGGAAGTGAAAACACCCCTAGCCAGCATATTCATTTCCTCCATATAAGCAACATCAGTAGTGATGACAAGGGTGACCCCGAAAGGCCAGGTTCTTGGAAAGGAAGTATGGAGTGTTTCCAGTCTGCGTGTAGGCTAGCAAGTAGACAGTATGGTACAGCGTCCGGAGTTACTCTCGGAGTCCATGAGCAAAAGAAATTCAATTCGACATAGCTATGTAAAAGTCAACACTATCCTGAGTTGGTTAGAACTGTCCCATGTGACTTTGCCTCTCTAGAGTGGATACATGGGAAAAGGAAAACAATGAACACTCAAACAAGGAGACAGACCCAGAGCTAAGAGAGGCCACTGAGAAAGGGATAAAAATAAAATAAAAACTGGAGTAAATGTTACTACTTTATTTTTAAATAAATCCGTGAAGGTCAGGTCATGATTAAGAACTAGATTTTCTTTCTTTGGTTGTTTGAAGCTAAATTCCCAACTGAATTCAATTCCAGGCACCTCTCTCTAACATATAGTGCATAGAATAATATAGCAGAGATGGGGTTAGTAGATGAAGGAATAAGAAACCTAATTAAACCACAGATTACTAATGGATAATACTCTGCTCCAAAGAAATATAATGCTTTTCTTGGTTTTTTTTCAGTGCTAGGGATGGAATCTAGGGCTCCACAATGTCTAAGTAAAAGCTCTACCACTGAGCCACACCCTTAGCTCCTACCTCTTTTTTGGATGCAGTCAAAGATAAATGGAGGCCAAGAGAACAATGTGATCAGGCAATCTATAACCCTTGAGAGTGGCCAATGGCCATAAGTCATTCCAGATTACGTGAGAAATAACACCACTCCAAAGAGGTGGTATGATCTCACTTCAACTTGACTTTGATATTATTATAGCTGATGAGAAATGTGTCACTTGAGGGAGTAACAGCCCAACCGGAAATGGGGCTCAGAAAAGTTAGCAGTGAATACCAGCAACATAAGTCACAACCGGATCATTTCTCTCTAGAGGGGTCTTGAGCTGCAGGATTTAGATGTGTCCCACTATCCCCATAGCCAGGATAAAAGAACCCTTGAAAATATTTATATAAGTTCATTTCAATCTTGTCTACACTTAGCCACTCTTTGACTGTGAATTCACTCTCTCCAGCACCCTAGAGCTGGAACAACTCATTAGGTGATAAAAATGAATATTTTAGTGACTGGAAAGAAATGCCCCATTAAAATTAATAAACCAACAAGCAGATTTATCTACCATTCTCTCATAAGTTAATATGAGCCTGTCCTTTTCTCTTCCTGGGGAAGCATCCTGTGGGGTACTGGCACAGAAACTTCTAGAAATGCACATCTAAAATCAGACCCAGACAATAGGAATTCCAATACCCAGTGATTCAGCTAGTCTACCAGCTAGCTGACCTGCTTGAGTACCCTGTCCCTTGTGTTACAAAAAAAGGTGAGTATGTGATTTTCTTGTTATCCTGTGGATTTAGCACTAGATGATTATTTGAACCAACTGTGCAAGGTAGCTCTGCTCATCAAAATGCAATATTAAACCCATTAGACATTGCAAGAACAGACCACATATCTATCTTGATTTTTGTGGACACCATCACCATATTTTGCATATTTTAAGAAATTAAGAAGTTAAAAAGAAAGGCATTCAATTAATATTTGTGCTTATTTTATCTAAATATTTATGTGTATGAATGTTCTGCCTGAATGAATGTATGTGCGCAAAATGCATATGTGGTGCTGATGGAGGTCAGGAGAGGGCACGAGATTCCCTGGAACTGCAGTTATGAATGGTTGTAAGCCACCATGGAAGTGTTTCAATTGAATCCAGGTCCTTGGAATGAGCTAAAAATGCTCTTAACCAGTGGGCATTTCTCTAACTCTTCAAGAAGTATTTTTAAATGAATAAAATTTTTATATCTTTTTTATAAATTCTATTTAAATTAGAAACAATTTATTTTACATATCAACCCAAGTTCCCTTTCCCTCCTATCTTCTCATGCCCTCCACCAACCCCCCATCCCATCCCCCATACACTCCCCAGGTAGGGTGAGGCCTTAAATGAATGAACATCAAAATCTGTCAAGTCGTTTTGGGCAAGGTCTAGGCCCTCCTGCCCTGTGTATCTAGGATAAGAGAGCATCCCTCCATGGGAAATGGGCTCTCGAAGTCCGTTTGTGTACTAGGGATAAATATTGGTTCCATTGCCAGAGGCCCCATAGACTGCCAGGGCTCCTAGCTGACACCAGGTTCAGGGGGCCTGGTTTGGTCCTATGTTGGTTCCCCAACTGTCAGATTGGGGTTCATGAGTTCCCACTTGCTCAAGTCAGCTGTTTCTGTGGGGTTTTTCCAGCATGGTCTTGAATCCTTTGTTACTCTCCCCTCTCTGAAACTGATTCCAGGAGCTTGGTTCAATGCTTGGCTTTGGATCTCTGCTTCTGCTTCCATCGGCTACTGGATGAAGGCTCTAGGATGGCATTTAAGGTCCTCATCATTCTCATTATAGGAGAAGGGCATTTGGGGTAGCCCCTCCCCTATTGCTTAGGGTCCTAGTTGGGGTCATCCTTAGTGGCAGATTTCTTTGTGGACTTATAGTGGCTCCCTCTATTGATGTGTCTCTTTCCTTGCTCTCCTCTCTTCCTCTCCCCACTCAATCTTACTGATTCCTCATGTTCTCCTCCCTCATCCACTTCCCCCTTCTCTTTCTCCTCTCTCCTTCTCCCTCCTTCAGGGGCTCTTGTCCCTATCCACTTCACTCGGGACCATGTATGCCTCTCTTACAGTCCTTGTTTCCTAGCTTCTCTGGAGTTGTGGATTGTAGGTTGGTAATCCTTTGCTCTATGTCTACTATCCATACTTGAGTGAGTACATACCAGGTTTGTCTTTCTGTGACTGGGTTACCTCACTCAGGATGGTTTCTTCTAGTGCCATCCATTTGCCTGCAAATTTCAAGATTCCATTGTTTTTTCCACTGAGTAGTACTCCATTGTGTAAATGTACCATATTTTCTCTATCCACTCTTCAGTTGAGGGGCATCGAGGTTGCTTCCAGGTTCTGGCAATTACAAATAATGCTGCCATGAACATAGTTGAACAAATGTCCTTGTTGTATGAATGTGCTTTTTGAGTATATGCCTAAGAGTGGAATTGCTGGATATTGAGGTGAACTGATTCCCATTTTCCGGAGAAACCACCATACTGATTTCCAAACTGGCTGTACAAGTTGGCACTCCCACCAGCAGTGGAGAAGAGTCCCCCTTTCTCCATATCCTCTCCAGCATAAACTATCATTGGTGCTTTTGATTTTAGCCATTCTGACAGGAGCAAGATGATATCTCAGAGTTGTCTTTATTTGCATTTCCCTGATGGCTAAGGATGTTTCAGTCATTTTAGATTCCTCTACTAAGAATTCTCTGTTTAGTTTTGTAACCCACTTTTTAGATGAATTATTTGGTGTTTTGGAGACTTGCTTCTTGAGTTCTTTGTATATTTTGGAAATCAGCCCTCTGTCAGATGTGGGGTTAGTAAAGATCTTTTCCCATTCTGTGGGGTGCCTTTTTGTCTTGCTGACTGTGTCTTTTGTCTTACAGTAGCTTCTCAGTTTCAGGAGGTCCCATTTACTAATTGTTGATCTCAGTGTCTGTGCTACTTGTATTATGTTCAGGAAGCAGTCTCCTATACCAATTCGTTCAAAGGTACCTCCCACTTTCTCTTCTAAAAGGTTCAGTGTGGCTGCATTTTTGGTTGAGGTCTTTGATCCATTTGGACTTAAGTTTTGTGCATGATGATAGATATGGATCTATCTGCAATGTTCTACATGTCCACATCCAGTTACCCAGCACCATTTGTTGAAGATGCTATCTTTTTCCATTGTATAGTTTTAGCTTCTTTTTCAAAGGTCAGGTGTTATAGGAGTATAGGTTAATATCAGGGTCTTCAATTGGATTCCATTGGTCTACCTGTTTATTTTTGTGCTAATACCAAGCTGTTTTCAGGACTATATAACTCTATAGTAGAGCTTGAAGTCAGGAATGGTGATGCCTCCTAAAGTTCATTTATTGTACATGGTTGTTTTGGTTATCCTGGGTTTTTTGTTTTTCCATATGAAGTTGAGAATTGCCCTTTCAAGGTCTGTGAAGAATTGTGATGGAATTTTGATAGGGATTGCATTGAATATGTAGATTGCTTTTGGTAAGATTGCCATTTTTACTCTGTTGATCCTATATATACAAGAACATGGAAGATCTTTCCATTTTCTGGTATCTTCTTTAATTTCTTTCTTTAATGACTCACCTATTTAGTTAGAGTTACCCCAGGGTATTTTATGATGTTTGTGGCTATTGTAAAGGGTGATGTTTCCATGATTTCTTTCTCAGTCCATTTATCTTCTGTATATAGTAGGGCTACTTATTTTTTTGTGTTAATCTTGTATCCTGCCACTTTGCTGAAGGTGTTTATCAGCTACATGTAGGAGTTCCCTGGTAGAGTTTTTCCAGTCACTTATGTAAACTATCATATCATCTGCAAATAGTGAAAGTTTGACTTCTTCCTTTCTAATTTGCATCCCCCTTAATCTCCTTTTGTTGTCTAATTGCTCTAGCAAGAACTTCAAGTACAATATTGAAAAGATATGGAGAGAGTGGACAGCCTTGTCTTGTTCCTGATTTTAGAGGAGTTGCATTAGTGTTTATCTCCATTTAGTTTGATGTTGGCTATCGGTTTGCTGTATATTGCCTTTATTATTTTATGTATGTTCCTGTTAACCCTGATATGTCCAAGACATTTATCATGAAGGGGTGTTGAATTTTGTCAAAGGCTTTTTTCAGCATCTAATGAGGTGGTCATGTGATTTTTCTTTTTCAGATTGTTTATATGGTGTATTACATTGATGGATATTTGTATGTTAAACAATCCCTGCATCCCTAGGATGAAGCCTGACTTGATCATGGTGGATGATTTTTCTGATGTGTTCCTGGATTTGATTTGCCAGTATTTTATTGAGTATTTTTGCATCAATGTTCATGAGGGAGACTGGTCTGTAGTTTTCTATCTTAGTTGTGTCTTTGTGTGTTTTGGTACCAAGGTAATTGTAGCCTCACAAAAAGACTTTGGCATTGACCCTTCTGCTTGTATTGTGTGGAACAATTTGAGGAGTATTGTTATTAGCTCTTTATTGAATTTATGTTAAAATTCTTCACTGAAACCATCTAGCCCTGGGCTTTATTTGGTTGGGAGACTCCTGATGACTTCTTCTAGGGGTTATAGGTCTATTTAAATTACTTATCTGTTCTTGATTTAATTTTGGTAAGTGATAATCTATCCAGAAAATTGCCCATTTTTTAAAAATTTTCCAGTTTTGTGGAGTACAGGTTTTCAAAATATGATCTGATGATTCTCTGGATTTCCCCAGTGTCTGTTGTTATGTTGCTCTTTTCATTTCTGATTTTGTTAATTTGTATGTTCTCTCTCTGCCTTTTCATTAGGTTGGATAAGAAAGGCTTGTCTATCTTGTTGATTTTCTCAAAGAACCAACTCTTTGTTTCATTGATTCTTTGTATTGTTTTCTTTGTTTCTACTTTATTGATTTCAACTCTCAATTTGATTATTTCCTGGCTTCTACTCCTCCTGGGTGAGTTTGCTTCTTTTTGTTTTAGAGATTTCAGGTGTTTTGTTACTTCTCCAGTGTGACTATTTTCTGGTTTCTTCATGTGGGCACTTAATGCTATGAACTTTCCTCTTAGCACTGCTTTTTGAGGGTCCCATAGGTTTGGGTACGCAATGCCTTTCTTTTCATTGAATTCTAGGAAGTCTTTGATTTCTTTCTATATCATCATTAAAGAAAATGGACTCTCCTCTCTTTCAGAAACTATCAAAATGACAGTCTCTTCTGCTAGATGATGATGATGATGATGATGATGATGATGATGATGTGTGTGTGTTGTGTGTGTGTGTGTGTGTGTGTGTGATTTCACGTCCACCTCCCACATCCATGCTGGAATTTTTGTCTGACTGGGTCACTTTATTTGGTGGTGTGCTACAGTATTCTGATACTGTTGACATCCAAGCTGTTCACATGTTATAATGTCAGAGTGTAGGGTTCCAAACATCTGAGGTATCCCCTTGTTATAAGTCAATGAGTGGAGTCCCAGAAAAATAAACTCTAGCAAGGACATGATACTAGTGAGATAGGCCAGTCACAGAAGGACAAATACTGGTGATCACCACATGAGATGCCGGGGGAGTCAAATACAAAGAGACAGAAAGCAGAACAGAGATCAGTCTAGCTGTGGGGAGAGTGATTGTAATAGGTACAGACCTGGTTAAGATAGTAGACATCTTTTCTAGAGATAGACAGGGTTGGGGGCTGTGCAACAACATGAATGTACTTAATTGCACACTTGAAACACCGTTAGAGTAACCAATCTCATGTGAATTTACTAAATAAACAAAATCTAGTGATGAACCACTTGGTCACTGGACTCTATGGAGCCATTCAATGGGTGAGCCTGGCAGCCAAGATGCCTTGTCCTCTGTCTGCCCACATAGTGCCACATTAAAACATTCTGAGAGGCCATCTTCCCTGGTGACCCTTCAGCAGACAGAATGGCCTTCTTTCCAGGCCTAACTGGTGCTAAGAACCTGGCTGTCTGTTGTTGAAGGCTATTATTGTCATTCTCTGAGGTGTGCTGTGTGCTGCCAGATTTCTTCACACATGTCACTGCTTTGAAATAAAAGTCAAGACTCTGATCTAGGTTTCTCAACCATCTGCCTCCTTCTTCAAGTCCATGCCCAACTGCTGCATTCATTTCTACTCTACACACAGAGAAATGGGGGAGAAGGGGAGAGGGAAGACACATCTCCCCATATGAACACACACACACACACACACACACACACACAGAGGGGGAGAGAGAGACGGGGGAGACACACACACACACACACAGAGAGAGAGAGAGAGAGAGAGAGAGAGAGAGAGAGAGAGAGAGAGAGAGAGAGAGAGAGAGAGAGACTTGAGTTACTTGGGAAAGTTAAAAATTCCAATTTAACTTGTGTGAGTAAAGACTAAAACAATTTTGGTTTTGGTTGATTTTTTTAAATTCTCCAAGACATCCTACTTGGAGAATTTAAAACAAAAATCAACAAAACCAAAAATTGTTCAGGCAGGCAGGGAATCACCACTGTGCCTGAGCTCTTTATTTCATTCTTAAACACCGGAGTCCCCTCACACTTCTTCCTGGCTCAGTCATTGCTTAGTTTGCCGCTTCCTTCTGAAGCTTACATACATAATGATGTCTGTAATGCATACCACAGCACCTGGCACACAGCAAGGGACCTATTATGTGTAACAAGCTGTATCCTTGCTGCTCACAAATGAGCTGCCAAGACTAGGAGAGGCTAAGGCATGACCGCAGAGCTGCACATTCGGACGTAGTGGGGGCTGGGATTCAAATCTAACTCTGCACACCTTTCACTGCAGTATATAGACTGCTTCCCAGCTTGGATGAACTGCTTTCATGAAATGAAGTGTTACTATCCAACACATTTGAAAGAAAAGCAGACCATAGACTGCACGGAGACCGTGAATCAATGAGCAACACACATCCCACTTCTTAGGGACGTTTTAGAGACAAGTTTTCACGAAAAGCGTGTAGGTCAGATTAACAAAAGGCAGCACACGGCTGAGACTTACATGGGTGTTCTCCAAAGGGCATTCACTTCCTTCACGGGACTCAACATGCTCTTTTCCAGAAATCTAGACCGAAAACAAAACAAAACAAACGATCCAAAGCAGTTTCAATTATCAAGTTTCTAAGCAAACATCAAAGCAAGTCAGAAAGAGGACACCGGAAACTAGAACGCCCTTCCTATTTTTCATCAGGGCTGTTTGTGGCCAGCCACTCAGTTTTAGGAACAACCTGTAAATCGGGTGCTCAAAATACAGAACGAGGATTTCAAGTATTTCCATGGTCATACTCATGTTCTGCATCGTTTCCCACTAAAGTCAAACATAGCTGGAACCACTCCATGGCCTGGCTAGCCTGGAGCACCTGCCACAATAGACACACCTACATAAAACTACTTTGCAAAACACAGAGCTCTGTTGACGTCTGAAGCTTGCTGATGTCCTCCAATGAACCTCCCTCACTGCTTAAGAGATGAGTTCAGCTGATAAGTCCCAGGTAACATGGGAGTGCCAACTGCTTTCTTCTTGGTACCCAACCCTACTTTCCATTATGGAAAACTTTTAAGTACCTACAATAGTAAGTAAACATTTCTGCCTGTACTTGAACTAGACAGTAAGTACAGAGTGTACGAGTCTGTGAGTAAAACAGTGAGTCAGGCCTCAGAAAGCTCTGCCATAATATTCTAGTGCCACATTGTAGGTTGGGCCACTCCACACTAACTCTTGGCACAGATGAATCAAAGCACCTCTCGTTTTAGCCTGGAAGGCTAGAAATTTCACTGCTGGTCTGCAAGCTAATGCAAGCTTGACATATAACATGTTGGAATTTTATGGGAAGATTTTCATGGAATTACCCACTGGGAATAACCTAGCAGGCAGGAAACCTCAGTTAGAGGGGAACTTGAGTCTGGTACTATAGGGTGAGTCCCAGTTATATTGCTTATTGGTGTTAGGACCTTGAACAACTTACATCACATCTCCTAGTATGTTTCCTACTAATTTGTGTTGGAGAGGTCTCTGAAGGGGTATCATAATAATAGAAGGATAAAATGCAAGTAAAGCCCTCAGCCTCAAGCATGGGCAATTTCATTTTAAACTGTTCAATAAATCATAGTGTGTCATACTGTGAGTCATGATCATTAGTTACTGGAGCCTTCTCCCACGTCCAGCTCTACTGATGGCCTCCTACCCGGAAGCCAGTCCCTAGGGTGTCACTGTGTCTCATGACCACCTCACTGAGACTCTGTGTCCTAATATTCTGAGTCTGTGGGTGGGGATGTGAGTTATACAATCAAATCTGCTGTGATGCAGAGGACAGTGACGTCTCTTGGGTTTGATGTAAGGACTTGTTGGGGCAGGATATAAAACTTTCAAAAAGTTAATTGTTTAATTTACTTATGTCTTACCTAACTCATAGATATCTATGGGATTTTCTTAACATGTGTGACTTATTTTTTAGAGGCATGTCATATAGAACAGAAAGGGGAACAGAAAAGTTTGGCACCATCATTTTGCCAAATTGTGTCCTAGGCAACCTTGGGATGGATACATAGATGCAAGTAAATCAGGTCATAAATGCCCTGCTACTGTTGGGGGAAAGGAACAAATGGTCAACTATAGCATCCACGTATGCCAGCATATGTCTTGTATGGAAGACACTGTCATAAACAATTATCTGTGTCAACTCACCTGGTGGTCACCATTAACCCCCACCCCCTCTACTAAATAGAGTTGTTAATACTTAGATGAATAGGAAAGTGAAGTATCAAAGGGATAAATAAGCAGCATAACCTGGTCACTTGGAAGCACTGAACTTTGAACCCTGGTCCCCGGAGTTCACAGTCCATACTCTTAAGGACTAAGCAATGCTGCTTTGATAGACAGAGTCACACAGATGAATGGCAGGCTGGGGCCATGCAGATGACCCATTTCCTGACAGTGAGTCTTTACAGAGACAAACTCTTTTGACAGAACACATGCCATGCAGATATTGGAGCTTCCAGATTAGTTTGTTTTGTTTTTAAGTGGAGGATGTAAAGCATACAGCATGGGGATATCACCTCTTTTTGCTTGCATGCATTGCATGAGAATATTAAAACAACAATAGTCACCAGAGAATTCCAACATCATTTTATAAAACAAATGGCCTTATACACAAAGAATAGAAGTAACATAATCCCCAAAAGCAAAGGATGCTATTTCTGAATGAGAACAACTAAGCCTTATGGGAAATGGACACTGTTCATATTCTCATTCAGCCCCTGCTAGGTGATGATCATCTAGACAATACCAGTGATGCAAGGACTACCATCTGGGGATCACCAACAACCTCCCCTTCTGGTTTTTTTCTGTGACCTCAGAGCATACAAACTCTAGTAGCCACCTGACACTCCATTCTTCTACTGCTGGACACCAGGAAGATTTTAAACTTGATCTCCCAGGAACCAGATGATATGAGCTGACCACAGAACTCAGAAGACGATAAAGAGGGGAGTGAGTGGGCACCCATGAGCTTCACAGTAATGTAACACCCCGCTGCAATGGTCGAGATACCCACAGTGATACTTCTCAGTCTATGTTCAGTCTAGACTAACTGGCAACCCTTACCTTTAAAAGAATGTGGTATGGGGCTGGGCGTGGTGGCACACACCTTCCACTCAAGCATCTGGGAGGCAGAAACAGGTGAATATCTGTGAGTTCAAGGCCACCCAGGGCTATGCAGGAGAACATGTTCCTGGTGCTGAACCAGGAGTGACATTTTCCTCTTCTCATTTGAAAAGAATTTTTTATTTCTTATAAATTTGTGCTAAATACATTGGATGCTGGCAGAGACAGAATTGAACCACCTCATGTGTTGAGGGTGTTGTCCTAATACCTATAGTCCCTGTATTTCCATTAGAATGCAATTATCTTTTGAGAAAAAAATAAAGGTCAATGGGTTAATGGATCTCACCTTTCCTTTTTAGTCCATAAATAATAAATCAAATATAATATTTAAAATGAAAACCACATCCTGTGTATCACTGTGTTTCTGGCACTTTCTTCATAGGACCTTTGAATGGTGGCCCTAACAATGACCCTGACAGGTGCAGTCCATCCAGATCCCTGGATTGATGAGAGAGTACACAGCACATGACTATTAGGCTGATGCTCATCAATAATACAGCAGTCCAGAACTTTCTTCTGACATTTTCAAATCAGATTACCATACATCCTGCTCTAAGTTTGAGAAGGCTGTCCCAGGACGATTCATATACAGAAGACCTCACACGCTTTATCCAATAAGTATTGACAAACATATCCACTTAAAATCTTCTAATTCGTATATAGACTCCAGTGTGTTCCTTTGCTTCTAGAGTGGCTCCTCGACAGTCCTTGTGAATAGACAGCAGATGGAACCCCTGACCCAACCTCTACTAACCATCTCCAGGTAAAGTTCTGCTGCCCCTAGTTTCCCTAACGAAGGAACAGAATTTCCTGGCAGCTAAATGGCTGAACAGGGCTCTCAGCCCCAAAGCGTCTAATCAATGCTTTCACTTCAGTCTTCCCAGGGGATCAACTAAGCAATCACTCCATAGCTGGCACATCAAGATGTATAAGACAGAATAAGGATGCATGGCCTAAACAGCTGCAGAAACCCATTTGTCATGAGTAATAAACAACAAAAACCCCGGCTCACAGTAGCGTCCGTTAGATCAATGTGAACCTCAAAATAAGGCTGTGGGCCCCATGAGATTTAGAAGATATAGTTTTAAGTAAAAAGAGGATTATAGTTCACCTCTGAGCACGCTATAAAAAAGTGTTAAATGCTTCTCTAATCACTCTCCCAAATAACACAAATGAAGTCTGCTTTCCACTTGACACATACCAGCCTGGCACATACCAGCCTTGCCCAGTCACTGACCTCCGCCAGCCTCACAGCCTAGCCAGGGAACAGGAATTTTTAACCTGATATCACAGACAGAGATGAACCAGTAGCTGGTTTCCTAAGCAATGCAGCTTTTATACTTGACTTTTTAAAAATAAGAATCATTACTAAATAGATAGTAAACACATACTAATTGTTTCTTAAAGGATATATATTTACCATCAATGGCAACTATTTTTATGTAGTCGACAACAATAGCAATCACTGTTGTTGATTCTATTTTCTTCTGTTAGTTACTGGTCTAACTAGCAGTTTTCATTTAGTCCCTAAGAACATCTTGTGGGCTGTGATTGTGTGTTACCCAAATAAGGCTGTTCTATCCGTCAGCACACAGCATTAAGAGTTAACATTATTTATACTGCAGGCATGATTTTCACAGTATTCACTTCTAATGCCAGCGTTTTTTGGTTTGAGATGTATCTAAGTTTCACAAGAGGGTTTTCATAAGATTTGAAAGTTTTGTGTGTCATCAGGGATGCACGGACCCCTTTACTTATTACCAGAAGCTCTACATCTGCTTCATGTGGACAGAAGTAGAACAACTGTCATTTATCAAGAGGCACATTTCTTGACAGAAGTGGGTGCGTTTCTCCAAGACTGATTTCAGCTCTGGCATTATTCATGCAATAAAATTCTGGGAAACTGTAGAATTATAATCACTTCAAACAGATGGCTAAAATTTTTAAGTCATCAGAGTAACTATACATATTTGGGGGTATAGTATATTTTGATACATGTACATAATGTATAAACCTGGATAACTGGTATATCCATCTCTTAATACCATTCTTTATGCTAGGAACATTCCAAATCCTTTCTTCTAGATACTTTGAAGTATATAATGAGTTTCTCTTAACTGTAGTCACCATACTATACTGTAGAACATTAGACCTTATTTCTCCTAAGCAAATGACTTTTAAAATAAACTTTGAGTTTATAAGAGTTAATAAATGAGGACTAGCTTGAACCTTTTCGTTTAACTCATAAGCTTCAGGAATTTGTGCAAAGTAGACTCATGGATTGAGGGGTTCCTTAGAACACAGCATGAGTCAAAACCGAAGCATGATCTGTGAACACACGTATAGCTGCACCCTACCACACACTTTATCACCACACACTTTATTAGTCTGATGTCAGTTTGAAGGGACACACTGACATGGACCCACAACGCTCAGGTGTTATCCAAGTTTCTTTCTCTCAGTGCAAATGCAGTGTCTCCCTTAGTAATCAACAACGATAATGATCGCTGTTGATAATTCCATTCCCTTCTGCTAGTTACACCAGCACATGGTCTAGTTAGCAGTTTTCCCTTAGTCCTTGAGAGCATCTTGTGGGCTGTGACAGTATGCTGCCGATTGTGTGACAGGTTGTGCTATACATCCGCACTCAGCAGCGTCCACATAATTTATTCTGTGGGCACCTGCACACTGTGGAGGTGGCCCAGGCAACACAGGAGAACTTCCTTCAGGGCTGAACTTTTCTTTCAGTCTAGAAGCTCTTGTGTGACCAGAACCAACTCCTTGGGCCGACCTACAGCTCTTGTTTGCTATGTATTAGAAAGGCTTCACTCGGCTGTCCTGAGAGACGAAGTCAGCCCCACCCTTCACAAGACCTTGGAGCCCACAGAGGATCACAGTGAGGTTCTATGGGAGCCTTCAGTGCATCCCCAGATGATAACTCCCAGCTAGTCACAGGCTGGCCAACCCTTATCCAACACTCACCCAAAGTTTCAGTTCAGTCCATCACAGAAATTTTGACTAGCCATGATTCTCCATGGCTAAACAATGAGACTGCTGGTTTTTAATTGCTAGAAATACATCATTTCCCCCTTTTTCATTCTCAATGAAAATGAATTTGTTGTCAACGAAACATATCTCCTCTTTGGCATTCCCCATGAACAACTTAGCCCTGGGTCTGCAGATCAGTCATTCAAGTGGTTTACAAGTCTTTTTTGTCTCTCCTCTACTAATATGGTCATCATATCCTCTCCAGTCATTGACCCAAATGATATTCCCGTCAGCGGGTTCCTATCGTAAGATCCTCAATGAGTTTCACTCCCTATAGAATTAAGTCCAGACTTTACTGTGATATCTGATAGCAAATCTCACTTCAACTGACATTTCTTTTGTTGTTTATTTTCAATGCTGTAATTTATTTTCATTGAAAATAAATTTTTTTCATATGGTATATTCTGATTATGGTTTTCCCACCCCCCTCCATTCTTCCCAGACACTCACTCCCCACTTACCAAACTCCCACATCAACACCTTTTCTTTCTCACTCACTAGAATACAAACAGACATCTAAAATAATAATAATAATAATAATAATAATAATAATAATATAAAGTCAAAATAAAAACAAATAAGCTGGAATAGGACAAAACAACAGAATAAAAAAAGAGCCAAGGGAAAAACCACAAAAAAAAACCATAGACGCTGAGACACAAGTGTTCACACAAACACAGAAAACCCATAAAAACAAAATCAGAAACAGTAATATATAAGTAAGAGATCTATAAGGTTAAAGAGAAGAATGCCCAGACAAAGCATTGTGAGACAGAAAAGAAGCAACCTTCAAAAAATACCATTGAGTTCCTTTTGTGTTGACCATCTACTGCTGGATACGGGGCCTGCCCTAAAGTGTGGTTTGAACACCCAGGTTTGAATACTCCATTGGAGAATGCTAAATTTTCCTTTATGACCAGTTATCAGTTGGAGATAGCTTCTGGGTTAACGACTGGGGCTTGTGTCTACTTTCCCTCTCAGCAGTTAGTCTTCATCAGTCTTAGACTTACACATGCCCTGTGTACACTGCCACAGTCTCTGTGAGCTTGTGTGTGTGTCAGTCTTGTGTTGAAGACATCTTATTGTCAAGGTGTCTTCTACCCACACGCTCTTACAATCTTTCTTCCTCCACTTCTGCAGAGCTCCCAATGCCCCGAGGGGCGGATTTGATAGCCATATCCCATTTAGGACAGGATGTTCCAAGGTCTCTCACACTCTGCACATTGTCCAGGGGTGGGCGTCTGTATTTGCTCCCATCTACTGCAGAAGGAAGCTTCTCTGATGATGGCTGCGCAAGACACTGATCTATGAGTACAGCTGAATGTT
Source organism: Mesocricetus auratus (assembly GCF_017639785.1). Taxonomy (NCBI): domain Eukaryota; kingdom Metazoa; phylum Chordata; class Mammalia; order Rodentia; family Cricetidae; genus Mesocricetus; species Mesocricetus auratus. The sequence continues at coordinate 54,626,323 of NW_024429190.1, forward strand.
GCTGTAAGTCAACTTGCTGCCGTGTTCCTTTAGCAGAACAGTGGTATTTTCCCCCTAGGTCTGTGGTCTAGTTGGTTTCAGGCTCTTGCCCACCTGGGCAGTGTCTGCATGGGTCCCGTCTCTTGGAGCAGGCCCTGATTAGGACAAACAATAGTCTGTACACTCACGTTTGTGCTGCTTCTGCAACAGTTCATCTTGCCGGCGGGCCACCATTGTAGACTGCAGGGTTTGTGGCTTGGGGTGGTGTTTCCCTTTCTCTTCTGGTAGTGTGCAGCGTGCCTTCTGGTACCATGAACACCAGTCAGTAGGGGTGAAGGCTCTAGGTAGGCACCAGCTTGGCATCTCCATGTTCAGTGAGTTGCATTGGTGTTGTCTTCAGCAACAGAGCTTTACTAACAGGTTTTGGAGAACAGCCAATAGCCTTGGCAATATCCTTGGTTATTTGGGGGTTTCTTGGGGCCAACAACTTGTTTAAATGTGACCCATTCCTGATATTAGGGGTTTCATTTGGTGGCAAGAGATATGTCTAGTTGCAGCTTTGTCTTGCCCATTATTTGACTGCCTATATATATATGTGTGTGTATATATATATTTTTTTTTTAAGAAACTTCTACTGTATTTCAAGACCAACCCAGCAAACACACCCTTCTACCTCCCAATACCTCAACAATAAGGACTTCTGGATTCAAGGCTCTCCAAATTCAATCTGGCCTTGGCTTAATATAGAAATGAGTTAAGCTTGATGACAAGTTGCATTCTCAGCCCAAAACTTACCCTTTTAACATAAAATCTTTATTCAAATATAAATTTTCCTGAAAGAATTAAAAAGACATCCTTGGATCAGTACCTATTATGGTGCATTTCTTCGAATGGTGGGGAGTGGTTAGGGTTGAAGCCTGGGCCTTGTACGCACTAGGCAAGAGTTCTACCATTGAGAGATGCCCCAGTTCAGCTTTCTCGCATGTACACGTACCCTTACCTCCAAAGCTACTGGCTTAAAATTACTTAACTAGCTGATCATGCAAACAATTGTCTGTAAAGCTTACTGTGTGTCCTGTGTGTTGAAATTTGCATAGCCTGTTACCCCTGTACTACTAAGGAAAAACATGCTTTTCTAAGCATCCCAGTTACTGAAACACTTAATATTTGAGGGAGGGATAGCCTGTGGCATGGTGAGCACATACTGTATGGGCTGTATAATGTCTAAAACGCATAGAAATTATGAGGGGTGATAGAAAAGGCTTAGCAATTAAGAGTGCTTGCTGCTCTTCCGGAGGACCTGAGTTCAATTCCCAATAACCCTATCAAGCATCTCACAACTATCTTTAATTTAAGCTCCAGAAGAACTGATACCCACTTCTGGCCTCCTAGGGTACCCATACATAGGGGCACATGAACACACACACACACAGACAAACACATAAATTGAAATAAAAATAAAGCTTTAAAAAGGGGACTGAAAAGTTGAGACAATATCCATCCTTATAAAGTCACTTTCAAACTCATTTAAAATGTCAGAATTGAAATTTTTGTTCATGCCGTTTTATCAGATCTGACCTTTAAACATCACTCAAGGACCAAGCAGCACTCAAGTGAAATATGTTCTTGTCTTATAACCGTGACTTCAACATCAAACCCAGAGCTGAGAAATTAAAAAACATTTCTCTTGAAAGAACGAGACTAGTTAAAGTCATTGGTGATGGATGAAAACACAAACCTGTCATTTTTTATGTAAGAAATTCACTTTTGCTAAGAAGTGATTACCCCTGTGTTCTGTGCAGATTCTGTGGGCAGGGAGGTGACCACCCAACCCATTGTGGGAACATCAGGGTATGGACTAGCACAGGCCCCAAGTCCCACTCACTGTGCACAGAAGGAGGCTTTACACAAGAAGAGAAATGACTTCCTAGGTAAGTCTTGTTATTTCACAAATGCAGGCAAGCTTTAAACTACCACTGCTCCATTCATGATATAATCCAACGTCTCTAGTTTTTCCAGGAGATAAATATGGTGGGCCTATATGCTTATTTGCACATGTGTGCATGTGTGCGTGTGTGTGTTTGTGTGTGTGTGTGTGTTTGTATGTATGTGTGTGTGAATATTTATCTTTTGGGACAATTTTCTAAATCTGTCACTTCTTAAATCTGTTTGGAGGTATTTAGGTAGAGGATGCTGGTGGTCTGTTCATGATTTATGAACACAGCATATCCCTGACCATAGTGCATGCAAGCATTAAGAGATACAAAAGGTTACCTGGTAAATAGGATCAGAAATACAGCACTCCTCTCTACCCTGGAGGCTCTGATTAAGTAGCTCAGAGATGGAATCAGGAATCAACTCCTTAAAGATTCTCCAAAGTATGTTTATGAGACCATCCTTGGGAAAAACCATATTTGGTGGTTGAAAGGGGTTATCACTTACTGTATTTTTCTTTCAAGTTTTGTTTGTGGTGAAGGATGTAAGACAACAAATGTTCTACTGGAGTTTAAGGTGACCTGTGCATTTAGGTGATCAGTTTTTAAAATTTCAGATTATCAGTTAGTAATTATGTTCCCCAGAAAATTTCTGTCTTAGTTAGGGTTTCTATAGTTGTGAAGAGACACCATGACCATAGCAACTCTTTTTTTTTCCTTTTTTAAAATTTAAATTAGAAACAAACTTGTTTTGCATGTCAATCCCAGTTCCCTCTCCCTCCCCTTCTCTCCTGCCCCCACCAACTCCCTATCCCATCCCCTTTCTGCTCCCCAGGGAGGGTGAGGCCTTCCATTGGGGATTGTCAACATCTGTCATGTCATTTGGAGCAGGGCCTAGACCCTCCCCTGTGAACCAAGGCAACTCTTAAAAAGGAAAATATTTAATTGAGGTGGTGGCTTCAGAAGTTCAGTCATTATCCTCATGGCAGGGGGCATGGTGGCATGCAGGCAGACATGGTGCTGGAAAAGTAGCTGAGACTCCTACATTTTGTAGGCAACAGGAAGTGGACTATGATACTGGGTGGTATCTTGAGCATAGAAGAACTCAAAGTCTGCCCTCACAGTGACACATTTTCTCCAACAAGGTCATACCTACTCCGACAAAGTCACACCTCCTAATGGGGATCATTTTCTTTCAAACCACTATAATTTCTTTCCTTAAGAAAATATTCAACTGTAATTTCCATATCCCCAAGTAAACAGGTAGTGTTCAGAGAATGGTGGTGTCAGCATTACACAGTAAGGATACCACCATTAATCTGTGTGACCTAATGAAGCATCGGTGTCATTAAAGCATCTTTAGTCAAAATTTGTTTTGTTGATTCTCCTCCCACCCCACCCCATCATCTCCCAAGCCCCCTGTGTCATCCCTAATCAGTCTCCTTTCCAATTTCTTATCAAACTGTCCCTTTGTCCCAAACCATCGACACCTCTTCTTTTTTTACTCCTTCACCCACTCTTAGTCTTGTTCTAATTTTGAATCTTTACCCACATTTACACAGACATACATATGTATCAAGCCAGCATCTGCATAGGAGAGAGAACATGCAGTTTTTGTCTTTTAGTTGGAGTCACCCCATTTAATATAGTATTTCCCAGATCCATCCATTTTCCTGCAAATTTCATAAATCATTTTTCTTCACAGCTGAGTAAAATTTCGTTTTGTTTCTGTTCCACATTTTTCCTGATCCATTTGCCTGTGAATGGGCATCTACACTGATTGCATTTCCTTGTTATTGTGAATATAGAAGCAATAAACAAGGATGTGCAGGTGTTTTGTGGTAAGATATGGAGCCCTTGAGTATCTATAGACATCAAATTTAAAGTCATTACTTAAACTCCATAGGGTAGAAAAAACATTTTTAAATTGTAGAGGTAACTGCTGCCTAAGAGAAATACCCTAAAGTAACGGTTGTTTTTTTATGAACTAAGAATTGGAAAATAGTCAACGGGACCGCTGTGGAATAATGTGAAGAAGGCCAAGAACGAGGGATGGTAAAAGAGGAAAGAGGGTGTGTGGGAGACTGAGCTATCAAGGGAAGACCTATTACATGGATGATAAGATTCCTCTGGAAGAGTCTGGTCTTCAGGACTCGGTTGGCCTAAAAGCATCACACAGGAGGATTATTCCACATCCTGTCATCTCTTCTTCACATTGTGAAAGTGTGGAAGAGGGCCAGTCACTAGCAGCCAGGTTTTGAAGTGCACCATTTGGGAGCCAGATGTCCATTAACGCTAATTGGACCACCGGCCTCCGCTACATCTCACTGACACAAGGATGGCAGAGTTGCCTTGCCTTCTGCAGCATTAAAATTTAAGAATACCATCATCTATACAATAAGCCATAAAATATTCACAGGGACCTGTGCTCTGCTTTGCATTGCAACTCCTGAATGAGTCTTCAATAGCCTACTTAGCAGTGTGAAGAAACACCAATGCTCAATGCATTTCTCATACTTAAACATTTAATATATGCTTCTGGAACATTTGAAGCACTTATGAATGAAGTTCCCTTAAATTATTTTCTTACTGAACCTCTAGACACAGATATACCAACATACCTCAGAAAGAAGTAAGAGTGTTTTTCAATATATAAAAATTTAATACCTTCATTTCAGAAATTAAATACCTACATAATTATACATATGTCTATATAGATAAGTTTATAATGTACTCTAAGAGCCTATGAACATCATTAATTATTTATAAGCATATTGATTTATTTTTGGCTTTGAGTCTCAACTTAAGAGGGTAAATTTGAGTGAGCATTAATGTCACTCTTCATTGGATGAACTGTTGCTTAAAGAAAACAATTCCCCACTGGAATTTATAAATATCCATAATTTTTAAGTGAGGCAATACTATTAAATTTTTTCAAAGAATGAATCACACACAAAAGGAATCTTAGACTATTCTGGGTTGTCCACAGTAGAATCCACTCTGGCCAGTATAATAAAGGAAGGTTTTATTACTGGTAGAAGGTAGATTTCAGAATATTTTAAGTGACTTAGGAACTTTTTCTACTTTAAACTTCCGTTAGCAGCTCTGGAGAAGACACTGGACAAACTCTAGAAACGTGGTTTATCTAGGAATCAGGATCCCCACATCTGAGCAAAAAGTCACGTGGCTATTGCTCATATCTGTGCCAGGAACACTGATGCCCAAGCCCCCATCTCCCAATAAATTTCAAGTAGAAACATCATCAAGATAACAAACCTTCAGGATCTAAATCCATATCTACAGTCCAAAACAAAAAATGGCTGGAAAATTTGCTGTTTAGTTCTATTCTACTTGGCTGGAGAGATGGCTCAGCAGTTAAGAGCCTAGGCTGGCTCTTCCAGAGGACCAAAATTCCCAGCATCCACATGGCAGCTCACAACTATCTGTAGCTCCAGTTCCAGGAGATCTGACAAGCTCACACAGACATACATGAAGGCAAAACATCAGTGCACATAAAATAAAAAAATAATTGTTTAAAGAAAAGTCGGGCCGTCGTGGCGCATGCCTTTAATTCCAGTACTAGGGAGGCAGAGGCCAGTGAATTTCTGTGAGTTTGAAGCCAGCCTGATCTACAGAGCTAGTTCCAGGACAACTAGGGTTGTTACACAGAGAACCCCTGTATTGGAAAAAAACAGTAGTACTATTCTGCATAGAAAAAGTAGGCTTATACTATGAAGAAGAAGAAAAATGTTAGTGTGTGCTCAAGCTGAATTACAAGTGGCAATGCAGCCTCTTACCATGAAGTTTGAGGTACTTTGTCTAATATATTTTACATGATTTTCTTGTTTGACAATGCTTAGGTTGTCCAGCACTTACCCAATGTTTAAGAGCTGATTTGCTACTTTGCTCAAATGATCTTCATGCTGTTTTCAGTTCTACTCTCCTTCCGGGTGGACCTGAAAAACTCATCATTCAATTACTGAGTTTACAATACAAATTCCCAACTGACATGCTTTGTTTCATCAATATTAAATTTGTAACATGTTTTTCTGTGGGTGGTTTTTGTTTTCGTTGGTTGGTTTTGTTTCCTTGTTTGCTTCTTTTGAGGATGGAATCTCACAGGACAGCTAGCCCAGGCTTGCCATAAGCACACTATGTGATGTAGACCAGCCTGGACCTCATGGTAACCCTGATTCAGCCTCCTATGAGATGAGGTCATATGCCTACACCACAATAGCCAGTTCCTAACATGTCCTATGAGATGAGGTCATATGCCTACACCACAATAGCCAGTTCCTAACATGTCCTATGAGATGAGGTCATATGCCTACACCACAATAGCCAGTTCCTAACATGTCCTATGAGATGAGGTCATATGCCTACACCACAATAGCCAGTTCCTAACATGTCTTTGTTTCTGAAGGACCATGTGACTCTATCCTCCATCTGTTGCTTCTCTTCTTAGGGAACTGTCAAGACCAGAATATTTTTGTGTCTTTTACTCTTGATACACCACAGTCTGGCAAAATTGGAGCTGTGTTTCATCCAGCAAATTGCTAAGTGACCTGTTATTTTTAGGCATAGTCAAATCTTTTGTGTTGTTTTTCATTTTTGTGTGTTTGTTTTTGAGACAGGGTTTCTGTGTGTAGCCCTGGCTGTCCTGGAGCTCGATCTGTAGATCAGGTTGGCCTCAAACTCACAGAGATCCACCTGCCTCTGCCTCCCGAGTGCTGGGATTAAAGGCGTATGCCATTACCACCTGGCACTAGCATAGCTGAATCTTAAGAAAGAAAGAAAGAAAGAAAGAAAGAAAGAAAGAAAGAAAGAAAGAAAGAAAGAAAGGAAGGAAGAAAGGAAGGAAGAAAGGAAGGAAGAAAGAAAGAAAGAAAGGAAGGAAGGAAGGAAGGAAGGAAGGAAGGAAGGAAGGAAGGAAGATTTAGAAAGTAGCAGAGGGTCTTTCACTAATTCTGATAACCAAATGAGAATTGCTCTTATGTGTTCTAATGCTTTCTCCCTCCCTCCCTTCCTCCCTCCTCCTCTCTCTCTCTCTTTTCTTTCTTTCACATAGTGGATGCCAGGAAGTAAAATCTTCTATATACAGAACCACAAGAATTTGGCATGATCTTAATAAAGCAAACCATTCCCCCACCCCAAAATGAAAGGCCATATCACATACAGCAAGGAGATGATCCTCCCCAGCATCCATGAGCTTCCACAGTGCTCAATGAAGAAGCTGGTAAGCAATCCTTCCAAACCTAGCTTGACTGGCGTATATATGTTTACACATGTGCTGGGAAAAATACCCAATAAAAGTGGTTTAAGGAAGGAAGGCTTTCTTGGCTCACAGTTTGAGGAGACAATCCATCATGGTGGGGAAGTAAAGATGACTGGAGTGTAGAGCATGTACATTCAGGAAGCAGAGGGATGAGTAGTGACACTACACTAGCTTTTATCTTTTTATTTAGCCCAGAGTTCCAGCTTATATAGAAAGGTGCCATGCATACTTAATGTGGGACCTCTCATTTCAATTCACCCATCTGGATAATCCACCACAGAGGCTTCTCTTCAATATGATACAAGACCTTGTCGAGTTGACAGTCAATACTAGCTATCACGCCCAGAAAACAGGATAAACCAAAAGCCAGGAAAATGAAATCTGCTGGGGCCCAGGAGTCATTCCAGAGAGGTAGGAATAAGAAGTTCAAATATGTCTTTTTCTTTCTTTTTTTAGAGTACTGTGTTCCAATGGGCATTAATATTGCATCTGACTGCTATTTTTGAGAATGAACTGTGATACAGCTACTAAATCTTTTAAATGTTTGCATTTTAAAAGTCTAAAAAGACAGCTCAAAACCTCTAACTTCTATCATATACAAAGATTAACCCCACCTTCATGCATCGCCATCAGCAAGATGGTCGGTTAGAAACTATTGGCAAACCCCCACCACCAAAATAAATAGAGAATACTCCAGAAAAGCAAAACTGAAGCAGAAATTCTGGCGAACATGGGAGCCCAGGATAGCCACACACAAAACAGAAGGAAAGGCTGTGCTCCGGTACAACATCCCTCCAGGTGGAATGAGCCTAAGACCAGGATGAACTTCTTGTAGGAAAGAATAGGCAAGAGGGCTCTGGAAGACCCCATCACCACTAGACTTCTGTAACCTTAGATATGGAAGATTCTAGAAGGCTTCACGAACTCTGAACCCAACTGAGGGTGCTCTGCAGAATCTACATGTTGAACTCAACCCAGAAAAGGACAGCATGCTGTGCCCTGACTATGCTATGCTGCTACTGGTTTATGCCATTGGGACCAGAGCCATAGCTAGAATGCAGCTAGATCCAGGGGCAAGTACTCATGGTATGACCCTGTCTGTGAGGCTCGCGGACCACTGAACCATGTCCACCCCGTAGCACATCATCTCTCGGCACACCTGCTTCTACTGCCTGTGTTTAAGGATGAAACTGATACAAAGTCACTTCATCCCTGACCCATTCCAGCCCCTAGTGTAGCCTTTTGTTAGGGCCAATCAGTTGTGGTGCCCTGTGCCCAGGGACCCAGAGTTTTAACTACTGGGGCAGCCATACCTGGAAACCACTGCTAAGTACTTTGTCTGTTGGGGACCTGAGGCCTTTTTGTCTTCTCCCACCCAGAGAAGACCTACCACCCAGACACAGGTGAGTGAGCCCCTCCCTCTGGAAGTGCCAAGCCTCCAGCACACTAGAGCAGTTCCTCCTCTAGTTGCCATGGTGCTACCACCCCAAGGCTTCATAGAGCCAAACAGAGATGCTCTTTCTGGGGCTAAACTGACAAGCTGCCCTTCCACCCCACGGAATCAGAACCTTGGCTGAGTTTTGCAGCCTTCTCTTCCATGGTAGCCACGATGCCTTGTCTGCCTGAGAATAGACTACAGTTCAAACTGTTGAAGCACCCACCACTCCCGAGCCTTTGCTGAACTGCTCCTGGGCCCCTGGAGCCCAAGCTATAACATTCCCAAGCCAGCCTGAGTGTCCTGCTGTTGCTGCAGTTGGTCTGACAGAACACGAGCTTCCACACGGCAAAGCCCAGAGTCTCAACTCTGTGGGACTTTGTTCCCTAGAGCCCAAAGTGCCATTGTGTCCCCTTGTTTCTGGGTTCTGCAGCTGCCTTCTGTCCCCTGGGGCCTAAACATCCTTTGTTTCCCAGAGCCACACCCATAGTCGTCCTCTCCCATTAGGATCAGAACCACAGCTATGTGCCAGGCTTGGGTTACTCGGTGGTGCCCCGAGGAAGACTTCGCTCAGTGGGAGAACTGCAGTCAAGAATGCCTTGGGGGAGTGAAACTCTGCTTCCATTTCCAGGTATTTCTCCATTTCTTGGTAGTTTTCCAATGCCCCTGCAACCTAGCTCCAAAGGTCCTCTGATCACCTTTTTCCTGGGTACCATACTTTTGCAGCTGCCTCTGAGCTTTGAAAGACACTATACTGAGAGATGCTCTCATCTGTGGCTTCCCAATGTAAGGAAGATAGGAATAAGAAGATCCTTAGAGCCCTGTTCCTAAGCATCTACAACACCACTATCAGTGTCACAGATTCCTGCAACCCAGACCAAAGATGTTGCTAATGCTGAAGATATGGAGACTATCACTGCACTCCCTGAATGACGGTCACTGCCCGGTTAGCAACCTCAAGTCCATCTGCAGGCAAGAGTCTGCCTCTATGCAAGGCACTCTGGGGCCAGCAAGACACACACACACACACACACACACACACACACACACACACACACACACACACACACGAAGGAGATAATTTAAAAATAAATAATTAAAACTTTGAAAACTGAGAGCTGCCTGGTAACATTTGGAAGAGATGCCTGCATACCAGGTTTGCAAAAGTCAACACAGGGACACGAGGAAAACACACACAAAAGGGAAGGAAACACCTAAGGAACACAGAGGTTCTCCAGTTTCTAACCCTAAAACAGAGCTCTATGATTTTCCTGAAAAGAAATTCAAAGCAACAGTTTTTAAGACACTCTGTGATAAACAGATAATTCAATAAAATTAGCAAGAAAACTCACGACTTGAATGAAGGTTTAAAGAAGCCAGGTATGGAGGTCCATATCTGCTAATCCCAGCATTTGGAAAGCTGAGGCAGAAAATGACCATGAGTTCAAGGCCAGATTAAGCTACATAGTGACTACTCTGCACCTGCCAGGACTACATAGCATGATGACAGTCTCAAAAATTAAACTTATCAAAAAAATGTAAAGGGCTGAGGATATGCTTGCTATACATGAAGGCCTAGGTTTTAAGGCCTAAGACTCATATAAAAAGCTAAGCAGGGATGCACGGGTGCCTGAAGTTCTGTGCTAGAGTTGAGGGGCTCAGATGAAGATCACAGGGCTTGCTAGTAGACAGCCTACCTCCAGTTTCAGTAAGAGATAGCTCAAGGAAATAATGCAGAAAGTGGTAGAAGAGGGCCCTGAATGTCCTCTTCTGATCTCTGTACACACGTATGGATGTACACACACACACACACACACACACACACACACACACACACACGTCCATACACCACACATATGTGTGCACACACATGTGTGTATGTCCATTATGTCCATGTAATACACACAACCATATGCACATGTGCGTGCATGCACGTATGCACACTCACAATAAAAGGAAAGAAAAGAAATGTTTTAAAAAGATAAGGCAGCATAATAAACACCCAAATGGAAACCTTAAAAGTGGAGGATTCAGTCTATTAAATAAAAGTTACATCACAGAGCTTCAACAGCTAGCCAGATCAAGTATAAACAGAAAATCTGTGATTTTAAAGACAGCACTTTTGAACTAACTCAAGGGGGAAGTCAATGAAAAAAAGAGTGCAAACAGCTTGCAGACTTTATGGGACATGATTAAGCAAATAAATATTTTTACTATGGGAACATAAGGAAAGAGAATTTGAGAAAGAAAACGTGACGAAAAAGACATTTAAGGAAGTAATCAAAACATGGAGGTCTTTTTTTCTGGTTTTTCAAAACAGGGTTTCTCTGTATAACTTTAGAGCATGTTCTGGAACTCTCTCTCTGTAGACCAGGCTGACCTCGAACTCACTGAGATCTGCCTGCCTCTGCCTTCTAAGTGCTAGGGTTAAAGGCGTGCACCACCAACGCCGGACCAAACACTGAGGTCTTAAGAGAGGTGAACATCCAGACCCATGGAGTTCAAAGGTCCACAAACAGATCTAACAAAGAGGACTGCTCTTAGATACATTGTACTTATACCATTGAAAGTTAAAGACAAAAGAAGCATTTAAAACAGCAAAGGGGTCAATTCACCTAAACAGGAATACCCAATGAATCCATGAATTTCTTAGCAGAATCCTTACAGACCAGGAGAAAATGGGAGGGTATGTTCAAAATGGAAGAGAGAGGAAATGAGAAAGGGAGGGAGGGAGGGAGGAAGGAAGGAGGAAGGAGGGAAGGAGGGAGGGAGGGAAGGAGGGAGGGAGGGAAGGAGGGAAGGAGGGAAGGAGGGAGGAAGGAGGGAAGGAGGGAGGGAGGGAAGGAGGGAAGGAGGGAAGGAGGGAGGGAGGGAGGGTTACCAGGTAAGAGTATTGTGCCCAGAAAAGGTATCCCTCAGAAATAGTCTTTCACAGACAGAGAAGCTAGCAGCATACATCCTCACTGAACGCATCAACAGGAAAAGCTACAGAGAATCCCTTAGACAGAAATAAAAGTATTTACTACTGCAAATACATAGGGAAGTACAAAACTCACTGGCAGAAGAAAATGCACAGTCGATGGTGGCTGATAAATCACACACACACACACACACACACACACACACACACACACACTTCTACAATTCAAAAGAGCTGGAGACAATTAACTTATAACAAGCTCTTAAAGAATTTGAAACACACATGCATATATGTAAACATAAGTTATAACAGCAAAAAAGTTATGACAACAAAAACATAAATTGTGGAGAGCAGGGTAAAAGTAGGGTTTCTGTATATGAGAGAAGTTATTAGCTGAAGATAGTAGCTTATGCATTTGTTTATGTAATTCTCATGTGACCAAAAACAAAAAATGAGAGTAGATACATCAACAGCAAAGAGGAAGAAATGAAAACTACAGAAAATTACCAAATCCCAAAGACAAGTGAGGAAGAGATGAAAACTACAGAAAATTACCAAATCCCAAAGACAAGTGAGGAAGAAATGAAAACTACAGAAAATTACCAAATCCCAAAGACAAGTGAGGAAGAGATGAAAACTACAGAAAATTACCAAATCCCAAAGACAAGTGAGGAAGAAATGAAAACTATAGAAAATTACCAAATCCCAAAGACAAGTGAGGAAGAGATGAAAACTACAGAAAATTACCAAATCCCAAAGACAAGTGAGGAAGAAATGAAAACTACAGAAAATTACCAAATCCCAAAGACAAGTGAGGAAGAGATGAAAACTACAGAAAATTACCAAATCCCAAAGACAAGTGAGGAAGAGATGAAAACTACAGAAAATTACCAAATCCCAAAGACAAGTGAGGAAGAGATGAAAAGAGTAACAACAAAGCACCCAGATAGCAAACGCCAGGTTGTCCACAGTAAGCTCTTACCTCCCGGTGGTGACTCTGGATTGAAACAGGTTAAACTCACTAGTTAAGAAGACAGACTAGCAAAACAAACTGGAGGGAAAAAAGAACCAACTGCATGCTCTTTGTAAGGGTTGGGCTAAGCTTAAGGGATGTGCACAGGCCAATTGTGAGAGAGAATGTAACAAAGAGTAGCAGAGTGGTTCTATGGTATCTGATACAATGGACATCAAATCAAAACCTGCTGCAAGAAACAAGATCATTATACAATATTAAAGGAGTCAATTCATCAATAGAATGCAGCAATAACAAGCGAAGACTCTCCCTACCAAGAAAAGTCCAGGACTTGAAAGCATCAGAGTCAAACTGTACCAAACACACTAAGGAGTATTAACACCAATACTTCTTAAACTCAGGAGAAGATTCTCCCAATTATAGGTTATTGAGTCAGCATCACTTTGATAGCCACGTCAGGTAGAGACAACAAATAGGAAAGGAAGGTAGGTAGAGAGATTTTAGTTTGAATAAAATATTAGCAAACTGGATTCAACACAACATCAAAAGGGCCACACATTATGACTTAGATCTATCCTTGATGTTCAAACCTTTGCTAGCTCTTTGTAGTAAGAGGGCCTAAAGGCAAACGCTCCCTCTTAAGGTCAGAGTTAGGGTTCTAAATACCATTCTCTAATAACAAAAGCCACGTTTATTATAGGACTGGTGGGTTCTGGAGCTCTGGGCATGGAAAAGGTAAGGTGAGATTGGGAGTAAAAGTTAATGTTAGGGGAAATTTTTTTAAACCAGAGGAATGTGAGAGTTTCAATGGCCAGGGATGAAATGATTTGAGCTATACAGTAAACAGGAACAGACATGAATTACAATTCAAACAACAAAATACCTATTTTACACAAATAGTCATGAGAGTAGGTGTGCAGAGGAAGGAAAGGAAGATGCAAGCGAGGGGGCTGCGGAAAATAAACCACCACTAGATTACCACAGCCAAGTGTCACGGGCAAGCGCTAAAATCAGGGAGGAAGCCTTTCCCCTGGCCTCCGAGAATATCACTGACATTGATCAATAGCTTTGGTGGTTCCAACTGGTGTCTACAAATTCTTAAACACACTCACTTCGGGAGTGGAGTTTGCTATCCCTGGATGGGACCTAACCACTCCAATCTGCTGGGCTTAATAAAGGTATAGACAGATGTATGTTATGTAATGGTTCTATGAGAATTTAATTGAGGCCGTGGTGTTGGGTAAAGCTTTCCCGCTAGCCTGGTTCCAGAGCCGCATTAGTCCCAAATGAACACACAGGAGGCTATATTAATTATGAAGCTGTTGGCCGTTTGCTTGGTTTCTTACTGGCTATCTCTGACTTAAGTATTTACTCCATAATTGTTAATCTAAGTATTTCTCTTACCAGAGAAAGGGTCTGGACTTCTTATTCCTATGGTGGCTACATCGTGACTCCCTGTGTTTCTCCTTCCCAGAGTCCTCCTTGACTCCTAGTCCTACCTATCTTGCTTCCCTATTGGCCAGCAGTGCTTTATTTAATAACCAATAAGAGACAGATTTCAGAATGACATCTCCCATCATCTCCTCTTTTCTGTATAAAATAAGAGAAAGGTTTTAACTTCAACATAGTCAAATTATATATAACAGAACAGTTATCAAGTAAGAATATAGTTACAATATTTTGTTCATTAACATTTAGTAATATTTAAAGAAAGTATTTTATCATCTATCCTATCTGTATGAGTCTCAAGTCTTACATGTAGCTTATCTTTTATCATAGCTAAGGAAAACTGTGATATAACTATCTGTCTTCAACTCCATCAGAGACCACAGAAGGATAATATATAAACACTAGGATTGACAGAGACATCTTGCTACCTGGACAGTCACCCGAAGTTCCTCTGTAATGGCCACAGTGTGTGTGGAAGACTTTTCAGCAAAGTAGGAGATTTCAAACTGTTTGTATGCATTGGCAGTCTGTCAGTCATTTCTCTGTGTCCTGCAGAAAGTCTGTTAGACTCTTCCATGAAGCAGGAACCCTGTAAGACTGAGGTCAGCAGTCACTTTCCTGTAGGTCCTGCATGTCCAGTTTATACAACAACAGTCAAGCAGTACAGGCAAAGAGCAGTTTCTTGCCCAAATGGCTAATCTTGCCATGTTGAAAGCAAGCTCCATAATGAGTTTCTTCGATGTCCATCTTCCTCTCATACGTAATTGATATGCCAGGAGCAGACACTTCTCATTGTCAAGAAAAACCCTAAACCATTTTAAATGCCATTTTCTGAAGGTCTTTGAAAGGTTTGAAGACTATCTATCTCAAATATATTTCTGTATATCTAGAAAACCTAATTTACCTAACTATAAATTCTGACTAATATAAGTAACTATCTATAGTCTGTATTTAATTATGCATTATGTTTTAAAAGATCAGTATAAGCACAATATTTAATCAAGAGGAGAAATATACATATCACAAAATTGACCTTGAATTTGTATCAATAAATGAAAAACCATACTAATACAAAGTATTCATTTCCATACCATAATTCCCCTTTTACCATCAAAAAGAGATTTGTTGTGGTCATTAACCAACTATAAGCAACTCCATTCAAATAAAAACAAATATTTATAAACAATATGGGAATTTGGATATCGCTCATTCCAAACTGCTTCATGCTGGATGGGGCGCTGTTTATACCATGGGGATCATGACAAAACACAGAAACCTGTATAAGTCCTTATTTTTATGGTCTGTAAGGCTGTATCATCTTAGTTGTCTTAATTGTTGGAACATTTAGGCCACTGCTTACGGGGGTCTTGGTTCATCAAACCACAGAAGCCTAGAAGGAATCCACAGCTTTCCATTTTCTGTGGAAACATAAATAAAATATCTTTTCCAAAGTAACATATTCTTATACTTAAATTTTGAAGTCAAGGCATTTTCAAAAGATATAAGTTGAATTAATTTAGCACCACTTATAATCAAGTGTACTTTAGCAGTTGTTCCTTAGCAATCAAAAAACTGAAAAACACAATAGCATACAGTATCCAGACTCTCTGTGTATTTTCCATCTTTATGTGGCTTATTTATTTATCTATTATTACTCTATTTCTTTTACTTTTATTTATTTGTTTATTTATTTTTATTTCTCTGAGACAGAGTTTCTCTGGAAATCTGCCTGCCTCTGTATGCCACAGCCAGCTTCTCTATTTATTTACCACTATGTCGTTTCTTTTTCTCTCTCAATTCTACAAATATTTTTAAACACATTGTAAACCTTTAGAGGTTTTTCTTCATTCAAGTCTGACTTTACTGTAAATCTTTATGTTTTTTTGGCCACGTGTCTTATCTGTTAAAACCGCGGCTGTTTAAACTGCAGTTTTTCCAAGATGGCGGGCGTAAGCGTGACTCCAGCTCACTGTCTCAGTCTATGCTGACATCCAACAAAAGCTGCCGGCTTGGAGATATGGTCAGTGCCACTTCCAGCTGAACGTACACATCTTTCAATTGTTATCGGAGCCTCTTAAAAAAAACCTTGCTGTTTTTTTGTTTTTAATGCTGAGTCAGGAAGACTCCCTTAAGTGAGCCACGTGAGGCTCTGCTTGTTGCTAGCAAAACAGTGCCCACCTGAGAAAATGCTGCTACCAAGAAGCTGTGCTTCTCTCCGTTCTTTTGTTTCTAAAATTCCTTTAAAGCTTTTGTCATTCTACGTGGAAATTCAATCCCACTCCTGACACCAAAATGATGCTGCAATGATAAATGGCATACTTATTGAGGGTATAGGTAAGTATCTTTGTTTCTTCATATACTTCAGTCCCCATTCATTTAACTGAAGCTGGCTTTGGAGTTGGATTGGCTCTCCTACTTTAAATTCAAGCGTATTATTTAAATAAAATTCAGAATTTCTGTATTATAGCAAAGAACCATTGATATAAAACAGAAGAAAATAAAATTAGGGACTGTTATCTATGGATTTCTTTTTCTGAAAAGTCTAATTTCCTTCATGTTTACCATCTTCCCTATTGTCACCTTTCCCAGTATGCATACATATAAAAGTTCAAAAAATTTTCTTTGTTAACATAATGTTTGAGTTTTCCAGAGAACAAGGGATTTCCTGACAGCAATCTTCAACTGCTTCAGAAAGAGAATGAGGATCCACTTCCTTGACTCCACCTGATTCAGCTGGATGCATCTGAACTGCCCCATATCATCCACTCCACCTGACAAGCACCATCTCGAAACCGGCTTGGAACTACATCACTCGACACAACTCCAGACCAAGGAACTGAAATAGCACACCTTCTACAATCTGGCCAGAGCTTCAAACGAGAGCTTCAATCAACACTAGAACCCCAGTCAGGAGCTTCAATCAAGCATCTCCTGCCATACAGAGATTGTCTAATCTACTTAAGATTTTATTACACGAACATTTTTCTTTTCACAGGTCCCCATGAGATTATCATCGTCCCATCTCAGCAGGAAGTAGTTTTGAAAATTCCCCTCTCCCTACTATTGATATTATAGGATAGTTTACACCTGTTAGTGTTAGTTTTCAATTATTTTAGAGTTGGGATTGGAAGGAGGTGTTCAGACTTGGGTGTTTTTTTCAGATAAATTTAGGTTTAGATGGGATAGATGTTTGAGACATTTTGTTCATTGACACAGTTTGTTTTAAGTTTCAATATCTTTTTTAGACTTAAAGGGCAATTGTAGGGGGAAACATAGGTCTCCGCCATTAGCCATGTGGCACTCTAAAGACGCGAACGGATGTGGTAACGAATGGGTGGAACCTCGCACCACTAACCACACCCACTTTAGGCATGCCTAGACACAGAGTGACAGAACTACGCCACTAGCCAGGCCCACTTTTGGGCGTGGCTAGGGGCGTGCACAGAGGAAGGAATAAAAGACTGAACAGCAGAGCAATCGCTCTCTTTCAGCTTCCAGTCCGGTGGCGGAAAACTACTCGACTCATTTGGGTTGCTCGTTTTTCTCTTGTGAGTAATTTCTACAATAAACAGCTACCTATACTCTCAATAAGTGTGCCGTTTATCATTGCAGCATCATGGTGGTTACTTCTACTACTTTGTTCAAGTGTAAGTTCATTGGTAAATTCAGGACCACTTATACTCAGACAAGAATTTCAGCTTGTAACAAGAAATTACTTGCCAAGATAATTATGAGGGTTGACTGCCACCCAGGCTAAAATGATTTCAGTAGATTCAAGATAACAGAGAAAAAACTTCCCTTGAGATATGCCTGATGCTAAAAGAATTATGGATACTTGCAATATAACACTTTATTCCTCAGAATACTCTGAAATGTTTATCTTAAAATGTTCAAAAATCAATACCACCTCTTACTGTATTGCCAGCTTATGAAATGTATAATCTCTTTTAATGGCTAAAAACAACAAATATAAATTCAGTTTGCCTAAGCACATTAAATTTTTAACAGAAACAGAAAGGGTCCAAATGGTCTCTTAGGAACAGAAATTACAGAATGGTTTACTGGGGTTCACTTAAACGTTAGTAGGTTAAAAAAAACTACAGAAAACATCTTATCTGACTAATCACAACCATTTATCTCCACAATCAAATTTTTCCTCTTAAAAACATACCTCGAACAACTGAAAACTGGAATAGGAAATAAGAACTCAAGGATTAATAGCTCATGCTTTCTTTCCCTTTTAATTTTTTTAGTAGACCAGGCTAGCCTAGAACTCACAAAGATCTTTCTACCTCTGCCTCCTGAATGTTGGGATTAAAAGTGTCCATCACCATGCCTGGCAAGGATTAATATTTCTTTAATCAATGTTTGGAATTAACGAAAGAAGAGAATTACTTCACCAGATTAAGAGAAAATAGTTACCTCATTTTGTCTGTAAATTAAACATGGAGTCAAGAATCAAAAAGAATTCGTAGAAATATAAGGAAAACAATAGGACATAATGCTATATTTTATGTTAGATAGCTTTTACTCACACTGGCAGAGCAGTAAAATAAGGCAGAACTGTACTTTCTGTGTCACAGAAAAATAAACATTTTCTTTCTTTGCCTCTCTGAGGTTTCCTTGACTCCTTTGCTTGCATTGAATGCACAGCAACCTCTTCAGCATTTCAAAATCTCTGCTCTGTAAAACAAAAAATATTTGATGACTTCGCCCTCCTTGTCCCCATGGCCACAATCTCTCCAATGAACCGGGAAGGATTTCAAGCCTGAGGAACACCAAGTGCTGTGTGCATTTAATATTGACTTTTAACTCTGCAGTTAAACCTTGTTGAAATAACTTGAGGAAATAGATGCTCTTAACACAATTGAGACATATAGCATGGGACCTATCAGTCATGGTGTAGGGGGATGAGTTTGAACATCACCTGGACAAGGGAACCATTACAGTTTGCTGAGAGGGGTGTTGCTGGAATTAATGGGTGTGGGTCACTGTGTACAGCCTGACCTCAGGTCAGCTAAGCTTACCAAACACTCTTAAGTGACTTACAAAAGGGAGTCAAAATATTCCAAGAGCCCCTGTGTTTACCTACAACTGCAGGCAACACAACACCTAAACACACTCTCTTTTCTACACAAACATACTGCTGATAGAGTTTAATTTATAAAGGAGCACAACAAGAATGAAACAGAATGATTGCTGCCCTCTGCAGCATGAAAGTTACATGAGTACAGTCTTCTGTTGAGGAGGTCAAGGCAATAATATTTGGGGACCTCAGTTGACCATGGGTAAGTTGAAAACTGCATAAAATGAAGCTGTGGATAAAGGCATGGTGGCTATTGAATTTCCTATAATTTAGGGAATTCCTCTGAATAGAGGTCTACTGACTGAGGGTCACAGCCTGAGAGGAAATACAGCTGTAGCTTGAATTAGCTTGCCTTCATGCACTATCTACCATCTTTGAAATTTTATTTCAGGCATTGATCATCAATGTGAAAGAGAATGTCCTCTGTACGGTATCATGACATCAGTTTACTCCTCCTATCCCATATGTGATAATAAAAATCCAAATTCAAAGCTTAGGAGGTGTCTCAATAGGTAAAGAGCCTGTTTGTTGTGTAAAGGTCAGGATCTGAGTTCAAATTCCTAAGCCACGTGTATAAAGTTGAATTCAGTAGCATGCTCTCTGCTATCCTGGTGCTGTGTGGGAGATGGGGGTGGGGAAAGTTGAGTCCTCAGAAAGCCTGGTATATGAAGTGGTGAAAACTATGATCCCATCTCAAACCAGGTAGAAGGTAAGGACCAACCAAGGTTGTCCTCTGACCTCCACATGTGCAATGTGACACAGAGAGAAGGGTGGAGGGAGAGAGAGAGAATCTCTTAAAATCCGAGTAAGATCAAGACACTCTTAGACCTGTTCTGGAGAATTGCTTGCCTTTACTGATTGCAACATTCACCATAATCATATACATATACTTGTAAAATCAATTTCTAGTTTGGGGCTCCATGACACAGGAAATATTCTGGTTCATTTCTTTTTTATATAAAACATGGTTATCTCATGGCTTTGACTCACATTTCACTGGTGGCTAATGAAGGAGAACCTTCTTTCTCCCGGTTGCTGTTGATCTGAAGCTCCTCTTTCGAGAAGAATCTATTCATACTTCCTGCCTGCTTTTTAATCAGAGTGCTTGGTTTCTGGTATTGAGTCAAAGGTTCCAAACATATTTTGGATATTAATTCTTTGTCGAATGAGTAATTTGAAAACTCCCACTTTCTGTAAAATGTTTGATATAGAAATGTTAATTGTCCTAATTTAACCAACCACACATGGTATAGATGTAGGGAATTTCCACATGAAATCCTACACATTTCTGTAATTAAAGTAGTGGCTTAGAGGTTAGGAACACTTGTTGTTCTTGCAGAGGATCTGAGTTGGTTTCTCAGAATCCACATAGCAGCTCACAAGCATCTGTAACTCCAGCTCTACAGGATCCAATGCGCTCTTTGGGCCTCCATGAGCATTAAGCATGCACACACTGCACGAACATACAAGCAGGCAAAGCATTTGTCCAAATAAATAAATAAATAAATATTTAAAGTAATATTTAAAAGATAGGTGCATATTATTGACATCATCATAGTTTTTAAAGCACTGGTTAAAATGTATTAAAAGTAATTTGGTGATGGGGGCACTGCCAAGGAGTCTTCTTAGTCATTAACGTGTCTGTTGCACAGGCATGGGGACCTGACTTTGGGTCTAGGAAAGATACCTGATGTGAACCTCTAGCTTCCATACAAATATGGATATGTATGAATACTTGCATGCACATGCACATACATCTATTCTAATGAATGCACATGCCACTCAACACCTCTCTCTGTCTGTCTGTTTCTGTCTCTCTCTCTCTCTCTCTCTCTCTCACACACACACACACACACACACACACACATGCACAGAGTAGTTTCACTGAAATGTATATATTTCAAACAAAGCCTTACTATATAACCTATATTGGCCTCAGATACACTATGTAGCCCTGACTGGTCTCAATTCTCCATCCTCCTGCCTCTACCTCCTGACTGCTGGGATAACCGGCATGTGTCATCATGACCAACTTCTGTTTTCCCCTTTTTATATGTACCTACTCAAAAAGTTAAGATTCTATGTACAGCTCCCATTTGTGACTTACATCATGTCTGTGTGAGACAGTAATGGTCTAGACCAGCAAGATCAGCCTTAGATTATGAATCATCTATTGGGGTGTCCTAAGCATCCCCCAGAAAGAAGCAATAAAGTGAGCATTAACAGATCCCAGAGGGAAAAACTGAAGTGGGCTTGACTTGAACTCAGGAGATGGTGAGGGGAACTTCCCACGGGTAGACATGAGGAGAGCCCACAAACTAAAGGTGTTCAGCCAGGTTATCTGAGTCTGTGACTCCCTGGCATTACTCAGAGGCTCTGGCTTAGTGTCTCCAGGCACTCTGACCCCATGTGAGTGCTGCAGCAAGGTAAAATCCTGAGTTATAAGTGAGGGTAAAATGACAAGGGTGTCTCCTCAACTTGGAATGAACAATAGAACTAAGGGACTGATCCAGTTGGCTTTCTGTTGTTGTGATAGTCACCATGACTCAAAGCAACTTGGAGAGGAGGAGGATTGTTAGATCTTACATATCACACTACATCACTGAGGGAAGCCAGGATAGGAGCTGAAGCCAGAAACTTGGGGGCAGGAACTGAAGCAGAGGACATTGAGAAACACTGCTTATGGATTGTTTTCAAACCTACATGCAGCTACTATTCTTGTAGAGTCAAGGCCCACACTGCCTAGGGATGGTACCTCCTACAGTGGACTGGGACATCAATCAGCAATCAAGAAATTGCTCCCACAGACATGCCCACAGGCCAATCCTCTCCCCATGTGTGCCAATTTGACAATCAAGATCAGTCATCACATGGCCACGGACCTGAAAAACAGACATCCTTCAAGATCCATTTTGCAATGGTAATTCTAGAGTTCAGATTTGGGATGATAGGTTTTGATTGAACGCTTTTATTTTGATTATAGAGCTAAAGTGCAGTGACATCATCCCTTAAATAGTCCCTTTCATCTAGAAGTGGCACACAGTTAATACCTTGATGCCTCAATGTCATTACGCATGATTGCACACCCATCCCTTCCCTGATGAGCAGAAAGAAGCTGCCAATCCCTTTACTTCAGCTTCATCACAAGTCTTACTCCACGAAAATCCCTTCAAGCTGTGGAATTAGGCAAACTGAATGGATTTGTTCTTTTTCAACCTTATACTTCCCTAACAAACATACAACAGGCCAATGGCTGTCTGGGTCACAATGAGAAATATGACAAAGAAGCAGAGGAAACTTTTCAAAGTGATGAGTGCTTTATGATTTTGGCAACAATTTACAGATACATGAAGGTATAGAAACTTCTAAAAATGTACATCACGAATGTACGTTTTAATTTTATAAAGTTGTAATAGCATAGCTCCCTGTCAATCAATAAAAAAAAATCAGTGATCAATTTTCATTTCATCACCTATGCAGACTTGTCTACATCCTTGGTAGGAACAGAGGTCTCTGCCTGAAGAGTGTCTTAGAAAGGCATTCTATTATTTTCTTACACACATAAAGAATATTTTTAAAAAAATATTTATTTGGTGTGTGTGTGTCTATGTGTGTGTGTGTGTGTGTGTGTGTGTGTGTGTGTGTGTGTGTGTGTGTGTGTGTAGATGCCCAAGGAGGCCAGATAAAGAATCATAGGTGATTGTGAGTTACCCAACATGAGTTCTGGGAATCAAACCGCTGTACCCCAGAGGAACAGCCTGTGCTCTAGACACTGAGCCATCCATCTCTCCAGACCCATAAAGCAGTTTTGATCAATGATAAACAACATATGACAATGAACCCATAAAATTATACAGTCTGCTGATGTTGTTCCAACCTGCCTAATGACATTTCCCAGAAAACATACATTCCTCTTATTAAGAAACTCGTGACTATTTTAGGAGTCTGGCTTCCATAATATAATCCTACTATGTTAATCAAAAGAGAGTCTACTGCCATGTGTTTGAAACCAGTGGGTGCATCACTAGTTGCTAGTGAATGAATAAATCTTTGAAAACTCCAGTATAACAGGGGAGGGCCTAGGCCGTGCCCCAAATGATGTATCAGACTTTGATGACTCCCTATGGAAGGCCTCATCCTCCCTAGAGAGTGGATGAGGGGATGGGATGGGATGGGGTGTCGGTGGGGGGCATGGGAGGATGGGAGGGAGAGGGAAATGGAACTGATATGTAAAATGAGATCATTTCTAAATTAAATTTTAGAAAGAAAGAAGGAAGGAAGGAGAGAGAAATTAAGAAAGAAAGAAAGAAAGAAAGAAGGAAGGAAAGAAAGAAAGAAAGAAAGAAAGAAAGAAAGAAAGAAAGAAAGAAAGAAAGAAAGAAAGAAAGAAAGGAAAAACTCCAGTATAGCAGAGTGGTCATCTTCAGTCAGGTTTCACAGACACATAGCCCAAGACAAACATTCTGATGCAATTGGTTTGAAACTCTGGCAAAGCAGGGTGAGCAGAGCCTGGGAGAGGCAAGAGGCAAAGATGTCAGTCCAGTAGCATGCCAGTCCCAGTGTGACTACACAGGAACCCATGGAGCATGACACTAAAGCATGCTCCCTGGTTAAGCAGTAAGACTGGCTCCATAGACTCCCTCTCCTGTCATCTTCTAGCTAAGCATCACACGGGAATCTTGGGGAGCAACCTCCTAGATATTCCACAGCAAGGGCTATTCACGACCAAAGGTACAGCTGTGTCCCACTACTGAGAAAGAGCCCTAATAACAAGGAAACTGATCAGCTTGAATTTGGCTCCAGCATTTGGAAGCCTATGTCTCAGTTTCCCTATCTGTGAAGGGAGCTAATGAGAGTAACTGCTTCACACACTCATGGGTCTAAGTACAAATGCATGCAAGCACTTGGGATAGCACTTTATAGAAAATCGTGCATGTAATTCACTTACAATCAATGACTGCATGAATGCTTGCCAAACATAAATTTGGTCTGTTGCCACTGTGGTGTTCCGAGAGATGCCCACACCAGCTGGATTATTAAGAAAGCACTATTCAGTTGTTCTACATAGCTGATCACTTGTGAGGTTATCACCCCAACGCTAAACTTAACCATAACCTAAAGGGTCCATATCTAGGATACTGCCAAGATGCACACTCTCATTTTATCTGGCAATTTCTCTGGGTTTAAAGTCAAACAAATTAATCTTCCATGTTTCTCTTTGAAGAATGGGGAATGGAGGCTGTGAGGTTTCCACCATAACAGCAAACATCTGAGATAAAGAAACTCTTAAAAGAGGAAGGGCTTTTTGTGGCTCAGGGTTTCAGTCTATGGTCAATGGACACTATTTCTCTGTGTCTAGGTTGGCTCAGTACTGGGTGATGGATTCTCTGAAGGAGAAGACCCGTTCACCTAGTGCAGGCAGTTAGGCAGCCAGGGGCATCACTATCCCCTTCTGGGATACACTGCAATGACCTAACTTCTTTCCACTAGGCCCTGCCTCTTAGAGCGGTAGTTCTCAGCCTCCCTGATGCTGCAGTACTTTAGTACAGTTCCTCAAGTTGTGGTGACCCCCCCAGTCATAAAATTATTTCATTGTTACTTCATAACTGCAACTTTGCTACTGTTATGAATCATAATGTAGATATTTGATATGTAGGATATCCGATATGCAACCCCTAAGGGGGTCACTGCTCCTGGGTTGAGAACCACTACCTCATTTGGCTGTGATACCCATTTCCCTTTATTTTACCTTTACGCCAACTAAACTGCTGACCTGTGTGCAAAAGGGGCTGAATGTGGGACGAGCCGGAGCTCACACATCAGGGAGACCTGGGCTCACCCTGCACTTACCTTCTGTGTGTGTCAGCCAGTTCATTCACCTCTCTGCCCCTCAGTTCCTGTCTGTAAAGGAAGAAGAGCCTAGTGAAGACCAAACAGGCACCACATGTTAAGCATTTTGCACATCGCCAGGCACTTAGGAACTAGCCATCACGAATGGCTGCAAGATTCCCTTAAACCTCCTCTCCGATGAGGCTCTTCTCAGGACACTAGATGGATCCTTACTGTACTAAGTGGATACAGAAGGAGACAAAACCCAAGGTTTTTCCTTATCACTTGTTCTTACTCAGGGTAGTTATCTGGTCTCTTCCATTCTTCGGTTTCCTTATTTGAACACATTTTGAATAAATATGCCACACTGAAGTGACATGATTATCGATTATTGTTTATCGAAAGACATGCGATTTAAAAAGCATTTGAAGCTGGGCTGTCAAGGTGGCTCAGGAGTGTCTTTAGACACTTGCTAAGCGAGTCTGATGAACTGAGTTTCTTCCCGGAACCCACAGTGGGAGGAGAGAATCAACTCCTGAAATTTGTCTCCTGACCTCCACATGCACCCCCCAGCACACACACCCACACTTAGACACACACAGCACACACACTCACATACACTCAAACATACATCTTAGTTAGGGTTTACTGTAGACACCATGACCACAGCAACTCTTATAAAGAAAACATTTAATTAAGGGTGACTCTCTTACAGTTTCAGGGTCCATTATGATCATGAAGCAGAGCATGGGGGCATGGAGGCAGACATGGTGCTGGAGCTGACCAGCACACTGAGTGAAGCTTGAGAAAAAAGACCTCAAAGCCCGCCCCAACTGTGACACACTTCCTCCAACAAGGCCATACCTCCTAATAGTGCCACTCTCTTTGGGGGACTTTTTTTTTCAAACTACCACAGCATAATAATTAAATAAGTAAATAGCAAATATCTGAAACTAACTGAAGGCTGGGATAAATAATTTAACAGTTAATACTCACTCTTAGCCAAAGACCCTTAACATTGCTTTCTGTATCCTTCTACCAAAAGAGATAACCTATGGAACAAGTCGATACATCGCACTAGTGGGAACTCTTCCTCCCCCTGGCTGTGATAGTTGCAAACCCAACCAGATGAACAGACAATATAAAACATGTGCTGGTAATTAGAGGGGAATTGTGTTTTGTACAACCACAGCCTTATACAATTGGAAGTAAGGGGTTTTGTCACATTTCTACTGCCAAAATTTTGGATGCTTATATCATTAGAACTAGAAAATATATAGACAAAATTCTTGTAGAAAAAATATTGAGCATGTATATGTACTTTCATAAAAATGATAAAATAGTTATCATAAAGCATATAAGGTAAGAGTTGGAAAAAGACCATAGCAAAAGAAATGTAATAAATTAAAAATAGGAATCAAGGGATAACTGATTCTTGTATAGAATTTTTATTTTCTTTTTAGTTGAGAAAATAGCTTTACAAATGGAAGGCAATATGATGTTTTCATACAAGCATGCATTTGTGGAATTCTCAAGTCAGGTAGTTAACACAGATAGCTATTTATAATTTTTTTGTGATGAGAACATTTACATCCTTTCTTTTCACTATTTTGAAATATCCAGCACATTATCGTTCTCTCTCATCATCACTCTGTGTGTAGGTCACCAGAATGTCTTTCCCATCACTGAAATTTCCTATTCTTTTCAACCAGGTGGCTGCCTTAGATGTCAAACCTAAAATGTCAAGGAGACAGCTAACAAGCATTTGGAGTCCACTGAGAATTCTGAAAGTTTCTGGAATGGGCAACACCAGATAATTCTGAAAGCAGCAAGACTGGGGCAACTTGAAGGACCAGACAATGTTTTAAGGGGAAAGCGCACTTAGCTCCTCAGGTCACTCCTACTCTGTGCACCTGTGCAACTTCACCTGGAGACAGAAAACAAGGTTTCTGTTGGTGGGTGTTAGACACAGAAGAGGGGCTGCAGGCTGTAGCATGAATGAACACATTACCCACTGTATGTGTGTTGAAAAAACACCATCTCCAATTCCTTTTCTTGATGGTACATTTTGTAAACATGCACACAGGGCTGTCTCTTTCAAGTGGAAAACTAGAAGATACTTTCTTAGGGAAAATAGAGCATCCTAATTGGTGTATGTAACGATGTCTACAAAATGTCCCCTGGAAATCATGCTCCAGTGAGTCCCACAAGCTCACAGCTTACAGATAGCTCAGAGCTCTTAAACATGAGCTAATGGCTAAGCAGCACCAGATACCTAGGGGAAAACACAGCCTAGAAAAGGGGCTGAAACAGAGGACCACAGGGGAGTCAATCAGAAAAGCAGAAATCATGGTAGGAAGGACAATGTCTTAATAAAGACATTAATGCTCTTGGATAGAAAATAACATTTATCCACTAAAAGGCTCTCTCTCTCTCTCTCTCTCTCTTTCCCTCTGTCTGTCTGTCTGTGTGTGGGGGTGTGGAGGTCAGAGGTCAATGTTGGTTGTTTTCCTCAATGTCTCTCTGTAGACTGATTTTTATTTGGGCTGCCAGCTCACAAATAATGACGCAGAGACTTATTATTAACGGCATTCACAGCCTAGCCTAGGCTTGTTCCTAACTAGTTCTTGTCACTTAAATTAACCCATGTTTTTTAATCTACATTCTTTTACTCGGCTCAGTTACCTTTCTTTCCATGTTTTATTTTTTTTAATTCATTTTACATTCCAACCACAGTTCTCCCTCCCCCTCCTGTTACCCACTTACCTCCCTCCACCTTCCCTCGCCTCCCCCTGGTCCACCTCCAGTCTACTCCTCCCCACGGGTAAGGGCTCCTGTGAGGAGTCAACACAGTCTGGTACAATAGGTTGGGGCAAGGCCCGCCCCCTCTCCCATGCATCAAGACTGAGGCTCAGTTACCTTTACACTATTCTGTCCATCCTGCTTCCTCTGCACCTGGCTGGCGAGTTCGCCTTTCTTCTTCCCAGAGTCCTCTCTGTCTGGAAGTCCCACCATTACCTCCTGCCTAGCTATTGGCCATTCGGCTCTTTATTACACCAATCACAATGAACATCTTCACATCTTCACAGTGTACAAATACTCCACAGCAACTCTCCATCTTATTTTTTAACAATTTTCTTTTCTTTCTTTCTTTTTGAGAGTATTTCCTCTTCCATTTTCTCCCTACAAACTTTCCTATGCATATAATAATCCCTTGCTTTGCTTCAAACTCACAGCCTCCTTCTAATTTATTGCTACAAAAGTGGTGTATGTGTGTGTGTGTGTGTGTCTGTCTGTCTGTCTGTCTGTCTGTCTATCTGTCTGTCTGTCTTCATGAAAGAGTGTGTTCAATCCCGCTCACGCCTTCGTGTACCTGGGGAGGTCAGATGACAACTTTCTCTTGTAAGTCAGAGGGATGGTATTCAGGCAGCCCAGTTTCACAGCAAGTGCTTTTACTCATTAAGCCATCTTTCCAGACCCAAAGAGATCTTTAAAATAAATTTTCAGGAAACCAAAATTTCTTGGCAAGCATGTACGTAATTACAGAAATAAAAAATCTCACAAAAAAGAGAGAAGACAAAGTGAGGCAAATCTTCTGGAAGGTAGAGAGCAAATACACCCAGAGTGCATGCTTTGGCAACTTATGCCTCAAACTGGAATGGTGTGGGTGGGGCATGGACCCTTGTCAGAATGATGTCATGGTTTTAATTTGAAATGTCCCAAACACTCACACATGACAACTTAATCCCCAGAACAGTGTCACTATTCCAAGGGGATTAGATCAGAAGGATGCTAACCTCATCAATGGATCATCCACTAACAAGCACATAGTTTAGGGGGATATTGGAAGGAGGTGGCCTAGTTGGAAGGTTTGGATCACTGGGGTATGTCCTTGGGACCCTCCCTCCTTCTGTTTTCCCTGCTGCCATGAGATGAACAACCCCCTCTGTTCACCCGCCTGCCACTGTCATGCCCTACCTCAACTCTGTCCAAAGGGATGACACCAGCTGACCATAGGCTAAAACCTCTGTAAAACAGACCCAAAGGTAAAGCCTTCCTCCTCTAAGCTGACTTCCATGGTAACACAGGTGAAAAAAATCTACACTAACGCACATTAAAAAACAATCCACAAAATTACCAGAGACATTTTGCTCCAGCAATTCCATTTTTGATTGACCAATTCGATCTATTTCTGAGTATATACACCACAAAGTCATGACGTGTACACTTAAAGAAAAAAGAAAATTACAAAGTGTTGGTGAGAAGGTGTGGAAAATAAAATTCTTCTGCACTGTGGCTAGAAGTGTAAAATGGTGAATCAGAATGGAAAACGATAAGACAGTTTCTCCAATAAATAAATAATAAATAAACAAGTATGATGCAATAAGTCCTTTTCTGGGGAATCTATTCAAAAGAATGAAAGCAAAGGCTTAAACATGTATTTGAACAAACATGTTCAAAGCAGCTTTATTCACAATAGTCAAAAGCTAGAAATAACTTCCTTGCCTACTGATAGATTAATGACAAAAAATGTGGGATATAATGGCATGGCATTCAGCTTTGAAAGAAAGGGGGTGCTGGTCCATGCTACAGTGTGGACAAGCCTTTAATACATTGTACTAAATGAAACAACTTAGTCAAAAAGAACAAATGGTGCAAAATCTCTCCTATATGAGATATTCCATATGGTTAAATACATAGTGCCAACCAGAATTCTAACAGTTGGGGTCTGGGGTAGGGCAGCTGTTCATTGGCTATGGAATTTCCTTTGAAGAAGATGAAAAGTTGACATGGATTGTGGTGACCACTACACACCTAAAATGGTAAGTATTGCAGGTGCTTTCCCATAAGAAAAGCTAACCCTGCAATGTGCAATCTACAAGAACCAGCAGCAAAGTTAAATGAAATAGCTCAACAGTTGGGAGTGTTTTCCTCCAAGGATGGTAAACTACTTTTCTTCCCTTCTTTCTTTCATTTTTTATATTTATTTATTTATCTCTTTTTTCCTGGCTGACCTGGAACTTACTGTACAAACCAGGCTGGCCTTGAACTCAGAGATCACATGCCTCTGCCTGCCAAGTACTGGGATTACAGGTCTCTAACACCATAGTGGGCAAGGATTGCTGCTTTTCAAAGAAGTTTTGTAAGCAATCTTTTTAAATTATATGCACAGAATTCGATATTACTACAAACAAGCAACAGGAACAATAAACTAGAGATCATTTTAGGCGGTCAAATCATCAAGAATTCAAAGTCATCTAAAACAGTAAGGTCAGAGTTCAGCATTCTTCTCATTGGCGCCCATAATAACCTCTTCTTGTATATCCTAAAATAAACATTGCTGGGAGTTCTGCCTTAAGCCTTCTTAAATTACTTTTCTTCATGTTTTATTAAACACCTAATAACACTGCTGATTTTCCCACTTTGCCTAGTGTTACTGGTTAATGACATTCTTAGTTCAACCATGTTTTTGCAATGTAGTTTTCCTGGTTGTGTCTGCTATCTTCTTAATGTAATCAAACTGAAGTTTCAGGTCCTACATTCAGTGTGCTGCCCCAGTGCTTAGAGTGTGTGGTTAAAAGAGTATACACAGTTTTTCTAAGTGGAGTCTATTGAATTAACTGTATCCAGAAACCTATTCACGGTTACCTTTCTGACTGGAGAAAGCCTCTCGGTTTCAACTCAACTCAAGCTGTCAGTCAAATATTAATTTTAATGTTAATATTTTCCAGTAGAAATATGATATCATTATAAACAGCAGTTAGATTGAGCAATAATATATAATTTACCGTGCTTCAGACTTTAGAATAAAGCCTTCATGAGCATGGTGCTTCCAACAATACCCATTAGTTATCAGTTGAATGTATACTAATGCGAAGCTATAAAATAATTTTTAAAACAACTATCAGGACCTACTATTAGCATATCCTCCAACACAAACAAAGTGCCTTTTCCCAGAATAGTGCTCAGTAAGTCATCAATCTTAGAACACTAAACAAAATTCCCTATGCTTTTAAGACAACGCCCATTATACAGTAGTGTCGATTACTGTGTGTGGCTTCTCATCTGATGTCACTGTCTCAGCCAGACTGTGTTTCCCAGGGACTACTTACATAAGTGACACTCTTCAAGCATTTGTTTAAAATAAAAAAGTAATGTATTTGTGTGTAGTCTTGGAATGTTAAAGCTGAAACTGGTCTCCTTTTTTTCCAAAAGAAGAAAGTAAAAACTTTATTTTCTATTGTTGTGGTCCAAGCTTGGTTGATTTCAGGTCTGGCATGAGGAGTCAGTCGGTCAATCCTTCATATTCTCAGTGATGATTTTGAACTACAAGGATAAGGGTGCTTCCAATTCGGTGGCAGACAAGAAAGCAAGCAAATGGGGAAAATAGCTGGTGTGCAAACTGTGCTGCCCAAGCAAGCTATGCCTGGCAGTGCTGAGGATGGTGTGAGTGAGCCAGACCGGTGGGCACTCACCAGGCTAAGCAATCTTGTGGGCAAAACCTCGGCTAGGCCTGGAAGTTGGGAATGGCATGGGCAGTCGAGGTTCCAGGGACTCACCAGGCTGTGCAAGGACAAAGGATGTGAGACCTAGGCTAGACCTGGAGGTTGGACAGTTTGACTCTCTTAATTTTGTAATGAAACAGAGGCTCAGCAAGATGACAAGATGGACCCAAGATCATCCTCAGCTAAGAGAAGATCTAGAACAGAGACAGGAACTGGGCTGTCTCCTCCATGTTCTGTTTCATACCAAAAAAAAAAAAAACCAACTCTATCTCTTGTATACTCTAAATCCATAGTCTGCACAGGTCTTTCTAGAACCTTCCATTTCAATATTCATTACTGAAAAAATTTAAAGACACCAAAGTATTAAAGAACGGTGTAACACACCCCAAGTTTTGTAATTATCAGCATTAATTGACAACTGTTAAGTTTTATTTTAGTTCACTTTCACTTCCTACATGAAGTTTTTTCTCCCCTCACAAATGTTTTAAGGCAAATAATTTCAGATCAGATATATAATAAACAAGTCAACTCAAATTGACTCCAGATTGTGTTTGGCTGACATCAAGACTTGATGATATTGTCAGGAATTCAGGGCTAAAGAAAAACCAGAACCGAATCTTTACCTGAACCCATTATTAAACTACTGACTCTTCGCTTCTAACCCGTCCTTTGATACCTGGCAAAGCCATGCTGGCTCTAGGACTGTTCTAACCTCGTTTTTGCGATAGAATTTATGCCCCTTGCCAATAGGGGTCTCCCTGGAGCCTTGGGGAACCACGAGAGGAAGAAGGGACTTAGCTGAATTTGGTGAGCTTCTTCAATGGAGACTTTCTGCCCCAATTAGTCGCTCCCCAGTGATGCTTCACTCCCTGCAAGGGCCGTATCTTCCCACAGCAGCACTAAGTCTCATTTGTAGGTTTCCCAGTGCTTAGAGAGCCACCTTCAGCCACATCCTCACCAGAGGCAGCCACAGGGGCAACCTGAGGAGCCCTCATCCCAGCACCAGGCTCCAGCCCCGGTCTCTTTTCAGGAAATCAAAAACAGCCCACCCCGAACAGCTGAACTCCACACTGTAATTACTTTAATCATTTCAGCCTTTTAGCTTTATCTCCAGGCAGAAGGATGGTCCTTGCTTCCTTAATTCACTTGTGCCCAGATAAATCTTTTTCAAGGTTGCCATTGTGTGTTTCTGTCTCTTGACAGATCTCTCTGAACACCAAATTTTAGCCCCAGTCCCAGCGCCTGGGTTTACATCAGAGTTTAGTAATTAATTAGTAGCTCTCAAGATATTGCGGAGGTTGGGGACAGGTGTGTGTAACATCATTAAAGTCAGTAAAAGTTCTGTGCAAGCAGAGGGATTCAGATCACTTTCCTTTGTGTCATTCTCAGAGAAACAATGCTGAGTTCCTGGCACCTGCCAATTCCAGTTCACATTTTATGACATCAATACCAGAGACACATCCAAGTATCTGCTGTCAGTAAAGGCCATGATGCATTTCTAACATTGTGGAAATGGAGAGGCTTTCAAGCAGACATAATGAAGAGCAAGAATTTGCCAGGTGGGAAACCTCCAACACCTTTACCTTCCTCCTAGACTCAATCACACTTGGTGAGTATCTTCGTTTCATTTCCTATTGCAGTGATGAAATAGTCTGACGAAAGCTACTTAAGAGAGAAAAGGTTTATTGAGCTCACAATGTCAGGTTACAGTCCATCACTGTGTGGAAGCCAAGGTGGTAACAACTTGAAGCAACTGTCACATCACACCCACAGTCAAGATCAAATGGTGATAGATTGATTCGTATGTGCCAATACTCTTGTATTTTTGTTTAGCCTAGGGCACAGCCTATAAGATAGGGCTGCCCACATACAGGACCCATCTTCCCACCTCAGTTAACTCAAGTAAGAAAATCACCAACAGGCCAACCTAATCTAGACAATTCCTCATTGAGAAATTCCACCCTTTCCAGGTGACTCTATACTGTGTTGAGTGGACACCACAGTGAACCGTCACAGTCCCCTTCAAGAAGACTTTAACTTTCCTGAACGCCTACTTCCTTGTCACCTGGGGTGGGTTATAAATTCTGCTTATCATGCCAGCCTATAGGCTTACTCAATTCACTCAATATGATCATCTCTGGGCAAGGTCTTGCAGTAAGTATCCCAAAGTATGCAGAGAAGTCTAACATTGTAAACTGCCCAAAGGGAGTTTAAATCCGGTATTTTTCTTTGCATCTGATAGGCAGTTAATGGAACAGCATCTAGCAGACACTGCTAGTAACTAAAAATACAGCACGACCTAAATTATGGTTGCTTTTAAGTGGGTATAAAAATCTTGGAGACAGAGAGAGAGAGAGAGACAAAGACAGAGAGAAATACAGAGACATACAGAGACAAACAGAGACAGAGAGATACAGACAGAAAGACAGAGACAAACAGAGACAGAGACAGAGAGTCAGATGGAGAGGGACAGGGAAATGGATAACCAGGCAGAATGTGAAAAATCAGGATGAAGCCAGGCTTGTAATCTCAGCTACAGTGGAGGTAAGACAATCACAAGTTCAAGATCAGCTTGGTGAAGTTCAAGAATGTGTTGGGGGCTATAGCTCAATGGTAAAGCATTTGCCTCATATTCATAACGTCTTAAGTTCAAATCTCTAATGTCACTAAATAACAAAAGGAAAAAAATGGATCAGCCCCGCAGTTGAAGAACTCAAAGACCTCATTGAGAAGGTCAAGAGAGATTTGTGGATTTGTCATTTGATGATAAACAAAAGTTTAAATGCAGAAAAATGCAGGACATAACTGCCTTTTCAGGGATGTCATCAACGGGCTGGTGACACATGGGCCGTCATTAGGTTCACTTAAGATAGAAGGCAGAAGTAAAGTTTGTTAGAATGATAACCACAGTGAGGGAAACAGTAGAAAAAGCTGTCTACAGAGGCATGCTACAGAGAGGCTCTAAGGGTGGTTGGATGGAGCAATGAGGCAGTGTTTCAAAAGCACACTGTTCTGGGGTAATGTGCAGTCGGGGCTTATCTTGGTTAGCAACAGCTTGGCCTTGGGATGTTGACTGTCTTGTCCTGAGTCAGAAATGGCTCACATAGCCACTTCTTCCTAAAGTGGCATCCACATTTTGCAGTTCGAGTTTGATATAAATTAACTCTTTCTGAGGGGATAACAGTCCTGCTGGGAGACAGCAGTGGTCTTGCTCTGAGACTCCCTGCTCCTAGACAAAACAGCTTTGTCCTGAGGGAATACTATCTCCACACAGTCATCTGTGGGAATACTGTCTCCACACAGACATCTGTGTAAGAATGGTGCCCACAGTAACCAATGAGCCTGGGGAGCTCATGCCTGCCTGAAGAAGGGTGCAGTCATTCAAAATCAGAGGAATGTGTACCAGTGATAAATGCTTGGAAACTCTTGTGCATGCTTTGACTGTAAATACGTGTCACCTCAGGACCTCAGGCAGGTACACCATGTCTATTGTCAAAGTTAAGTTGTAGAGAGTTGGAAAAACACTTGACATTTCCACAGGGCTGTCTTATTAAAGTATATTAAGGTTCAGTAAAGCCCCTGTATCATGAAGAAGGTGGTTCTTTGCAATTAAGGACCCCAAAGCAGGGGCTCTTTACAGAACACAGGAACTGTCTAGGTCACACAGCAGATACTGGGCTTGGTCACAAGGCCCAGAGGAATAGGAGAGATTATGGAAAGGAGTTTTTATTGTGGTTTCTGTGGGCAGCAACAGATGAGGATTGGCTAGTCTGAATAATTTCTGTGGACTCTGAAAAATTGGGGCTGTCCCTAGTTGACTAGTCTTTCCTGGGGTAGTGAGGTGCTCCTCCACGAAGACAGTGGTTGCAAGGTTGGTTGGCCTACATTTCAAAGGTGGAGTTGCCAGTGATCTTACTCACCCTTGAAGTTACTACCTGGTAATTCTTGCAAGTTTCAGGAAGGACTTAGTTCTTCGGGGTCACTGAGGCTCCAGATATCAACACATGAGATTATAGAAAGTTAAGTAAATGGTCAATAATATTTCTTTACAGCAGGATAAGTATTCAGCTTTAAATTTCTAATATCTGTCACAGTAATGTGTACAGTAACAAATAGTGGGAATCTCTAGTGTCTTCGGGATGATCAAATTGCTGTAGCCCCTCACTGAGCACTTACCTCTCAATGAGCACTCACCCTCAGTGAGCACTCACCCCTTAGAGAGCACTCACCCTCAGTGAGCACTCACTTCTCACTGAGCATTTACCTATCACTGAGCACTCACCCTCAGTGAGCACTTACCTCTCACTGAGCACTCACTTCTCACTGAGCACTCACCCTCACTGAGCACTCACCCTCACTGAGCACTCACTCTCACTGAGCACTCACTCTCACTGAGCACTTACCTCTCACTGAGCACTCACCCTCACTGAACACTTACCTCTCACTGAGCACTCACTTCTCACTGAGCACTCACTTCTCACTGAGCACTCACCCTCACTGAACACTCACTCTCACTGAGCACTCACTCTCACTGAGCACTCACTCTCACTGAGCACTTACCTCTCACTGAGCACTCACCCTCACTGAGCACTTACCTCTCACTGAGCACTCACTTCTCACTGAGCACTCACTTCTCACTGAGCACTCACCCTCACTGAACACTCACTCTCACTGAGCACTCACTCTCACTGAGCACTCACTCTCACTGAACACTCACTCTCACTGAGCACTTACCTCTCACTGAGCACTCACCCTCACTGAGCACTTACCTCTCACTGAGCACTCACTTCTCACTGAGCACTCACTTCTCACTGAGCACTCACCCTCACTGAGCACTCACCCTCACTGAACACTCACTTTTCATTGAGCACTCACCCTCACTGAGCACTCACTTCTCACTGAGCACTCACTTCTCAGTGAGCGCACACCCCTCAGAGAGCACTCACCCTCAGAGAGCACTCACCCTCAGAGAGCACTCACCCTCAGAGAGCACTCACCCTCAGTGAGCACTCACCCCTCACTGAGCAAACACCTGGGAGAGCAGGACAAGCTGTAACTTCCTTCAGTGGCCTGAAGATGGTCAGTTTCTTAGGGAGGTCTAATCTAATTATTCAGACAAACATTTGTGAACACTTCAGTACACTGCCTGAATCCTGTTTAATGAAGACAGGTGGACAGCAGACAGCCAACAGTGACTACTGTCACTTTAGATTGTAAGAAAAAAATGTGAAAAAAACCTAAAAGTACTGAATGAAAAAATGAAATAAAAAGAGGACAACACTACTATGGGCTGAGGATGTTATCGTAAGTAAAGGGGAGCAAATAAGCAGATGCAGAGACATCTGCGGGAGTCCAGAGTGGACATAAGTGGCACACAGGACCAGGCCGTGCAAAGGGAGAGAGGGGAACCAGGAGCAGTGGCCAAGAGGGAAGAGACAAAGAGGGCCAAAAGGACCACTAACCAAAATGTCTGGAATAAACAAGAGTCAGAGAAGCTAGGGGCAGGGAAAGCTCAGCCAGTCCCTGGAAGGGAGAAGTTTAGGGTAGGGGTGGGGTAGGGACTGAGGATGCTGGGAAAACCTGGGGCCAGCATCAGCTCTCATATGTTAACAGGCACCTCACTTGGTCAGTTTGTCCAGGGCTTTGAGACCCAACAGGCAGAGGAAGAGTGTAAGACCCAGAGGACTAGGGTGTCTGCTGTGGATAAATGTGCACAAGACACGGGCTGTGGGTCTCTTCATCTAAGACAGAGGAGGCAGAAGTAAAGTTTATTAGACACACAGAGGCACAACCACAGTTAGAAAACAGTAAAGAAACGCTGTTTGCAGGGTCATGGTCCCAAGTCACTGTAAAGGGACAGGCTCTACAGGGGAATGGTGCTCTCTCTCTCTCTCTCTCTCTCTCTCTCTCTCTCTCTCTCTCTCTCTCTCTCTCTCTCTTTCTCTCTCTCTCTGTCTGTCTGTCTGTCTGTGTGTTTCTTTTATATACCCATGAAATCTCCATACTATAGTTGCCTAAACAATGACAACTCCAGTCAACATCCCAAAATAGATGGAAGAACCCCACAATGAAGAGCTACAGACAATTAAGGTCTGTTGAGAGAGTGGGAATTAGTCTTCCCCAGGGATGAGCCCCCTAACTGGCTATCAATACCATAAATGATTACAATAGGCTGTGTTCATAGATTCATTCATTTATTCATATATAGATATACATATATAATATGTGTAAATTTTAAGAGGCCATGAATTTGAGAGGGGGTTTGGAAGGAATTGGAGGGATTAAAGAGAAGGGAGAAGATGTAAATACAGTACACATATATAGAACTTAAAAAATAAATGCAATATGTAAAAAATGAAAAGTTAGTGCTTATTCTCTTTGAAGCAAAGATACTTTATCTTGTAATTGCTGTTCTTAAGTCTTCAAGAGAAGCCCTTAATTCACACTTCAGAAGGGGAAGACAGCACAGTTGGTGGGATGGAGGCTGTCTTCGGGCATGGCTGGACACAAGGGCTCCAATGATGCCAACAGGAGTCTCCATCTTCGTCTTTCTCACGTCTATTTTTCTCTCTGTGCATGACCTCATCTTCTCTTTCTTTTGTACTGAAAATAGCCTTTCTGTTGTCAGGGCAAGTAGCCTCAGGCAGCTCCTGTTTTACCTTTTCAGCTCCAGATTGTGGGAAGAAAGAGGGCTAAGGCTGCCTTTTCTTTTTTCTAGAATGGGAGGGGGGAGCAGTCAGAGAGGACAGAGAACGGCGATTGGCTATACATCAATCAGGATCAGAGGGGCCTGGAAACGCAGCTGCTTACCTGAACAGTACAGTATTTCTAACTAGAAGTGTGTGGAAGGTGGTTTACGTGAAATGTTAGCGCTGCCCCCCCCTTTATTTTTGTGAAGGAAAAGTCACTCAAAACACAAGAAAAGACCCAGAGCAGCAGGAAGATGGCAGGCAGACACAAGCAGCTCCTAGCTCCAGGCTTCGGGTGCTAGAACATCAGAAGACAAAAACTGCATGTTCTCCCTCACATTGGGATCCTAGCCGCTAACGGTTAACTACACGTGTCTAAGTGGGACACCTCCAGAAGTGGAGTGACTTCTCACTGGCAAGGGGAGTTCTCCCGCAGGAAAGCAAAGAATGACGGAGAAGCATCAGAATAGCTGGTTCCAGTTGAGGCTGTAAGTTAAAGAAAATGAAAACCTTTCTTTACAATCAATAGTACTGCATGCACTCATTCAGTGCTTGCCACGCTGATCCCTGCCAGCCCTAAACCACTGGCGTGTTCATGGACTCAAGCAAAACTGTGATGTCTAAACAAGAAAGGACCCCTGGAAAGAAGGCTACCATGAGCTCTGGTACAAATAATTACAACTGCTTGTTTGGGCTCCTGAGGGTGCTGGCCCAGCTACGACTGTTCTAAATGGCTTGCACTCTTTCCTTGCCACCTTTTCCATCCAGGTGGGGTCAGGCAGAGGTCACCTCCCCTGGTGGCCTACTAAGGACCGCTGGGACTGCTGCAAAAGAGGTAACTTCGGAGTTAGTGGAAATTCGAACCTTCATCTGAACAAAGATTGCTGTGTTGGTTTAAACAACCCCTTTCTGGCTGTATAAGCAGACTGGCTCTCTTGGTGAGCTGGCTGGAAAACACCTTTCCTATGCTGTTTTCCCCAGTGTTACAACACTGCAACAGAAAGCCTCTCTCAGGGCTGGATGACCCAGCATCCATATGACAGCTCACAACTACCTGTAACTCCATCTTCACTTACGTACACACACACACACACACACACACACACACACACACACGCACGCACGCACGCACGCACGCACGCACGCACGCAACGAAGAAAAGAGCAACAGCCTCATGTGAAGAAAGGACAAAGAACAGCTGGCATTAGCGACAGCTGTGTACCCACACCTAGGCCCTGAAGCGACAGCACCAGGTGCTGTCCAGGGCTGAGTAATCCCAGCTTCCTAAGTCTACACAAAAGCTTAAATGCTTGTGGGGCCACAGGACCCAACCCTCTACAAGAGCTGGATTACTTGACACCTAGGACTAACGCTTCTGGGCACTGGGATCCATAAACCAGTTGCCTCCGTTTTCCTGAATTTTGAGGGAATGGAGTAACAAAAATAGAGCAAAATGTACTCATTTTCAGTTTGGCCAAATCAAGAGGAGAAGGAATTCTCATCACTCCTCACACTACCTGGTGCCTGTAGCCATCTTGCTGTTGAAAGAAAGCCCTATGAGAGAGAAGAAGGGAAGTCAGCTCCAAGACAGGCAAACTAGTCCTTTTCTGGGACTATAGGACCCAGACCCCAGGTGCCTTCATGACTGTGTTCTCTTTTACAGAGACTTATTGTTCTTATTAATTATATCATTCATTTATTCAAGTCCAAGGAAACTGGGACAGACATTAAGCCTCAAAGTTTTCCCAATTTTGAAAAGGAAGAGTCTTGGGAGTTTGTGGGGTGGTGCATGTAAAAGCCTGACCTGAATCAGGTCTGGCAGCTTTCTGTGCTCCAGGGTCTATTTCTTTGCCAGGTTTGGGGTGGATGCCTGTTAAACCTTTTCATAGGAAGTCACCTTTTTTCCTGATTTTTCTTTTACATCCCGACAACAGACACAAGATAAGTCATTGGTTGGTAAAGCTATCTACTCCATCTGTGCAAGTGTGTCACTGCATAGCCACTGTGCAAAGGAATCAGTAAATGTCACCACAGGACGTTTTGATTCAGTCACCTGTTCTTTAGTAAATGCAGATAGATTAATGTGTATAGAGACATATGCCATCCCATATGGGGCACTGCAGATCACACACAAATACAATGCCCTCATGGAACTTGCAGCTTATCAGAGAGAGCAAAACACAAGAACCATTCAAATAAATCCTGGCTTAAGGTTTCCATGGCAGCGCTGATGATTTACCCCAACAAGTTGTGCTGGTTTTCCCCCATTAGAACTGTACAAGTTCTAGGAAGTAACTTTGACATATAAAAGCTGGAGATGATCCCTCCCCCAAAACCCATTTGCTGTGAGGTGAACCCTTTTATTCATTTCCCAGATGAAAGGAAGTTGTGTCATGATGACCCCTTCATCCAACTGGGTGCCACAGGATAACAGAGTTAGATGCCTAGATGTATCTTATATCCATGCCCTCTTCTCTATTTCCTCTGCTCCTCTTACCAAACAGTTTAGACCAGGTGACTTACTAAGTAGGAAAAGACCCAAGAAGTTGTTCTACAGGTAAGCACAGCCAGGATACTCCCCCACAACTCAATCACATGCCCATTAATCTTTCTTTACAACAACCCTGGGGAGACAATATCGGTTACCTGCCTGTAGTCACTCCCACTCCATCTTCCTCATTAGAAACCCCTTCTTCTTCTTCTTTTTTCTTTCTTTCTTTCTTTTTTTTTGTTTTGTTTTACGAGACAGGGTCTCTCTGTATTGTTTTGGAGGCTGTCGGTCCAGCCTGGCCTCGAACTCACAGAGATCCGCCTGCCTCTGCCTCCCGACTGCTGGGATTAAAGGCGTGCGCCACCACTGCCGGGCTAGAAACCTCTTCTATAACAGCAGCCGAAACGACAAATGCTTGCTTTCCTAGGTATAGTGATTACTTCTCTCATTGCTGCTCAAAGTGCCCAAGAAAAGCAACTGAAGAGAGAAAAGATTCGCTTTGGCTTAGGGTTTGAGGGTCCCAGCAACCGTGTTGGGGAAGACACAGCATCCGGGACTTGAGTCCCCTGCTCTCATTACAGCGAGTCAAGAAGCCGAGGGAAATGCACTCGGGTGCTCAGCCTTGATCTCCTTTTTATTTAGTGTGACACTGCAGGCAAACGAGGGATGCTCCCCCTATTCAGGGTCGGCGATCCTCTTTAGTCAAGTCTCTCTGGAAACGCCCTCCACAGGCACGCCCAGAAAGTGTGACTCCTAGGTGATTCTAAACTCCAGTCAGCCTGACCCTGAAGATTCACCATCACATTAGGCGTGGCCATGTGACTCAGTTACAGGCACCAGGATGTAAAGAGCATCTGCTGAGAAATACTGTACTTCTTTAAAGAGAGACATTTCTCCCCCCTTCCTCCCTGTCACCGCAGCTTCTCTGCGTGGCTTAGAAGACTAGGGACATGCAGGATTCACATGGGAGCTCATCTTGGGGACTGTCTCCCTGAGGGCTCTCATCTCATGAGATGGTCTAGACCTGTGCCACGCTTCCTAGCACCTGCGGCTGAGTGCATCTAAATACACGATCGCTTCACCAGCCCACTTTCCATCTACCCCACTGCGCTACACATTGCAAAACCTAGTTCCCACCTCCATTCTCTAGTTCTTAGACCACAGGTTGGCCCATCATCAATGTCTGACAAATATTTGTCGGTTGAATGACTGAGTGAACAACCTAAAAATCTTCATCATACCTCTACTTATAAGAAATAAAATTTGAAGGATCAACCCAACATTTGAGGCCCATACTTTGGCATTGTTTCCAGTCTTATCTTCTACATTCATATACCTTGCAACTTTGGAGAATATGGTTATTTCCTATTCTCTCTGATGCCCTGAATTAGTTGTGCTGCTTTAACAAAAATAACTCTGGGGGTGAATTTTAGGGAACAGAATTTATGTCTCACAGTTCTGGAAGCTGGGCAGTCCAAGATTAAGGCGCTCTGAGGTTCAGGTATCTGGTGAAGGAGGAATGATCCAAAGGGAGGGGGGGAACCTGTCTTGGGAGGGAAGAACAGTTTTCACTGCCTCTTTTCTAAGACCCTGGTCTCATTCATATGGGAGAAGCAAGCTCTCAAGGCATCTCTTAAAGGTCCAATCTGCTAGCTTTCCAGGGCAGCATCAAGAGACAGAATGTGGAAAGAGACTGGTGTGACATCAGCAGGTGGGACTGTTTATTTCAAACAGCCAAGAACAGACCCAGTGGAAAAGGGTGTCTGCCAAGAGGAAAGGGAATACTTGAAGTTTCTCTTGGGGGTGTTAAATGGAGCTTCAGGGGGCTGCATGCCTGTGTGCAGTCTCTACTTCTGGAGTCGTTTGTCCAGACAAGGCCATTTTATCTTGAGAAACTGCCTTGCCTCGGCTATTGGGATGTGGTGACAGTGGATGGTGGAGTTGGGTGGTGACAGTGGGAGGGAATTGGCTGGAATTTCAACATAGGAACAGAGAACTTCAGCAAGCCTTGGGGGAACGGAAAGTTCCTTGGTTGGTGTGGCTTCTGGTAAATTTTTTTCAAAGATTGATTATTTTTATTTTACGTGAGTCCATGTTTTGCCTGCACATATGTCTGTGCACTCCATGAGAGACTGGCGCCTGTGGATACCAGAGGGTCTAAGAGCTCCTTGGAACTAAGGTTATAAATGTCACAAGCCAATATACAGGTGTTGGGAGTGAAACCCACATGGGAGAGCGGTCAGTGCTCTAACCCAACCCTAACCACCTGTGAATTTTGAAGAGGGAGCTCTCCACACAGTGCACCGCTTTACAGAGGCTTTGGCTCCTCCTCCATCTCTGTGCTCTCTGCCAGTCTTGTTCCAGACCTCTCTCATGTCACTTCCGGAGACTCTTGCTGAGGTGGTTTGAATGAGAACATTCCCCAAAGACTTACATGTTTGAATTCTTGGCCCTTAGTTGATGGAACTGTGTGGGAAGGATTAGGAGGTGTGTCCTTAATGGAGAATGTGTGCCACTGTCCCTGTCTGTCTCTCTCTCCCTTCCTGCCTCCTGCCTCCTGCCTCCTGACTGACTCCTGACTCCTGCCTCCTGCCTCCTGACTGACTCCTGACTCCTGCCTCCTGCCTCTGGATCAGGATGTAAGCTCTCAGCTATTAGCCCAGCACCTACCCTTGCCTGCTGCCACACTCCCTACCAGGATGGTCACAGACTCATCCCCTAAAACAGTAAGCAAGCCCCCAATTAAATGCCTTCTTGTATAAGTTGCCTAGGTCATGGCGTCTCTTCACAGCAACATGACAGTGACTAAGATGCTTCATACAAACACGCCTCCTCTCATATTTTCCCTCCTTTTAATGGAGTATTCTCACTTTCATGGTTCAAATACATACTTGGTGTCACTCTTCTCTTTCAGACCATAAACTCATTGAGAAGAGAAAATTCACCCTCTGTGAAACAAATATAATGAATGCTTCACTCTAGCAGGTGCCTAATATATTTTAATTTGAGTGGAAGCACAAATAGAATTAAAGTGGGCCCGTTTAAATACCCATTTTATTTTTTTTAAATCATGCCTAGGCCTAGGAATTGGTGCAAACTCTCAGAAGCAAAGCCTTGTGTGCATTGCAGGAGGGTAAAGGAGTTGGAGAGGAGACCTGTTGGAAGCGTCAGGAGTAAACACGGATGCCTTTTTCTGGGCAGTGAAAGCGAAGTTCTTAATGGAAGATGATCCCAATCAATAGCACCAGACAGCTGATTTATATAATGGCCTCAAGCTGAAGCAGTGGTCTTTTCTCTCATAGTACTGCTGTGAAAGGGGAAAGGCCGCCGACCCGGGGACTCCACAAGTAGATCTGTGGCCATCTGTCAGCATTCATCAATATGTTCTTCCATCAGCGAGCCTGCGGGGAGCTTCCAGAGAGCAGCTTGCAGCGGACCGGATGCTGAAAATGCCGAGGGGGGTTAATACTGGGTTTGGGCTGCTGAGGTGGGGCGGCCACTGAGCAGGCACCCACTGTCGGGAACCTGGCATCTTGCTCCTAGTAAGGTAAAGAGAGTGGGAACCCGGAGGCTTGCACACCCAAAGGAGACATCTAAGCTTCAACAAGCAGCGGCAGCACAAGGGAAAGTGTGAGCTTGAACCAAAACAAGAGCCAGGTGGAATCCGAGATGTCGTCGCTGGTGAAGGAGGACTTAGAGAAAAAACTGTTTAAGCCGCTGGCACAGAATCTCTGCGAGTTTATTGAGATCGAGTTCTCGGTCCAGGACAGGTATTACCTCTGTGTGTCAGGTAAGCAGTACTTTCTGGTATCATTTCAAAAGGCAAAGTGATCAAAAGTGAATAAGGCGTGCAGGGGAATCGTGTCTGTCCTCCTCCATGCCAGCTCAGGCATGCATGGATCTTCTTGAGTTTTACCAGCCAGGTCAGGGACTGTGTATTCTACAGACTTTCAAAGTGCTGAGGTGAACAACAACAACCAAAAAAATGTGTTAGAATTAATGGTTCAGGAGTGAAGCTGGCTCTGTCTCTCTTGGTTTGATCGTTTTTATTTCGCCCAGTCTTTTATCTAATTTGCTTCACGGCACACAGTTTTGTTGCATAAAGGCTCACATCGGTAGCATTCTGAATATGTTCAGTGAATCGAAGAACGGAGTTATGCAGCCATTCCCAATGCCTTTCTGTGCTGCAA
Source organism: Mesocricetus auratus (assembly GCF_017639785.1). Lineage (NCBI taxonomy): Eukaryota > Metazoa > Chordata > Mammalia > Rodentia > Cricetidae > Mesocricetus > Mesocricetus auratus. The sequence continues at coordinate 54,671,079 of NW_024429190.1, forward strand.
CAGAAACAGAACCTTAAACTTTTCCTCCAAGGACTTGCTGAGACTTCCTGCTGGTTACTTTGGAGAAAGACATTATCTTTAAAAACATTCTCTCACAGAAAAATAGTATCAACACATCAATAGTAAAATTAGTTCATGAAGACAGAACTTCATGAAGGAGGGAGCAATCACTAAGGTAGAGATCTGATGTATAGAGCATTTAGTAAAGTATTTCCTTCCTGTTTTAAAATACATGGAAATTGTCAGTGCACCAGCTTTTGCATTAATTATGATCTTTCAGACCTTTTATGAATTTAGATAGAAATGTTTGTGTTGTTGTTGAATTTGGTGTGCAGCCTTCCCTTTTCCTGGCCCAACCTCTCCATACCCTTCAGGGACTTAGGCGAAAAGAGATCAGAAACTCTAGGGTAGGTTGCAGATGTTCCTGGTGAAGGCAAACACCCATTTCATATAGCTCATTATCTCTATCCTCCTGATAAATGGTTTATTAGAGTATTCTAAATGTGGCAAGAAGCCAAGCATCTTTGGAGAAAGTGCTAGGGATCCTTTAAAAGGTCATAATTCCTGATAAATGTAGAAGTATTTATCCAACAATAAGAATAGTAGCACTTATCCAATGCCTATGCTTATTTTACTACACATCCAAAGTATGGGGATTTGGCATTTCAACAAATGTAAGTGATTTAATCGACTCATAAAATAAATTATGTAAAAAGTAAATTAATTACTTAATAGACCACATTTCGTCCTCATCACCCAATTATTGAATCACAAGGTATTTTTACCCACCATGCTAAAGAGGATGCCCATTCTAATATAAAATATAATAATTTTTAAATGTTATGATTCCTGCTTTAGAAAAGTAACTTCTCATTAGATAGCACTGGCAGCATTCTAAAATAAAAAGTTTTAAAAATAAAACAGTCATAGTAAGTTATAAATCCAGTTTGCCAAACATGTCTTAGTGACTCACTTAAATAATTATATGATTAGCTAAGCTTTATACATATATATATACATACATACATACACATATATATGTATATATATATATATATCCTACAAGTAAACATTTGGTAAGTATTCAGTGATTCTGATCTGTACCTGTACTAAGGAAACCAAGCTTTTCTCAGGAAGAGGAAGAAATGATTTCATGATATTCCACATAAAGTTAACACACAAAGAAAGCCTTGTTAGTTCCTCACCTTTGTAGCTATACTTCATGTCCATCAGCTGGGGAACACTTTCCCAGAAAATAACACATTTATTTATTTATTTATTTATTTATTTATTTATTTATTTATTTTTGGTTTTTCAAGACAGAGTTTTTCTGTTTAGTATTGGAGACTGTCTTGGAAATCACTCTGTAGACCAGGCTGGCCTTGGACTCACAGAGATCCACCTGCCTCTGCCTCCTGAGTCTGTGCCACACTTTCTTTTAGTGACCATTGCAAAACAGTTCAACCAAACAGCAGTTTAAATGATGCTTGAACGTCCTAAGAGTGTGACCATGCTTTATCTGGAAAACATCTATCAACATGAATCAAGCAGGCCATTGGAAACTTGTTGAAGCAGGTGACTCCATACTTCAAGCACTGTCTATCTTCAGAGAGTAGCTTCAGTCACATGATTGCCTCTTCATCCTCTTTAATCCAGTGGTCCCAACTTATGAGACCCATTGGTCCAGAGTAGTTATAGTCCATCATGCGTTTTCCTGATTACAGATAATACATTTAACCATGGTTGATCCCCCTTCTTATCTGAGTAGGGTCCATCTTTTACAGTGGTCTCAAAACAAGAATTGTTTTCTATGAAACCTTTATGAGTCTAAGGCTGATATGAAAACAAGGAACCATAAATTCAATGCTCCTCTCAGTAGTTAGCTACAAAGTATGCTGGGCATCCCCTGGAACCTACATCCTTTGCACCTCAGGCTTTGCATGGTGATCTCTCCCGGAGACTAGTTTATTCCACCACAATACACCACTATTCCTGGCAGTTTAAAGCTGTATCTTCCAGTGTAGGGAGGGGCTCTGTTTCCTACAGGTGTGAGGAAAAAATAAGTCACCTGTGTTAAGAGAAGAGTTTGAAAACCTGTGTTGTAGCATTAGCCAAAATTGAAAGGGAAGTAAAAGGACATGGTAGAACCTGGAAATTCTTGACATCGGACCTTATTGTGAAATCTGGCCCTGATTTGTTGCCTATCGGCTGTGAAATCAGGGATAAAATAATTACCCTTTATGGGCTTATTGCTGATATCTCTGACATAGAAATAAAAGCAGGAGAGTTTCCCATAGACAGCATGTCTAAGTCCTGCAAGAGCTCAAACTAGAGAAAATTCCATCATGGAATGGGGAGGTGGCTAGGAATTCCTTCCCTAGCTGAGGAGCTATTGGCAACTGATGACTGCTGGGGGAAGGAGTAGGATCTCTTTAAGGGTGTGGCCCTTAGCTAGTTGACCATGTTCCAGTGGATGACCACATATCCCAGAGCACATTGGCAGCAAAAATTAAACTTGAAACTTGATAGTTTAAAAATGAGTGGGGGGAGCACAAAGTTGAGTGTGTTGGTATAGTGGGGGATGAATCTGGGAAGGGTTGGGAGGGGATAAATATGAACAAAATACACTATATCATTCTCAAAGAACTAATAAAAATCTAAACACCTATAAAGTGCTCCCCTACTATTCTCCCTTCTGAATTTTTATTAATGATAGTTTATATTCCAAACAAGTAAAAACACAGCCTTAAAAGCGGTAGCTTGAAGTTTTAAAATACATAGAAAAATATTTAATGCCAATATGTAACTGGATTGTGTATACATACTATGCTGTAAATACATATGTATAGTAAAAATATAATAAAGACTGGATAGACTCTGCTACCTTTTAAATTATGCATATACTCATATGTAGATTATTTTAAGTGTTCTTATACTTTTAGGGAAAACATTTTTCAATCATGGGTTTTTTCTTAATAAAAATCACTTTATTGTAATGAACTCACAAATAAAACAGATGCAGCTATATTAGGGAACCTATCCAAACAAATATTTTGCTAGTTCCCACTCTATGTGTTTTTTATATTTCTTTTTTAATTAAAATTGATTTTACATGCAATATATTTTGATTGTGTTTTCCCTTTCCCCAACTCCTCCCAGATCTTCTCCACCTCCCTACTCACTCAGCTTTATATTTTCTCTCCTGTCACACACAGTCTCTCTCCCTTTCTCCTTCCCTCCCTCTCCCTCCTCTCTTCCTCCTTAAAAAAGAAATAAAAGAGAAATCAAAACAAATAAGCAAAAGACCAATAAGCAAAAAATGCCAAAACAAAACAGAAGTCTAAAAAATGATAACTTTGAGTTCATTTTGGATTGGCCAACTGACTGGTGGGCCTGCCTTGGATCGTGGTTGATACAGCCAGTGAGAGTCCACTGGGAAAAAAACTGGTTTTCCATTGCCAGCAGATAGCAATTGCAAATAGCTCCTTGGTTAGGGGTGGGACCCTTGTCTGCTTCGCCTCTGAATGCTGGGAGCCCACCTAGGCTGAGCATGTGCAGCTGTGCCTGCTGTCAGTCTCTGTGACACCGCATGTTAGTGAACTAAGTTACCATGGGAGTGGCCATTCTGAGGTCGTGGAGCTTCACTTAGGGTTTTATGTGCTTATCCACCACAAAGAAAGAAAAAAAGAAAAACAATGACCGAGTTGAAGCTAGAAAAACATTTAGCTTCATATCCTCTTTCATGTCTCAGGTGTCTTTTGCCTGCATTGTGTCCTTCATTGTAACCTAATATTACCCTTTATTGGTCCCTTTTCTGAATGTCATCCTGTGCCCATGTTTGCAGCCGTTTACTTAGATGGATTTAGAATGTATGATATTGTGAGGTCACCCAATCTCAAAGAGGAAAAAAACCCTTCATGCCCTCCCTCATGTGGATCCTAACCTATAACATAGACACTCGTAAGTATTAATTTGAAAATAAATGATGCTTGTCAGAGTTATGAAGAGAGTGAGCCTAATTTTTCTACTTATTAGGTTTTGATGCCACCCAGAACTTTTTCCTCCATGATCCAAAGCAAAGAACAATTTATTCACATCAGTTATACTATTAGTATCACATAAAATAATATGCAAAGGAAGCTGCTTGGAGGCCCTTTCCAAAGTTTCATTACCCCTGGGTAAGTTTGTATCTTCCCAGGATCTTATTCACAGAGAGGAAATCTAAAAGATGTTTAAAAGTTTCAATTTCACTAAATAGCTTAAATTTTTCAACACCAAACTGAAAATGGTCCTATTGATTGATGATTTATTTGTGAGAATAAAAGTCTGGGATAATATTTTGAAAAGTTTTCATATACATAAGAAGGGTTATCATCATGGCAATGTAACAAGACTTGGACCATGATATATCTAAACTGCCATGTACACCTCCTGAGCATAGACTAAAACACAGCCAGCATGTCTGTTTGTCTTCATTCTCAACTATAACTGTGGGCACACTTGATTCTGCAACAGTATGGAAATCTGAGACCCCAAAGGGAACACTTGGAGAAATTATACTTGGAATGTACTCATTATCTATTGTTTAAAAGAATAAATTAATACAGAATTGATCTTTGAAACAAATGTACATCTTACTAAAATTGCATACAACACAAAAGTTATCACATAACTTGGTTCTGATCAAAATTGTGATATGAGAAATTTTGACCATCAAAGAAAATCAATCTCTCTCTCTGTCTCTCTCTGTTTCTCTCTGTCTCTCTCTGTCTCTCTGTCTCTCTCTCTCTCTCTCTCACAGACACACACACACATAGTGTACACATAGTACACGTACACACTAAACAAAATCAACAATACACAATATATTCTCACCAACTAGTTCCCTGAGACAGATTTCCCAAATGACTAATTTAGCATGTAAATGTGGGAATTTAGATGTAAATGTGGGAATCAAAACAATCTGCAAGTCCAAGCCACACCATAAGTACTGTGTGTAGAAACTTTAAAGATTTGAAGAAAGAAAACTACTTAATCATTTTCATTACTAGGATGAAGCATTGTAGATGAAATAAATGGGACAGTTTTGAGGTATGCCCACTCAAAGTCAGGCACAAGTTAATGCCTGACTTAATGTCATTTCTTGAATTCTTTCTTTTCATCTCCATGCAGATGAGATGTTTTACAGCTGGAACTATGGTCACAAGAAGTTAAGTAATTAACCTAAGGTTACAGACACTCACTCTGATTCCAAACCCCAAACTTCTTTCCAAGTCACCACACTTCTAACTGATAAGAATAACTGCACCTCTCAGCACCTGTGTGCAGACAATTCAAGAACTACATATGTGTTGGATCATAGACAATAAACTCAAATTACAGACGACAAGATCACCAACCAGTAGATGACAAATGGAGGCTTGAAAGTCATATCCTTCTGTACTTCGCTGATTTCAGTAGCTAGACTAAGAATGTTCTAGGATGGAGCTGGTTAAACAAACCTGGGACAAACCCCACTGGATGCCTAGTTTTGTTTCTTTTTATAGTTCTGTTTCTACAAAATCAGTTTCTTTCTTTTCCATGTGTCTTACATTTCTCTAAGTTCACCAATAGCACAAGCCCTAACTTGCTTAAAGCCAATCATTTTACTATTTTAAAGACTCACAGTGTAAATGGATTTTGTAAAGATATTTCTAGAAAAATATTATTTGAAAATGTGATTTTGGTGAAATCAGCCTTAGCTTTCTCAACCACAAGGCATTAGCAACATAGTGGGACATTTCACTGAGGCTTTTAAAAGTATTTCATGATAACTTCTTCTGTTACTTAATTTAAATTGTGAAAACCATTACATAACACCAGATTATAAAACAAAAGAAACATCTATTTAATGCATTTCTGGGAGACTTAATTGTAAGTTTCAAGTTTCCTCAATCCTGACTAATTATTTTAAATCAATTGGCCAGTTCTCTTTCCATTAGCCTCCTAAATACTGGTAGCTCTTTTAAAGGTGATAGAAGAATTTCTTTTTTTGTTTTTTTTTCCAAGACAGGGTTTGTCTGTATTGCTTTGGAGCCTGTCCTGGAACTTACTCTGTAGACCAGGCTGGCCTCGAACTCACAGAGATCTGCCTGCCTCTGCCTCCTGAGTGCTGGGATTAAAGGTATGCACCACCAATGCCTGGCTAATAGAAGAATTTCTTAATGACAAAGATTACTATTAAAATTAAAATATTGATAACTACAAAGATTGGAATTCTGAAAATATCTACTGAAATATGAAACCTGGAAAAATAGAATAAAATCTTAAACACAAACAGGTTGCTTCTGAGGCTCCCGAGGACTGTAACACCACCCCTAAACTGTAGATATCACCCCTAAACCATAGATATCAACCCAAACCATAGATATCACCCTAAACCATAGTTCAAATTGGATCCTTTAGGTAAAGAGAAAACAACTCTCTAACATTTACACTTTATAAAACACATTTGGGTTCTTAAGACAATGTGACAAGTTTCCATTTTCCAACTGCATTAATGTGGAGACAGCCACTTAATTCCAGCTGGCAGCAAAGCTCAACTGCGGAAATTAGGGATTGGGTCAACTCCAGCCTCAGCAGACTCCTTTGGCTCGTGGCTAAAGAGGACTCTTGGAAAGTCCTTAGCTCTAAAGCAGGCTGTTCTGTCAAATGAAGGAGGCTGTTCTACCTCTGCAGCACGTCATCGTGAACAAGTTCAGCTGTCAGACACACCCTTATGTTTTCCCAGTCTGCATGAAGGTGGCAATGACCATTATTGTAAGGAAATTTGATGACTGGTAGGAATTATCTTCTTAACATCTTCTCTCCTCTCCCTACCTTCAACCAATTCTTTATGGAACTTCCCAAAAGGAGGTTTTAATGTTTTCATAGCTGCTCAAAGTGCTAAGAATAAGTGACTGCTGAATGCTCAGTTCTAAACAGGACATGGGTACACCCCTTCCAAGGGTCAGGGAACAGCAGACAGGATGCAGGAAAGATTAAGAGCCAGAGGATAGGAAGGTGTGCTGTGAAACACTTCTGAATTTTAACACATCTGTTACATTCATGAGCATGCCACAGCTGTGGCTACACACACACACACACACACACACACACACACACACACACACACACACACACACAAACCAAGAAAGAAGGAGGTGGGGCTAGTCAGGGAGAGGCAGAAAGTCAGCAGGAATGGAAGGGGGATAAGACAGGGTGATGGGAATGAATATGATCACATACATTGTATATGAGTATGAAACTGACAAAAATAAAATACATACGCAGAATATAAGACAATATCATGAAGGTGGAGAGAAGCAGAAACTCTGGGGCTCCTGGTCAGCCAACCTCTCCCACCAGTGAGCACCAGGCTGGTGAGAAACCTTATCTCCAAAAGAGAGGCTGAGCAGGATTGATACCCAAGGTTGTGTATATATATTTCTGAATAAGTATAAAGAATAAATATCTCTACTTGGTTCAAAAAAAGAGAATGTTCTAAAATGTAAATTATGGCCTCTCCATTTATTTAGAAACTTTCAGTGACACCCCCAGGTGTACACTGTTTTCAGAATAATGTCTGAACCTATTACAGTCCTCTCAGGAACTAACCCCTCCCTAACCTCCTTCCTACCACCTGTCCACCATCTTGCTTCATGCCAACAGCACCAGATACTTAACACAACTCAAAAGCCGGGTGTTTGGAGCCTTTGCACCCAGGCATTGCTAAAAAATGCCTTTTTCTCTTTCTTCATTCTTGTAAGTTCTCTTGCCTTCGACAACTCAGATCCCTGCCTTTCTGGGCCTGTATTCTGTAGTCAGGTAGATGGCCATGCCTCCCCTCTATTGTCCTGGGCACCCCTCTCTTCCATGGCCTTTTCGACACTGCCTCATTCACAGCACTGTTCGCAGCACCCTTAGCATATTTCCTCTGAAGCCTCCATCCTCTGCAGAGAGCAGGAATAGTGCCTTATGGGAATTCGTTGTTTTTTTTTTTCAATTCCTAGCATTGTGCTCGATTCACAAGGGACATTTAAATATTTATCGGCTTAATGAAGTGGATGAGTGGTTCCACAGTCGATCAGCAAGCTCTCATAACTTGTAGACTATGCGGTGGGATTTATTCCCTGAAAATCATACTTTCATATCATGTCTAATTATCACTCCAAATCTCTTTACCCCTATTGTCTCTCAGCCCCTCTGTTGCTAGTGAGACAGCAAGCTGGGGCAATAGCAGAGTGCAAATTCTGAGGTGGATCTTCTAACTAGACAGACACAACTGCTTCCTAGGGAAGCTACAAAACCTTCAGTGCCTCCACTTCGGCCCACAGCGTACTCCTTGTACTCTTGTCTTTGCACCTCCCCAAGGCTAACATCTAGGTATGTGCATGGGTCTCCTTTAGGGCTAGAGAAATTTAGAAGTGCAGAAACAAGAAACACCAACTTTTCACAATGTCAGGAAGATCCAGGAATCTCAGATTTCATTGACTCCAACCTATGATTGATGTCTTCCTCAGGCATACCCCCAAGTGACTTTCTCTATCCCCAAATATGCCATCCCTTCTCTTCAGAATTCCTAGAATATGTAGTGTACATCATACCCTTAGGCTCTCTTCCTACTTGCCTTTAAAATGTTTTACCTGGCCCAGGGGCAAGCACACAGTGTGCATTCAATCTGTGTTAGGGCATAGAGTCCTCTACAAGTCACCTTCTCCAGTCACCACAGAGAAACAGCCTTCGGGACAGGAGTCAATGGTTTTCCTCAAGTGTAATTCAGACCAATGCCTCTCTGTCTCACCTCAGTGAATCCATAGGATCACTGATATTATCTGATTTCCATGGCATTATGCCATTGGGCCTGCTTCTTCCGTTCTCCTCCAGCTTCTTAGCTGTCATCTTTTTTCTCCCCTCTCTTCTTTCCTCTGAAAATATCCCCTTGAGTCTGACCTTGAAAACCTTTCCATAGATATAAGTCTCAAATCATTCCAAGACTATGAAACTTCCATCTCAATCCCTTCTGAGGTAACTTGCAGACACTTTACTTGTACATCAAATTTATCCCGCCATCAGGCCCACATCCCATCCCCTTCCATTTGGATTCACTACCATTGCTTGGTTTCCACTGTGTAGCCTCCTAATCCAGTGTCATCAAAACTAAAGTTTACTTCAAACTGTCCATTTGTTTATCACCCACACCCCATTCCGAGGCTACCAGCAGCCTTTAGCAAACTAAACAACAACCTTCAACTATGAATGTCTAATAGGCACCATTCTGAGTCATTCGTGTGCATTAATTTTTCCATATGAGTCTGTTTTACTCCCATGTCCCCTTTCTGACACCAATAAGAGACATTTATTCTCTAGAGATTACTTATCTCTTGTAAACCACACTGCAATGGTGTCAGGATTTGACTCTGGAACATTGCACAGCAAAGTCCACTGAGAGCATTGGCTCCCCCAACCACTGAGAGCATTGGCTCCCCCAACATCCTCCAGATCTTCTTTAATTAGTCCCGTGCATTGTGCTGCCAGGTAAATTCTTACACAAGACACCATTTTATTAAATCCTGACTCACAAAGGGAAAGAGAACTATTGACTATGTGCATGCAATACCTGACACAATGCCTTCATGTTGGAATTGTCAACTGGCTACACTCTGTCAACTCTGAGATCACTGTTCACTTCCAGATTTTCCAGTTTTGGATTCTTCAGAGGGTGAACAGTAAACATCACAACTCCAGAGTGGTTTCTGCCTCTTTTGAAGTTCCAAGTCATTCAAAACATTTTATCAACTTTCTAAACCTAACTAGTCTTATTGTCTGCCATATCTAAATATCAACCAATCTATACAGTCTACTCTCTTTCTTTTAACTGGTAAAATTTAGCTTCCACTGTCAGGTTCCTCATACTGTCCTTCTCCTAGAAGTGCCCACATAGTAGTCCTCTATTTCCATATGGGACAGTCCGCTCATGTCACCCATCTATGACTATGAGTGCATAGCTAGTAGGTCACATGTCTTAGTGTGTTTTGTGCTACTATAATGAACTACTTGTGATTTAGTAATTTACAAATAATATATTTTTTCTGGGGGGATGAGAATTCCAAGTTAGAGAGGCTCACATATGGTGAGAGTCTTGTTATATCATCTGTAGTGGAAGGTAGATAGAGAAAGAGTGTGAGAGTAAGAACAAGAGAGGAAAAAGGAGATGCAGATGTTAGGTCGAGCATCCTTTCATTAGTAACATACTCCCACAAAAGTTACCTCGCCCCTGAAATAGCACCATTGATCCATTCATCAAGGCTCTGACCTCATGACCTAAGGCCTTGCCTCTCAATAACATTGCAATGCAGATAAAGTTTCCAGCACAAGATCTTAGGGAACCCATTCAATCGCATCAGTATGCCAAAAATTTTTTTCTAGAACCAAAATAATCTTTTCTCAAAACAAATTCCAGTCTCACTCTGAGAAGATACAATCAGCTTACAACTCACCAGGTGACATTAGCCATCTGAAAAGAAAACTTTAGACATCTTATCCCCTCTGCCACCTCCTTACCATAACCTAGCAAATATGACCCCTGGATAGTCTTTATCTTGCTGAAATCCTGAGGGTCAGGGCAGAAACCAAGTTTCTTACTTGTCTGCCTCTAGCATTTATAATCTGTTCAGCAAATAGCAAACACCCAGTAAATACTGAGCAATTGTTGGCTCATTGATAATTTTAATAGAACAACTCAGTATTTCAGTGAGACCAGAGACAAATGATTTCAAGACCGGGAAATTATTATTCTCATTTTGTCCACATTAAATACTGAAGGGTTTCCCCTGTGCCTTTCAAAGTAGAATATTAAAACCATCTGGGCTAGTGGCACATTTTGAACACTAGAGTTGAAGTGACCATGTGTGACAATCTCAAACATTACCAAATAAGTCAGTGGAAGCTGTGTCACATGCATGTCTGCATTCAAAGTCTCACTGCAAGATTAGAATGAAGTGTTACCATTCTGTGTGGTCACTCTTCAGTACTGTGGTGCTGTGCAAGCAGAGCTGTTCACCATTCATACCTTACTTTGTCACCTGGCCATCCAGTAAGGTACTGACTTGCTCTGATGAACACTTTGTTCTCCACTGTCTGATTAATGCTCAGCCTTTTGTTTTCTGCCTCACCACAAAGCCCAGGGTTCAAAGTGCATTGCTCAGTGTCCTGATGGACAACTGTCACAGAATAAAGTTAATGTCTTGAGAAAATCTGGGGACAAGGTGAAAGTCCAATCATACCAGGACTTACATTAGTAGTGCACTTATCATTTGGGTATAAGGTCATTAAATAAAATGGGGATAAATAAATACTGAAATGGGAGTTGGAGAACATATAAAGCAAGAGTTTGTATAAACTAAGTACTTTTTCTGTCCTACAGTGACCAAAACTGATGAAGTAAAAATAATCATGGTGAAACACTACAGAGTAGGTCTAGATGAAAAGTACGAAGTAACAAAGAAGTGGTCTTTGAATGATCTGCAGATGATTGACGGAAAAGAAGCCGATACCGTAAGTATTAGCATTCTATTAAAGGTAGCATGGGATGGATACACTGGGGATCGTTACATTCTATGTCCTACTTTATAGATTCTTGGCATGTACAAAGTGTTAAAATGACATTAGATTGTTCTTACATGGTATGGATTAATTTCCTGGGATGATATATACTGGATTTTATGATTTGCTTTTATGAGTTGGAATCTGAATTTTGTCTATGAAATCTAAAAGCATTTTTCCTAAGCTCTTTTTGACAGGTTAAACACAATCTACCAGTCAGTCCTGCAACTTTAAATGCAACTTTTCCAACAGATGACATTTCTAAGACAACCCTCTCAAACCTAGTTTTTTGGTGTTGTTAAGTTTTGGGGATTCCTTCCTTCCCTTGGTCATAAGCATTTCATGTTGCCATCGGCTCATTGACTGTTCCAGTCAAAATTACTGAACTTTTGTCATTTTCTGAACCATTATATACTCAGTTATTACCTTTTTGGTCACCTAGAAATACCCCTTCTAAAAATGGGTGTATTTAACAAGACTCTTTGTCAAAGGATTGAGATATGTCATTGTTTTGTATCCTACATACTCAAATTTTCTGAAAATATATTTTACCTAAAAGTCGAAGATTTTTGAAACTGATTAATTACATTATGGCATGTCTACAAGTTAGATTAGTTTGCACCCGATACAAAATGTTAAACCTTAGATTTTACACATAATTATACATATGTGTATGTGCATTTATATATAAAATAAATGTAACACAAATAATAAAAAACCCACAGACAGATATTAGCGTTCAAGCTGAAGATCAGAAAAGCAAAGTAGCCAACCACTAGAGATCACCTACCTCTACCAAGGCTGGGGTGATCCTAACCTCGCTGTGACTGGAACTAATTGTCCTTTAGTCCTCAACATGTCTGGAGACTAATTGCCAGAACTAAGACCCTGTTCCTGTCTTATATACCTCTCTAGTGCTGGGATTAAAGGCATGAGCTCTGTTTCTCTTTTAGACTAATTCACTCTCATGTAGTCCTGGGTGGCCTTGAACTCACAGAGATCCATCTGCCTCTGTCCCCTCAGTCCTGGGATTAAAGGCTAGCACCACCACCACCAGGATCTATGAATAAGTAGTGTGGCTGCTGGGATTAAAGGTGTATACCACCACTGCCTGGCTTCTATGGCTGTGGCTAGTATAGCACTCTGATCTCCAGACAAGTTTTATTAGATCATAAACAATATGTCACCACAAACAAACTTTAATAATAATTCCCTGAGGGGTATTGCTACAAATTTTGAGTTATTTTCTCTATTCTATTTTTTGGTGCTTACCAAAATTTTTCTACTGCATTGACTCTTATGAAAAACAGCATGTTTACCAATCCATGGCTTAGAATTTAGCCATCCTCATTCATTTTAGCCCATTTTTCTTCCCCTTTTCATTCTCAAATATTACTTATGTCATAATTATTTCTACTGAGTTTGGCCAGTGCCTGGTGACATATATATGAAGCCTGTCAACTTTGATCCATTTAAAGCAGTTAACTGTGTTCTGCTTCTTCCCTACATTTTCTGGCCTCTAATTCCATCCCAGAATTATTGATTCTCCCCTTTTCAAGTTGAAGAGCTTGGTGTTTGAAAGTGAACAAGATACAAAAAGAAAGCTCATCCTGTCTGCGTCTCTCATTACTTAAGGACCTGCAATAAACAGTAACTACTAGGAGAAACACTACATTGTCCAAATAGCCATTCTCTAATAAAAAGATTTCTCTCCCTGGCTCCTCTGGGAATGCCCACCTTTCTCTTGGGGTTGAGTCCTCGGAGTAAGTACTTTTTGTTATTTTTGTCAATAGCAACAATACAATGATTGTTGTCGATGGAAACAACCCACTGGTAAATAGAACACTTTCAAGCCATTGCCATCTTTAAAGTGGAAAGGACTGAAATTAAATTCAATTTTTAGAGCAGAAACAAAAATAATTTTGGATTTGGAGACTGACTGGTATGTAACAAGAGACAGGCTGCTGTACCAAAGGCAGCTGACTGTTCTTGTAACTACATGGGTTGCCTAAATGTCATCTCTTTGAAAACTATTGCCCCAGTTATACACAGAGGGTTACTACAAATTCATGAATTCCCTTCTCAGCTCTAGAATTTTAGCAGAGAAAGAGAGGCGAGTGGGAAAGAGGGAGAGAAGGAAGAAGGGACTGTATTCTATGTATATGCTTGCTCAGCCTTCAATTGTTAAGCTAAAGGAAAATATCCATCTTTTCTAAGTATTTCAAATGCATGAAAGATTTTTCCTCACATGATGAGGGGCAAGTGTTGATAGAGAAAACTACCTGGAGGAACAATAAGTATGATTTTTTTTGTTGATATCCTCTATAATTGTCATTCAACTTCCATAATGACAGCTAGAAAATAGTTGTGTGACTAGCAGAGTGCTGTCTTTGAAATTATTGCACCCTTGTATATTTTTATCTTGTAAACAGAGTTTACTATATGGCTCAGGCTATCCTGGAACTCATTATGTATCTCATACTAGCCTCAAAATCATGACTGTCTTCCTGTATCAGCCTCCCAAATGCCAGGAGAATAGACATGTGCTACTGTAGTGAACCTATATATTACTTTTTTAAAGCATTGGTGTGTGTGTGTGTGTGTGTGTGTGTGTGTGTGTAGAAGGGTGCATGTGTGCAGGTATGTGTGTGAGTGTGCTTGCCCATGTGTATGTGAGGCTGGGGGTCACCTTCAGATATCTTCCTCAATTGTTCCTCCATTTGTTGTGTGTTTGTGTTTTCATTTTTTCTTTGAGACAGGGTTTCTCTGTGTCCTGGAACTCATTCTGTAGACCAGTCTGGCCTTGGACTCAGAGATCTGCCTGTCTCTGCCTCCCAAGTGCTCGAATTAAAGGTGTGTGTCAACACTGCCTGGCTGCTCCCTGCTTTCTTTGAGACAGAGTCTCTCAACACACCTGGGACTTGCTATTTTTGGCTAGTTAGTGTAGTACCAACAATCCCTGGCTATTGAGCTTTTGGAATCCACCTATCTCGGCTTGCTTTCTCCTCCTCAGCACTGGGCTATCTAGTGCATGCCTAGCTTCTTACATGAGTGTTGGGGATTTGAACTCATGCTTGTACAGCAAGCGCTTACCCAATGAGCTATCTCTCCAGCCCTCTACTCTAGAGCTTGGTTTTTGTTTTTTATTTTGATTGATAAACTAAGGAAGTATTTTAAGTCTTTTAAGTATTAAAGGCGGGGCAAATCTGTAAAAGAGAACTTCTGTTTATTAAGTTATATATTAGCAGCGTATATAACTAACCCCACAAACATGTCACAGTTATATAAGATTGGAACCCCATCTAAAATGATGGTCTAAAGCAGTGGTTCTCAACATGTGGGTTGTGACCCCTTTAAGGGTCCAATGACCCTTTCACAAGGGGCACCTAAGACCATGAGAAAATGTAGATAATTTACATTATGACTCATAATAGTAGCAAAATTACAGTTCTGAAATAGCAACAAAAATAATTTTGTGGTCAGGGGTCATCACAATATGAGGAACTGTGTTAAAGGGTTGTAGCATTAGGAAAGCTGAGAACCACTGGTCTTGGGGGGCGTGTCAAATCAGATAAATAATTTGCGAATGGTTATAACAGGAACTTAAATGATCATTAGTGTTCTCATGTGGTTTGGACCCTGTCGGTCTGTTAATTAGGGCAATGGTTAACTCCATCCCTCCTTCCATAGATGTACTTCACATCAGCCTAGCACACATTTAGTGAGAACTTTTTTTTCTGAGACAGGGTTTTTCTGTATTGTTTTGGAGCCTGTCCTGGAACTGGCTCTATAGACCAGGCTGGCTTCAAACTCACAGAGATCTGACTGCCTCTGCCTCCCAAGTGCTGGGATTAAAGGTGTGCACCACCAGTGCCTGGCTTGGTGAGAACTTATTAGTTGCAATAAATAAATGCTAGGAATACAAAACTAATCATTTAAACTCTTTGCCCTCCGGGCTAGTTAGGAGCTGGGCGGATAATGTATTTTGTTAATGGAAATGTGTTTTGAACACTACTGAAAAGCATTGTCTTTCCTGTTAATAGCAGCAGGGATTGCCATGATTTTAACACATAAACAACAAAAGATCACTATAAACAGCAAGAGCAATGCCATATTGGGTTACTTGTCCATGCTAGACAAAAAACTTCACGGCTCTTACTATTCTGTCAAAGCTTATTCCACATTGTTCACTTCAAAGTTATCAAGTTGGTAAACTGCACAACATCAAAGGGTAGTTAGACATCAAGTGTGTCCCATTTACCTCCAAAGTAGTATTAAGGACAGATTTCTTACTACTCATAGGGAGAATCCTATGGCTTCCTCCAGAAGTCTACAAGAGTGTTTCTTATCTTCTTCCATCCTTACCTATCCTCCAAAATTCACTGGAAAGGCTTGATAACTATACATTATGTGGCGTTTTATTTGTACAACTGAAAAGGCATAGATGTTCCAGACAGTCTTTGCTACTGCTTGCTTTTTCTTTTCCTTTTATTGAAAATGGATTTTTTTCCTCATAAACTAAGTCCTGGTTATGGTTCCCCTTCTCTCTACTCCTCCCAGCTCCTTTCCCTTCCCCTCCCATCTGGACTCACCCCTTTCTTTCTCTCACTAGAAAACAAACAGGTTTCTATGGGATAATAAAATAAGACAAAGAAAACTAACACATCAGAATCCACAAAACAAACAAACAGAAGGAAAATAGCTTCAGAGAAGGTACAAGAAACAGATCCATTTCTTGGCATACTCAGGAATTCTATGAAAACACTGAACTGGAAGCCATAATATATACTCAAAGGACCTGCAGGGCAAAAGGACATAAAATATGGATAAAAATAAAATAGAAACAAAAATTGTAAGATAATTTTTAAGGGGAAGAGCCCTGACACAATATGAGACAAAGAACCTCTAAAGATGCCATTGAGATCATTTTCTGCTGGCCATCTACTGCTGGGCATACAGCCTACCCTTTAGAGTAGCTTGATTCCCCAGTGAGACTCCCTTGGGGGAACCAATTTTCATTTGCAAATGGTTATCAATTGAAAGTTCTCCTAGGACCCCAACTGGTCCTGACCCTTACAGGACCTGTGCATACTGTCTCAGTCTCTGTAAGTTCGTATGTGCTTCTATCATGTCGACTTAGAGGGCCTTGTTTCCTTGGTGTCCTCCATCCTGTCTGGCTCCTACACTTTTTCTACCTCCTCTTCCTCAGAGGATTTAATGCAAAAGGATTTAAGAGCGATATCCTGTTTAGAGCTGAACAAGGCACTGATCTACGAGTATAGCAGAATGTCATTAAGGGTTATTTTATTGCTAGGTTTGGGTTTTTTTATTAACAGTAGTATTTGGTTTTACCCTTGGCTTTCTAGTCTCAGGTTCTTGGTCACAAAGCAGTGTCAGGTGTGACTTCCATCTTGTGGAGGGGGACTTAAGTCAAATCAGACATTGGTTGGTCACTTGTACAGACATTGTGTCAACATCACACTAGCATATCTTGAAGGCAAGACACCATTGTAGAGCAAAGGGTTTGTGGCTGGGCTGTAATATCATTTGCCCTTTGGAAGCATGCAGAGTACCTTCCTATAACAAAGACACTAGAACGTAGGGGCAAAGGCTCCATGTAGACACTCATCTTTTCCATGTTCAGTGAGTTGTGTAAGTGTTGCCTTCAGCAATTGGGGTCTTCCAGACAGTTTGTGGTGAGCAACCTCTATGTAGTCTTGTCATTAGCCTTGGTTGTTTGAGGATTTCTATGGAACCCCTTTGGCTAACAACTCAATTATATGTAATCCAATCACTGAACTGGAATTTTCATTTGATGACAAGAGATGACCTGTTGCAGTTGCATCTTCCCATTATATGGAGACTTCATTTAGGTCAACTTCATACATGTATGTATGTATGTATGTATGTATGTATGTATGTATGTATGTATATTAGGAAGGTTCTACTTATTAGGCTTCCATACTACCCCTCAAATGACCCTTAATTTTAGCTCTCTCTCTTCAAATTCCCTCCCTCATCCCTTCTCTGTCTCCACTTGATTCCTCCATTCCAGTCTCTGCCCCACCCCATCCATAACTATCAATTCTATTTCCTTTTCCTAGGGAGATCTATCAGTCTCCATTGAAGCCCCAGTCTCTTACTCATTATCCAATCCTGTGGTTCTACAGATTGTAGCTTGGTTATCATTGACTTAACAGCTAACATCACATATAACTGAATATACACCGTATTTGTCTTTCTGGGTCTGGGTTATCTCACTCAGAATTTTTTTCTAATGCAATTCATTAACCTCAAATTTCACAATTTCATTTTTTAAATAGTTGAGTAATAATCCATTAAGCAAATGTACCATTTTTTATCCATTCTTCTGTTGAAAGATATCTAGGTTGTTTCTGGTTTCTGGATATTATGAACAGAGCAGCAGTGAACATGACAGAGCAAATGTCTCTGTGGTAGGAAGAAGCATCATTTGGATGCATACCCAAGAGTGGTATTGCTGAATATTGGGGTAGATCCATTCCCATCATCCTGAGGATCCACCACACTTATTTCCACAGTGATTCTAAAAAGTTTGCACTCCTACCAGCAAT
Source organism: Mesocricetus auratus (assembly GCF_017639785.1). Lineage (NCBI taxonomy): Eukaryota > Metazoa > Chordata > Mammalia > Rodentia > Cricetidae > Mesocricetus > Mesocricetus auratus. The sequence continues at coordinate 54,689,294 of NW_024429190.1, forward strand.
GGATAAGTGTTCCCCTTGCTCCACTTGCTCCCCAGAATGAGCTGTCATTTGTTTCATTGATCTTAGACATTCTGACAGGTGTAAGATGAAATGTCAAAGTAGTTTTGATTTGCATTTCTCAGATGAGTAAGGATATTGAACATGTCTTGCAGTGATATTTTGTTTATGATCTAACAGATAAAGCTTGCCCGAAGATCAGAATGCAAAGCTAGCCATAGAGGCCAGACAGTGATGGTACACATCTCTAATCTCAGCACCCAAGAGACCAAGGCAGATGGATCTCTGAGACTTCAAGGCCACCCTGGGCTACATGAGAGTGAATCAGTCTAAAAGAGAAACAGAGCTCACACAAAAGTGGTCTCAATGCTTGGGATTCCATACCTTTAATACCAGCACTAGAGGTGAATATAAGGCAGGAGGAGACAAGAGCATTGCAGTCTAGGCAGTCAGAGGAGCAGTGCAACTTGGAGATACAATCAAAGGACAAGATTGCCTCTTCGGTCTAAGCTTTGGTAGAGGTGAGAATTCATTAGCTGCTTTGCTTCTCTGATATTCAGCTTTAACCCCAATATCTGTCTCTGAGTTTTTATTATTCATGCTACAATCTCTTTATGTATTTCTCAGCCATTTGAGTTTCCTCGTTTGAAAATTCTCTGTTTAAATCTGTACCCTGTTTTTTTTTTAAATTGAGTTATTCCATTTGGGTTATTTGTTTTCTTGATATCTAGTATTTTTAATTCTTTATGTATTTTAGATATTAGCCCTCTATGTAGTAGAGGAGTTGGTAAAAATCTTTTCCCATTATATAGGCTGCCATTTTGTCCAACTGACAGTGTCCTTTGCCATGTAGACACTTCTCAGTTTCACGAGGTTCCATTTATTAATTGTTGATCTTAGTGCTTGTGCTAATGGTGTTGTGTTCAGAAAGTTATCTCCTATGCCAATAAGTTCAAGGTTATTCCCCCTTTCTTTTCTATTACATTCAGTTATCTGGTTTTATGCTGAGGTTTTTTGATCCATTTGGAGTTGAGTTCTGTGCAAGGTGGTAAGCATGACTCTATTTGGATACTTCTACATGTAGCCATCCAGTTTGACCATTACCATTTCTTGAAGGTGCTGTATTTTTTTCTGATGTTTACTTCTGACTTCTTTATTAAAAAATAAGGTATACATAGGTGTGTGAGTTTATATTCTTGGTCTTCAGTTCACATCCATTAATCAATGTGTCTGTTTTTTAAGCCAATACCATGCTGTTTTTTACTAATATGCTCTGTAGTACAACTTGAGGTCAGGGATAGTGATACCTCCAGCAGTTTGTTTTTATTATTCAGGATTGTTTTAGCTATCCGTGTGTGTGTGTGTGTGTGTGTGTGTGTGTGTGTGTGTGTGTGTGTGTGTCCACATGAAGCTGAAATTGTCTTTTTAAGATCTATGAAGAATTGTGTTGGAATTTTGATAGGGATCCTACTGAGATTATAGATTGCTCTTAATATAATGGCCATTTTTACTGTATTAATCCTACTTACCATGAATAGGGAAGGTCTTTCCATCTTCTGATATCTTCTTCAATTTCTTCCCTTATTGTTTTGAATTTTTATCATCCAAGTCTTTCACTTGCTTGGTTAGAGTTACCTCAAGATTTTATATTTTTTGAAGCTATTGTGATGGGTGCTGTTTTCCTGATTTCATTCTCGGTCTGTCACTTGTACATAGCAGGCTTACTGATTTTTTTGTGAGTTAATCGTGCATTAAACTACTTTTCTGAAAGTGTGTATCAGCTATAGAAATTTCCTGGTGAAATTTTTAGGGTCATTATGTATACTATCAAATCATCTGCAAATAAAGATACTTTGATTTTTTCCTTTCTAATTTTATGTCCCCCTGATATCCTTCAGTGTTTTATTGTTCTAGCTAAGGTTTAAACTACCATATTGTGGAAAGAAAGCCTTGTCTTGTTCCTGATTTTAGTACAATTACTTAGTTTCTCTCCATTTAAGCTTATGATAGCTGAGAGCTTCCTGTAAACTGCCTTTATTATGTTGAGGTTAACTCCCTTGAGTTCTTAGTCTCTCTGGGACATTCATCATGAAGAAGTGTTAGATTTTGTCTCAGGCCTTTTCTGCATTTAATGAGATTATCATGTGGTTTTTGTCTTTCATTTATTTATACGGTGGATTACATTGATCTGTTTACATATGTTGAACCATCCCTGCACCTCTGGGATGAAATCTACTTGATCATGGTGGATGATCTTTTTGATGTGTGCTTGCATTTGGTTTGCAAGTGTTTTATTGAAAAGTTTTGCATCTATATTCATAATGGAAATTTATCTGTAATTTTGTTGGGTTTTTATGTGGTTTGGTATCTGGATAACTATGGCCTCATTAAACTAATTGGGCAATGTTCCTTCTCTTTATATTTTGTGGAAAATTTTGAGGAATATTAGCATTAACTCTTCTTTGTAAGCCTGGTTAATTCTGCACTAAAACTACCCAGCCCTCGGGTTTTTGGGGGGGTGTGTGGGGAACTTTTAATGGCAGCTTCCATTTCACTAGGGGTTATTGGTCTCTGTAAATTGTTTATCTGGTCTTGATTCAACTTTGGGAAGTGTTATTTATCAAGAAAAATATCCATTTCTTTTAGATTTTCTAATTTGGTGGAGTACAAATTTTTAAGATATATTTTCATGGCTCTCTGGAGTTTCCAGGAATAAGTTACCATGTTCTTTTCATTTCTAATTTTGTTGATTTACATTTTCTCTCTCTGCCTCTTAGTTAATTTGGATAATGGCTCATCAATTTTATTTTTCTCACAAAGATAACTCTTTGTTTCACTGGTTATTTGGGTTTGTTTTGTTTCTATTTTATTGATTTCAGCCCCACGTTTGATTATTTCTTGATGTCTACTCTTGGGTGTGATTTCTTCATTTTGTTCTAGAATTTTCAAATGTCCTGTTAGGTTGCTAGTATGAGATCTCTCCAGTTTTTTATGTGGGCACTTGGGGCTTTGAGCTTTCGTCTTAACACCACTTTCATTGTGTTCCATAAGTTTGGATATGCTGTGTATCCATTTTATTGAATTCTAGAAAGATAACATCTAAAGAAAATATTTCTTGATCCATTTGTCATTCACTAGTGAGTTTTTCAGCTTCCATGGGTTTATAAGTTTTCTATTGTTGTTAATATCCAGCTCTATTCTGTGGTGGTCAGATAGGACATAAGATGTTACTTCAATTTTCCTTGCATCCCTTGAGACTTGCTTTGTGTCCAAATATGTGACTAACTTTGGAGAAGGTTTCAAGCAGTAATAGAAGGTATATTGTTTTGTGTTTGTGTGAAATGTTTTCTAAATATCTGTTAGGTTCATTAGGTTTATAATATCAGTTAGCTCCAGCATTTCTCTGTTTAGCTTTTGTCTAGTTGATCTGTTTATAGTTGGGAGTGGAGTATTGAAGTCCCCCACTATCAGTATGTGATTTAAGTTGCCATTGTGTTTCTTTTATGTATTTTGGGCACAGACATTAAGGATTCCAGGGCCCTTTTAACGGATTTTTCCTTTTATGAATATGTAGTGTCTTCCCTATCTCTTCTGATTAGTTTTGGTTTGAAGTCTATTATGTCAGGTATTAAAATGGAAACACCAGCTTGCTTCTTAGGTCCATTTGGTTGGGGTATCTTTTTCCTTCTTTTTACCCTGAGGTGATGTCTATCCTTGCTGTTAAAATGTGTGTATTGGCTACAGTAGCAAGATAGATCTTGCTTTTTGCATCCATTCTGTTAATCTGTGTCTTTTATCAGGGGAATTGAGACCATTAATATTGAGAGAGATCAAGGAGCAGTGTCTGTTGACACCTGCTATTTAAGTTTTGGTGTGTGTGTGTGTGTGTGTGTGTGTGTGTGTGTGTGTGTGTGTGTGTGTGTGTGTGTATTTATGTATGTGCCTATTTCCCCTCTTTTGATTTGCTTGCCTGGGATTGTTTACTCTTTGTACTTTCTTGGGTATAGTTAACCACCTTAGTTTGGAATTTTCCTTCTAGCACTTCTATGAGGATGGATTTGTAGATACTGATTAAATTTGGTTTTATCCTGGAATGTCTTATTTTCTCCATATAGCAGTCTGGGCTGGCATCTGTGGTTTCTTAGAGTCTCCACTTAGGAGTCAGATGTAATTCTCATAGATATCCATTTATTTGTTTATTGGTCTTTTTTACCTTGTAGCCTTCATTTGTTTCGTACGTTTAGTGTTTTGATTATTATGTGCTTAGGGAAATTTCTTTTCATGGCCAGTCTATTTGGTGTTCTGTATGTTTCTTGTACTTTGATAGGCATCTCCTTCTTTAGATTAAGGAAATTTCCTCTATGATTTTGTTAAAAATATTTTTGTGCCTTCGACCTGTGTTTCTGGGCTATTTCCTAGATGACCCCAGGTTTCCTGGATGTCTGTGTCAGGAAGTTTTTAGATTTGGCTTTTCCTTGACTGAGGTATCCATGTCTTCTATCGTGTCTTCAATGCCTGAGATTCTCTCTTCCATCTCTTGTGTTCTGTTGGTGAGGTTTGCCTCTGATGTTCCTGTTCAATTTCCTGAAATTTTTATTTCCAGATTTTCCTCAGTTTGGGTTTTATTTATGGATCTATTTCCACTTTCAGGTCTTGAATTTTTTATTCATTTTCTCCCACTGTTTAGTGTTTTCATAAATTTCTTTAAGGGATTTATTAATTTCCTCTTTAAGGACTTCTATCATATCCATAAAAGCTATTTTAAGGTATTTTTTTCTTATGCTTCTGCTATGTGGCAATACTCATGGCCTGCTGTGGTAGAGTTGCTAGGCTCTAGTCAAGACATTGTCCTGGCTATTATCTATTTGTTTTTATCCTGGCATGTAGGCATCTGAGTTTGGAAAGATATGAATTTGAGTTGCTAAAATCTGGGCTTGTCCAGCTTTATTTGTAATAGCCAGAACTTGGAAGCAACCTAGATGTCCCTCAACCGAAGAGTGGATAGAGAAAATGTGGTACATTTACACAATGGAGTACTATTCAGCAGAAAAAAACAATGGAATCATGAGATTCGCAGGCAAATGGATGACACTAGAAGAAACCATCCTGAGTGAGGTAACCCAGTCACAAAAAGAGAAACATGGCATGTACTCTCTCATATATGGATTTTAGACATAGATCTGGGGAGTGCCAGCCTACAATCCTATGGCCAGAGGGTCTGGGAAACAGAAACTTCATTTAGTGGCTGATCGAAGAAGAGGCAGACTCCCACAGCTAAGCACTGAGCTGAACTCAAAAAAAGCCAGTAACAGAGAGGGAGGACTGATGATCAAAGGGATTAAGACTGGGCTGGTTTAACCCCCAGAAACAGCTGACCAGACAAAGGTTAACTCTTGAATCCCAGGCATCAGCCTGGGAATCCAGCATGGGACTGATCAAGACCCCCTGAATCTGGGTGTCAGTGAGGAGGCCTAGGTAATCTATTGAGCCTTGGGCAGCAGATCAGTACCCATCCCAAGTATACACACAGACTTTGGACTCCCATAGAACAATGTGAGGTGCACTCTCACCTTGAACTCTTGGGGAAGGGTCTAGGCCCTGCCATATATGAAATGACAGACTATGGACACCCCCATGGAAGGCCTCACCCTCCCTGGGGGAATGAGGGGATAACGGGGGAGGGGGAGGGTTGGGGGGGAGGGCATGGGAGGAGGGGAGGGAAAGGGAGAGGGACCTGGAACTGACTTGTGAAGCAACCTTGTTTCTTATCTAAATTTAAACTGGAAAATAAAATAAAAAAATCTGGGCTTGTCTTTGTTGGGTGGGTGTTTTGTTCCTTGGTTTCTGTTGTCCTCTCTGGTTCTCAGTAGAGTGTGGTAGCTGTGTGTTGCCTGGTAGGAAATTCTTCTAGGATCCTGATAGGTGTGGCCACCGAGGTTTCTGGATAAAATGTATTCCTAGGCATTTGGAATTGATGCTTAGGAAAGAGGATGGACTAGGAAGGGTTGAGAGAAGTCCACAGGAGGGAGGAATTCAGGTTGTTCTATTGGAGGCATGTAGGTCCTTGTGCTCACAGATAAGCATTAGGGGAGCCAGGAATGTTAAACTTGCAGAGCTGCCTCTTCAAAGAGAGAAGTGTATGACCTGCTTTCTACCTCATTAATAGCCTGATGACATTTTCAATATCTGTGTGACCCAAGACCACACCAGGTCCTCCTGTAGATGAGCTCGGTTTCTCAGTCTATAGAACCTGTCTTTATGAAAGATATCACCAGTAATTTACAAATAGTTTCAATGTAGTCATGTCTCAAACTTTGTTGTACATGTGGGATTGAGTTATTATCACCTGGAATCTTTTTATCAAATTATCTGTGTTTGAAAATGCCTAAAATAAACCATTTGATGTCAGACTCTCAATGCTTGAACCAATACTGGCTACTGAGTCATGTTAAACTGAACTAACTTCATGCCTCTGGGATTGTCATGCAGTGTTCCACCATGCTTAGTCCCCTGAAAATAAATGGTGGCAGAGAGTAAGGAGAGACCAGAACAGCTAGTTTGCTACATAGCTGGAGGCAAGACTAGGAGATTGGAATGGAGGAGAGACGGGAGAGTGAAGATCTAAAGCTTGTCTACTGTCTTTGCTGGCCTACTTGCTTCTCTGGCGGGCTTGGCTGGCAGGTTCCCAGAGAAATCCTGCTGGACTTGTGGGGTAGGATAACAGATGAATGAGGAAGAAGGTTGGAGGAGAAGGTCCGTATGATCCACGGAGATGGGGGCATAGAAGTGGGGGAGGCCAAAGCAGGTGGTCTTTTGTCGCGCCCGCCTCGACCAGCAATGAAGATGTAACGCCCAGACTCTTCTTTAAGCAGTTTATTCAGGAACCTTTGAACAATCTTCTTTTCCCGGGGAGCGCTGGGGAGCGCCAACCCACAGCTTAAAAGTCCTTGGGCAGCCAACCCCAGTATGCCACATGGAACATGCAGATAGGTCCACGTACGCAGAAGCAAGCCTGATATCCAGCCTTAACCAAATACAGGTGTTGTTTATCACAGAGAGCACCTGCTGTCGGGCTAGCAGAAGGCGGAAGCCAGCACCATCTTAAGGGTGCAGCACTTCGAAGCTCTCTACAGTCTTCTGCTGAGATGATGTGAGACTAGGGGATTGGATTTGGAGGAGAGGTGGGAGTATTGGAGAGTTGCAGTTATGCTACCTGCTGCTTTCCTGGCCAGAGTGGTCTACAGGTTTCCAGAGAATGCCTGCTAGAGTTGGGGTCTAGGATAAATTAATGATTTGGGGAGTGGATAGAATGGAAAATCTATGTGATCCCCTGGATATAGGAGGGGAGGGAAGGGAGGCAGTAGCAGGTCATCTGCTGAAGAGCTGAGCATGAGCCTGGTAGATTGGATTTAGAGGACTGGAGAGAAAGGTGAAGATCTGCAGTTAGCCTACTTGTTTCTCCGGCCAGAGTGGCCTGTGAGTTCCCAGAGGATGCCTGCTAGATTGGGGACTGGGATAAAGCTAAGAGTGTACTGTTGACTTTCAGGAAGTGATTCTATTTGGCTCTCCTAGCTTTGGAAAGCTGATCTGTAGATTTTAGAAATATGTCTGGTACTGATACTTTACAATCGATAGACACAGCCAACAGACCATGGGAATCCAGGAAATGACTCTGAATAAAAAGTAACTGGGTCTCTCTCTCTCTCTCTCTCTCTCTCTCTCTCTCTTCTAGGACAATCCATTTTTTGATCTGCACTTCAAGAAAGTGTACAGCTTGGAGGCCTACAGCTGTGCCTCTAAGTATTCCTTTGCTCGAACAGTGAACAGGCTGAACCATGTGTATCTTAAGAAGGACTTACACATTGTGAACTTCGATTCCACTTACATTAACGACGACTCCATTTGGTCCTCCAACAACAAGGACTGCCTGGTCCTCATGAGAATATGCTTTTATGCTTTCAATCTTGTGTGCTTGTCCCTGTGTCCCCTGCCACTTTGAAGATGTAGCATGAAGTCCTTCTTCAGTGTCTGGAGAAAATGGCTCTCCAACTGAATACTGATAGTCAGAAGTTTGCTTTGCCTCTTCCTTGATGGGTATTACTTATACTAGAATAAAAGAGGCTTTGTGAATTGCAGTGAAATGTGTTTTAGTGCAATTGTTCAATAGTTGGGACACTTTTGGGTCCATTGTGTCCCACAGAAACTTTGGAAAGTGTTGCATGGTTTGGGCTAAGTTAGAATCAAGAAAAAAACTTGAAAAGAGAGCCTGGGTTCATAAATAAGATTTTATCTTTTGAACATATCAGATTCTTCAGATCCAAGATAATTCCTGTAAAATTCCAATGGCCTGTATTACAGAAATTGAAAAGCCAATCTTCAAAATTTGTACAGAACCACAAAAGGTTCCTGGTAGCAACAACAAACAAACAAAACCTTAAAAACTAAGAACAACATTGGAGGACTCTCATGCTTTCTGCTTTTGAATGTCACTACAAAACTTTTATAATTAAAACAGTGAGGTACTAGCATAAGGATAGTTCCAGAACATAAAGCTACTGAGTTCATCCCAGGGAAAAGGAATAATCTCTTCAACTGATGAGGCTGGGTATCCACACAAAAGAACTGAGTTAGACACATACCTCACACCAGCAATAAAAATTTAAATGAATCATTAACCTAAACATTATAACTAAATCCATAAATTATTAAAATGAAACAAAAGGGAAATATTAAGGACTTTGGGATTGACACTGGATTCTAGTAATGTCAGACTTCATGTAAAGATCTCTTTGCAACAAAGGACATTATCAAGAAATTGAAAACAAGCCTTGGAGGAAAGAAAATATCTTCAAATCATCTGTCTGGAAAATACTTAAAATCCAGACACACAAAGAAAGTGACATAAAACAACACAGTTGGAAAATGAGCAAAGGACATTGACAGGTATCTTTGAAAATACACATATAACCAACAAGCATGAGAAAGATGTTCACTCGTCTTTGAGCAAATGCAAAGCAAAGCCCAGGCATCAAGTCAGATCTGCTTTCACAACTACTAGGATGATTATGTCTCCATGGAATGAAAAAGATAAAAGTTATTGAGGGTGAGGAACAATTGGAGCCTTCTTCCATTGCTAGTGGGGATGTGGATGCTATGGCCACATAAGAAATGGGTTTGCCGGGTGTTGGTGACACACGCCTTTAATCCCAGCACTTGGGAGGCAGAGGCAGGCTGATCTCTGTGAGTTCGAGGCCAGCCTGGTCTACAAGAGCTAGTTCCAGGACAGCCTCCAAAGCCACAGAGAAACCCTGTCTCGAAAAACCAAAAAAAAAAAAAAAAAAAAAAAAGAAATGGGTTTGACGATGCACTGGAGCAACATACTTCCAGTGTATACAAACTGTCCCCAGGAGTCATGGGACCAAAGAAAATATTCGGACAGACCCAGGATTGCACAGAGTACAACCTACTGGAGACTTAGTAACAGAAATGTAGGTCTTGGTGGACAGGATACCATTTGGGTCCTTGCAATTGGGTGAGGACAAAAGTGAATTCAATTAAGCTGGAATGTACCTTGTTTAACCACACTAGCACCAAAGTGTCCTCTAAAGTACTGGTATTGATGGCCTCATCATTCTGGGATCAGCTGTAAAACACACATTATTCTAATAATTTGTTTATATTAACTTTCTGGGAGGCAAGGAGAGAAACTGAGAGTGCTGTTCAAATGTAGCCAGAGAATGTGCAACTCAGCATGGCTCCTTCTGTACAGGAAGTTCCCAAGAAGTAAAGTTACCAAATGACTCAGCATTTCCTTCAGAGATGCAGACCCAAGCGAATTCAAAACAGTGAATTGAATAAATAGTTGCATACCAATGTATAACCTATTGTGCTGGCTTATAATTGTGTTTGCAGCATTCTTCATAATACCAATAGAAGAAAACATCATGTGCCCATCAAAAGATTAGTGAACTGACAAAATATGATATAGCCAAGTAATGGAATATTATTCAACCTTTAAAGAGATAACAATTTTGATGCATGCTACAATGTAAGTAAATTTTTAAAACGTTATGCTAAGTTAAATAATGCACAAAAGAAAGGACAGTTATTGCATGGTTTGACTTTATGAAATATTTGGAGTAGATAAATTCAGAGAGAGAGAAAAAGCTAAGAGACTGGAGAAGAGAACAGAGGAATTTCTTAATAGTTACACAGCTTCTGTGATGAACAACTTTTAGAAATGGAAATCATTGTACAAAATGGTGAATGTGACTAATACTACCTTCTTGTACACTGAAAAAATGGTTAAAATAGTCAACATGTTATATATTGAACATAAATAAGATAATGTAAGAAATAAACAGCATATACTAAATACTTTAAATGGATAGGTTATATGATAAATGAACTATATAATAATTGACATATAAAAGGGAAAAAAGGATATCCTTGAGTCTACTAGAAGGAAAATATGTGAACTCTTTACAAACTAAGAGTGGGGGAAATATTCCTTGCTACTACTCAAAATCCAGAAACATGGAAAATAATATTAACTATATGAAATACATAGATAAATAATATTAACTATATAAAATACATGTAAAAATTATATGAAATACTACAGACAAAGCAAAAAACAAATTGCAATCTGGGAAAAGTTGCAACTTGTGTAAAAACCTGCATATATGTACTCCTAAAGTTGAGGAGTTTAGAGAAGGCCAGGAACCAATTGGAAAATACATGAGCAGACAGTTCACAGGGAAGGGACTGCAAATGACACTGGAAAGCCTGAAGAGATGCTCAACCTTGTCTGGAAGAGAAACTGATGTTGTTTCTGTGGGATGAGCTCATTGCTTGTCTTATAGGGAAAAGCCCCAAATACTGATAATATTTCATTGACATGGAAAATAAACAAGTCCTTCTGTTTATTACTGCATGAGAGAGAAAGTTGAGATTCTTTTTCAAATTGTGTGTGTGTGTGTGTGTGTGTGTGTGTGTGTCTGTGTGTGTGTGTGCACTCTTACATGTGGTGATCCCAATAATGGATTGGAGAAGTTACAAAATGACATGTGCATAGACATGTGTTGTTTGCAAAATGTTAAATGAGCTCAAGTAATCAATATTGGAAGGTTAATAGAATAAACTCATGTATATAAAAATGAAACAATGCAAAGGGGGAATAGGGAAGGCATCAGCACACCCTGACTGGGGTAGGGGTAGACACTCTGGGGGTGAGGGTAGATAATTAGAAGCAGGGGATCTTATGTGGTTACTTAGGAATATGGATTTGGGTTCTTCAGTTTGGCCCTAAGTTTTAAGGGAGAGTCAATATATAGGAAAGTAATTAATTAATAAGTCCTGGCCATTTGGGGCCCATAGCTCCAGGGGCTTTTGGCTAGGTACCTGAACTACATACTATACATGTGGGTAACTTCATGAACTAGATACTGTATCTATGTCTACCAGCATTCATGAGGTAGAGGAAGGCATATCTCTGTGAGTTTGAAGCCAGCCTGGTCTACAGAGTGAGTTCCAGGGCAGCCTCCAAAGTTACACAGAGAAACCCTGTCTTGGGGAAAAAAAGAATATTAAGGCAGTAAAAACACATAATTCACCATCTGATCAGATACAGATACACAAATGAATCCTATTTTAAATTTCCAAATGAGGAAAATGAGGATTCTCAGAAGGGTCAAGTAACTTCCCTGGTGGCCGCTGGCTCAGTAAAGTTTGAAACCAAATCTAAACCCACATCTGTGTGACTTCACCAACCACGGGGTTTCTGCTACTTTATGTCACCAGTTAAGAATGGTCTATCTTTGTATAATTTAAATGCCACTTTCTAGAAAAGTACTTTCTATTCTTTAAATGTGGGTCACTGAGTTTATGTGAGAACACATTCTCCAGCTGAATAATACACAAACAAATCATAATTTAATACATCTTAGGATAACATTGGGATATAAGCTTAAAGCATTTAGCACACTCAACATGAAATCTGATTTCCAATAAAAATAATATGGCAAATCCATGGATTCAGTTATACTTATGCTGGCTTTTTTACATCTCTAGGGGGCAATATGAGCTCCAAGGAGGAGTTGAGGACTGATTCAGACTGCTGAAAACATGGAGAAACCATTACCTCCAAAAGACAACTGCGGGGCCAGCTGTTCTGTTTCCTTGTATAGCACTCGACACCCTTCTAGCTCCATCTTTTGGTATAGGTATTTGCTGCAGTGCCAATTATAGATATCAGCTAGCTAGCTAGATGATGTCATGTCATCTCTTGGGGATGGTACGACAACAGCTTGCCTTTCTCGCTCCTTGGCATGCCATATTGCAGACAATGTCACCATGGCTTGGGATATCTGTACGACCCAGCCCTCCGGTCACATGAGGTGATATGTGGGGAGATAGTGACCTGTGGCAGGGGAAGCCAACAGATAAACACTTCCCTTTTTTCACTTGTGTAGAATCGTAAGACACATCTCTAAGATTCTCAGAAAGTACCACAAAATCAGAGCTCACTATGAAAGCCACAGGGCCTCTGGGGCAGTGGAAGCTCTCTGTAGACTATGCTGAAACCAGCCCCAGCATTTAATTATAAAAGAAACAGAAGTTCAAGAAAATCTAATTGCATGGCCTGGAAATATCATCTATGGCTCTAATAAAAAGGGATGGGTCTTTGGAATCTAGAAGGGGACACTCTGTAGACTTCACACTCTTAAATCCACAGATTGTTTTCACTCTCAATGACAACAGTCTCTTCCCTCCTGAGAATGAAGAGCAGTCTCCCCATGTCTGGACATGTTGCAAAGAAACTTGCTTCATACCATAACTTTATTTTCTTTGCGTCTGTTCCCCATTGTCTCGACTTCTAAACCAAGCTATCCCAACACAGCCTCTGTAAGAACTTGCAATTCATGCTCTATAAAAAAAACTACAGCAAAGGTTTTCACTTTGGACAGTTGGGGCATTTGGGGATAGATAGCTCTTTGTTGAGCAGGGCTATTCTTAGTGTTATAGGACATTTAACACCTCATCTGCCTTCTACCCACTAGATGTCAGCAGATCTCTTTCAGTAATGACAACCAAAAAATGTCTCAAAACATCATCAAATGTCCCCTGGGGAATTAAAAAAAAACCTGATGCTGAGAACTACTGAAATATGCTAAATCAAAAGATACTGCAGAGGAGGGGGCGTAATAAGCACCAATAGGGACAAGTAGGACGTACATGAAAATATTGAGAGCTTTAGATGAGAAGTAAAAATACAGTTGTAAGGCTGGACAGAGGATGACATCAGCCGATTTGCATTTCAATGTTTTGGCAAGGACAGGTGGAGTAAGTTCTAACACAGCCTTTGTCTTCCTTGGGCAGATGATGAACTATGAGGTAAAGATGCTAGGACAGTACTGAATAGGTGCAGAGAGTTAGAAGGATCCGGGAAGCAGGAATGTCAGAATGAATTTACTCCGAAAAGAAAGAAGAGTGACTAGACTGTTTCCCAGAAGGAAGGGTGTTGGAGTGAATGTAATACAAAATTATAGATAGTCCTCACCACTTTCCTATGTTGCCCGGAGGTAATGTCATATAAGCTGCCCTAATATCAGACCATTTGCCCTAAATATATAACTAGATCCAGTGAAAATCATCCTAAGTAGCCTTGACTAGAAGATATTACTCTCAAGAGAAAATAGGTCCCTGTTTATTATTTCTCCTATTTTTTCCAAAATTCCTTTTTTGATAAATGTTGAAAGACACTGTGCATAGCTCATCTGTCATTTTCTTAACAAATTCCTCCTGGTAGAGTATGTTATCCTCTTTAGAAATCACCTTGTCTAGGCCTACCCCACTGCCAACTCCTTCTGGGGTAGGATTTATGTCTGAATAGCCTTTTTACCTGGAATCAAAGTTCCAGACACTCAACCATTTGCCAGGAATGTGGCCTAATGAAGCACCTGTGTTACAGCCTGAAATCCTGGCTTTATCCATGTCTCTTCAAAGTTATGATCAGCCACAAAATCTACAAGAAATTAGTAAAAAGGGGGCTAGTGAACTAAGTTTAAGTTCTCAGTGGTGCTCTTATCTTAAGACCATACTGGTATTTATCAACTACCTCCCACACTACTCTTTCTTGAGTAGCGTATCAGTGATCTAGGTTGTTTCTATAGTAAGCTAATATAATATACAGCCTCAGACTTTATTTTTGGGCTACAGCTGTAATTCTTGCCTCGTGAGCGTCTTCCTGGGTGCAGGGTCTCCAAGCTAACCGCCCCATTTAGTTGTTGTCATTCCTGATTCCTTCATTCTGATGTTGTGCAACAGTGATCCCTGATTCTTTTGCTAATCACAGCTGACTAATTACCCCCACCAGTTCATTCCTTTCTTTGCAAACTGGTTCATTTCTGTAAGAAATACAAAGTTTCAAGCTCAGTTAATTCCTCGCTGTATCCTAGTGGAGTCACTCCCAATTTACTATCTGACGAACCAATGTTGCAATCTCGCACGAAGCAAACATCATCTTAAAGTGAAGATTCTGGTTCAGAGAGTTTCTGAAAAGCAGCCAAGCAGCAGGTCTGCGCAATCCAGTTAGAATATGAGGTTCCTAAGTGCCGTGGTTCTAGACCTTAGCTGTTTATGGGAATTAAGTGAGAAGAAATCAAAGAACTAATGATGTTTAGGTTCCATTTACATAGAATCTGACTTAACTCAGAAGTGCTTGCTCCCAAACTCTGATCCCAAGATTCTAGAGTTAACAGGGTTTTACAAACACAGAAAACAGTTAATGAACTCTCAAATGAATTGCCACAAGGACCAGAATGGGTACTTCTAGAGAAAAGGAAATACCACCTGTCAGCTCCTCCTGTTGGCCTGTTCCAGTGGCTCCAACCTTCCTAACACTGTGGCCCTTTAGCACAGTTCCACCTGCTGTGGTGCTCACCCCCCACCCATACAATTATTTTCGTTACCACCTCATAACTAATTTTGCTACTGTTATGAATCATAATGTAAATATCTGATGTACAGGGTATCCGATATACAAACCTGTGAAAGTGTCCCAGGTTGACAACTACTGGCCAATGCGAATGTAGGCCACGCCCTTGCCCTTTCACGCCCACTGTACGGCCTGCCCCTAGATATCCCGCCTCTTCCACGTTCATTGGCTGGTCCCGCACTTCCGGTTCCACGGGTCAACTTCCGGTTCGGAGCGTTCACGTGACAGGATACGGGAAGTGGCGGGTTCTGGCTGCTCTTGGTCTCTGCTCAATGAGCGGTGGTTCGTATTGGCTGTCGCTGCCGGTGCCCTTCCAGTGTCGGTCTCGGAGCACCCGCCTCCGCCGGGCCGGCCTCGCGGTAAGCTTCCCTTCGGGGACCGCGCGCGCTCCTGGAGGTGGCCCAAGTGGAGGCGCTGTTCCGTCCGCTCCGGGTCCGCCGCTCCCGGGTGACCCGGCCCACCCTGCTCCCTCCGGGGATGCGCATCTCGGGCTGCGTCCTCACCGCTTGCTGTCATCCGGAAGAGAAAACTGCTCAGAGAGTGGGCAATGCCCTTAGAGATTTATAAGGACATGTTGATATGAACCAGTGCAAGCCATGTCACGTCCTTCTCTCCCAAGCCAGTTTGGGGAAAAAAGAAAGAAATCTGTCCCGGATGGGCGGAACCGTGGAGGGAGAGACCCGGCTGTCTCTTGTGGATGACAGCCCTCGCGTTGAGATGTCTCAGGCCTTTGCACTGACACATAATGTAATGATGGCCCGACTGAGCTGAGGGAAACGAGTCCCAAGATGAATGGTGGTTAGCTGTCTCTGTTCCGTCCAGCCTTGGGGTTTTAGGAAGCGAAAGTCTAAAGAGAGCTCAGAGTGTGGGCATGGGTTTTAAGCTTGGGCAAAAGCTGTAAAGGCCACTATTAATTTACTTGCTGGCAAACTGAAAGGTCCTGTAAACACTGGAGGGTTCACTACTAGCCCCAAAGACTGCCTGTCAGGTAGCTGCCATCCCACTCATGTCTGTCAGATTCTCCGCTATACCCCAAGAGTGCTGCCTGGCACTTAGCAGATAACAGTATTTGCTGAATTGTGTCTAACTCGTTTATGAGTTATGACCAACCCTCTCCCGTTTTACCATTTATCATGCACTGATTCTTTGGTGGTGAGCACTGGCCATTATTGTTCTTTTGACCATTTTTACTGTTGCAGTAAAACAGGTTACATCAAGAGGTTTTTGTTAAGTACCAAACACACAAACCTGTGATGGCGCACTCTGCTTTCAGAGATGGCTGTGGAGATCCAGGTCATGGCATTCATGTCCCAATTAGATAGCAAGCGCTTGTCTAGTAAATGCTGTAGACATTTCGATGCAAGATCAGTGTGGATTAAGACCTGTATTGAATCAACTTCAAACAAACCCAGAGATGTGGGGTTGAATAGGGAGAAGACACTGTGTTCCACGTGGGGAAGTGCTCAAGCAAAGATTGCAAGCCAGAAGTGAGCAGAGTGCTTGGAATTGAAAGGTTTGCTTTGAGAACATTCGGCTAATGTTGAACAGGAGGGTGGTGTAAGGAACAGTTTTAAAGTCACTGGCTTGTTTTTCGGGGTTGTAGAAAACCAAGAAAGAGGCAAAAGGTGCTATTACACAAAGGTAATAAAAGAAAGCCTTGGTCGATGTGTTTGGCAGCAAATCAGAGGAAGAAGAAATTACATGTAGATGGAGAGGTCACAGAGTGTGCTAGCAGGCTTCCTGGTAACATGGAAAAAGCAGAGGAAGAATAAATTACATGTAGATGGAGAGGTCACAGAGTGTGCTAGCAGGCTTCCTGGTAACATGGAGGAAGTGATCAGTTATGACAGATTTTGCTTGCAGATTGAAATCGGAAAGTGGCAAGTTTGAGGTAACCGTCCCTGGTCTGTTACTGAGTGCTACAGTGTCACTTCACTTACGTGCTTACTAAGCACCTACTGTGTGCCTCTTGTCAGCTGCTAGGAATATAAAGCTGAATAAGATAAGGGCCATTCCAACTGAGAACTACTTTTATTAGGGGTAAGAGTGCTGTAGCTAGAAAATGCAGTTTGGAAGGACTGTTTTCACAGTAGAGGTGAAACGCCAAACAGTGGAAAAGGAAGTTTTCTAGGAGAAAAGGCTTTGAAGAAGAGAAAATGTCTTAGCAGAATCTTTGTGGGGGAGTTAGAATTTGATATATTGAAAAGTATTTCAGAAAAAGGAATAAAGTGAACAAAAACCCAGAGGCAGAACAGCAAACTGGACAGTGTCCAGGGTAGTTTGAGGCTAAGATGGAACAGAGCTGTAATGTCACATCCTGCCCTAGGACATGTTAAGGGATGAGCTGGCTAGTTTTATATCAACATTAACAGAAACTAGAGTCATCTGAAAGGAGGGAACCTGGGTTGAGAAAATGCCTTCATTAAGATTGGACTGTAAGGCATTTTCTTAATTAGTGGTTGATGGAGGAGGGCCCAGCCCATTGTGAGTGGTGCCATCCCTGGGCTGGTGGTCCTGGATTCTATAAGAAAACACGCTGAGCAAGCCATTAAGCAGCACCCCTCCATGGCCTCTGCATCAGCTCCTGCCTCTGGGGTCCTGCCCTGTTTGAGTTCCTGTCCTGACTTCTTTTGATGATGAACGGTGATGTGGAAGTGTAAGCCAGATAAGCCCTTTCCTTCCCAAGTTGCTTTTCACCATGGTATTCATCACAGCAATAGTGATGTGTAACTAGGACAAGGGGTTAGTAACATGGACACTCCATAATAGAGTGGAGTTTAGGGTAGGAGAATGGGGAGAAGAGAGCCCTAGGGAGAATTGCACTTCCTGGTTCGTTCTCTGTGGGGCAGGGGAGGCCATTTCTGCAGAGGGAGAGACTAGATTGAGGGTAGGAGAGTAGTAAGAATTTGCAACAAGAGTGATAACTGGGGAAAGGAATTCATCAGAGGTAGTGGTAGAGAATTGCTGGGCGGCTTGAAGCCCCAGCTTGGACTGGGTTTAGATATTGGCAATGATGTGACACACACAGCTTTTTCTACTAGCTTTAGAGAAGTAAAGAGCAAACCCAGTTTATGGAGATGGATAAGTGAGGATAAATTGGCCTGCAGGTGTGGTAAACTGATCAAAGGGGATAGATGCTGTGGGTATGGGGAAGTGAGTACCACCTCCAGGCTAGCTTGGGAAAGAAGAGGCAGCTGAGGCCCACGATGAGGTGAATGAAGGATGGAAATGGAAGCTGTGGGTTATATGAGAAAAAGTTTTGCAGTTGGAATACAGATAGAAGCTTCACAGAATAAAATGTAGAAGAGACACAGTTTGTAGGATTTCTACAAAGTAGTCATTGTTCTATAAAAATGTACTTAGTTAAAGCTCATGTTGTCTTCCTTTTCCTATTGAAAGAAATGGTAGTGGAAGAAATAAATTCCATAGGCACATTTGCATTGGAAAATAGTAATAGATACATAAAAGGAAAACCATTTAAATTATTCTCATTAAAAATTGAAGATTTTTTAAAAAGTAAAACTATTTTATTATTTAAATCTAGATAGGAATATACAATATCAAAATTTCAGGAGAAAAAATTCTGAACATTAAGAGTAAATGTAAAAAATGTTCTACTATGCTTATCTTCTCCATTTGTTTTTCCCTCCTTCCTTCACTGTATTGTGGGATACTTCCCATAGTTTGTTTTTTTTTATATAAAACTGTGCTGTATTTTATTCAATTTTTAGGTTTTAAACATTTTTAAATTTTTTATTAAGTTATTTTTTACATTCCAATCCCAGTTCCCTCTCCCTCCTCTCCTCTCCATCTCCCCACTCCCCAACCCTATTTGCTCCTCGGAATGGGCCCAGCCTCCCCTCGGAAGTCTACTAAGTCTGTCCCATCATCTTGTTGAGGCAGGACCAAGGCATCTCTCCACCCCCACATCCCTGGGTCAAGGCTGAGCAAGGTATCTCTCCAAATAGAATGGACTCCACTAAGTCAGTTTGTGCATTAGTGTTAGATCTTGCACCCTCTGCCAGTGACCTCATATATTGTCCCAGCTGCACCACTGTCACCTACATTAAGGGAGTCTAGTTCAGTCTTATGCAGGTTCCCTGTTTGTCAGACAGGAATCAGGAAGATTTTTAAAAATTAATTTATTGTTTGAAGAAAGACTGAATTAGATGAGAAGAAAGGAAATGGAAAGCTACTTTTACAATGATTTTATATGTAATTCACTTATAAGATTTCCCCATTTGAAGTGTCCCTTCATTGTTTAGTATATTCACAAGTTTTTATACCACCAAACTAAGTGAGAACATTTTCCTCTCCCCATTAGCAGCAGTTTCCACTCTTCCTCTCTGTCTCCTAGCAACTGTTCATCTTTCTGCCTTCATGAATTTTTTTCCCATTCTAAGCATTTGTTATAAATGTAGGCCTATCGTATATGATCTTTTGTACCTGGTTTCTTTTGCTTAGCACAGTGTTTTTCTGATTTATTGTGCTGGTGTCATTCCTTCATTTTTATTATTTTTCACAGCCTAAATGTGTCAAATTTTCATTATCTGTCCATGGATGAACATTTGACTTCTTTTTGACTACTGCAAAATGTAGTTCACCTTCTGTGTCTGCAAGTTCCAAATCCATTCATTCAACCAGTTGCCAAATGAAGATATTTGGGGAAAAAATGGTTTTTGTATTGAGCAAGTATGGAGTTTTTTTTCTAATATCTTTAAACAGTACAGAATAACAAGCATTATATAGCATTTACATTGCATTTGGGATTATAAATAGTCTAGAGATGATACAAGTCTGTAAATTATATTCTAGCATTCTCTGTAGGGGCCTTAGACATCTGTAGGTTTTGGTATCTACAGGGGCCCTGGAGCTGGTGCCTCCCCACATATACTAAGGTTGGTTGTCATGTTTTGTAAACACTCACATGTGAGTTTTTCTGTGAAGATCTTTTTATTTCTTTTGAGAGCTGTGTGCTAGATAATAATGGTAGTTGTGTGCATGACTTTGAAGGCCCCGCCAGACTGTTTTCTGAAGCAATCCCACCAGCTGTGTGGGAGAGGCTCCTTCATCAGTGCTTGCTGCTGCTGTTGTCCTTCTATTTTAGCTTCCGAACATGAGGAAGTAGTAGGTATCTCACTGTGGATTTCATTTGTCTCTCAAGTAGTCTATGATATGGAAAGATTTTGGTTTCTGGTATTAGTTTGGCAAAAGCCAAAGAGCAGCCCCACAGAGGGAATCTTCCATCCCCTCCCCTTTTTTTAGACATGGTCTCTCACCAGACTGGCACTCCACAAATAAGTGAGGCTATAGTCAGTGAACCCCAGGAGTCTGCTTGACTCTGTCTTCCCAGCACTAGGTTAAAAGCAGGCCTCACCATGCGCTGCTAGTTGTGTGAGCTCTAGAGATCAAACACTTGTGAGGAAACACTTTATCAACAGAGCTATCGCTTCAGCCCAATACCGAACTTTTTTTTATATTTGTGGCTATTTGTACGTGTTGTACGTGTATGTGTGTGCATATATGTATGTATGTATGCATGTGTATGGATATGAGTAAATACATGATTATTTGTGTATATATAAGTGTTGTTGAATACTTGGAAAGATCTTTTTACTTCGACAATACTGGTTTTTTTTCTGATTGATTTCCAAACTTGTAACCTCATGCTTTTATGATGTACATATATTAATATATATTTATGTATTTACTAATGAAGACTTAATCATTTGAGTCGTAAATGAACAGTTTATGAGGGAAGGCAGTGATTTTGATAATGAGCATAATACCTCTGTTCTAAATTTTTTTCAGCTGAGAAAAGATGACAGCAATCAAGCATGCGTTACAGAGAGATATCTTCACACCAAACGATGAGCGCCTGCTGAGTATTGTGAATGTCTGCAAAGCGGGCAAAAAGAAAAAGAACTGTTTTTTGTGTGCCACAGGTGGGCATTTATTAAGCAAAAATATGTACTTGGTACTCCTTCATTCCTTAAGGTCATTTCTTTCTTTAAAAAATATTTTCATTGTTTCTATAACTGGAGAAAATTATTGAACTGACAAATGAATATTGAGAGGGTGTAAGAAAAACTGTAACTTGTATCTAAGGTGCAAGGCATGTCGTGTAAGATGGCAGCTCCGTTACCTTTGAAGTGTCTCCGTCCTCCTTACCCCACTCCACTTTACAGCAGCAGGTGTCTGGTCTCCTGGATCCTATCGCGCTCACCACGTATGATGTGCTTGTCTTTAAACTTTTAATTAATGGAATTATGATTCTTTGTGGCCCCTCCCATCCAACAGTGCCTTCGTGAGAATTTTGTTGTGTTTTGGAGTTCTTCATTTCACTTTTTGAGACAGGGTCTCACTGTGTTGCCTTGACTAGCCTGGAGCTCGGGGATCCACCTCCCTCAGCAATCTGCCACCACACCTGGCCACAGTTTGCTTTTTCTCCCTTCACAAGGCTCTAATCCCTTCCTGGTCACTGCTGGGACAGATTGCACTGGGAGTGTCCCATCATCACCATACCTGTCCTACCAGGGGTGCGTGGTAGGTTTGTTTCTAAGCTTTGCTGTTTAGACAGCTCATCTGTGAATGTTTGTGCTTGTCTTCTGCTATACACACTGAAATTATTTTAAAACAGATAGTGCTGTAATGTACAATTATTTCAAAAAGGAATTCTTTTTACTCCCACCGTAGGGTGGTTCTCTTGTGTTCTCTGTGCCTGATTCAGCAGTTGCTTCTGACAGACTAACTGTTGCCAGGACGGCAGGAATGATGCCGTGTCTTATTGTGGTTTTAAATGCGCTTTCCTAATTCATGATGAGGTCGAGCTTCTTATGAATTTATTAGCCATTTACTTTGCTTATGAAATGTGCCACATAAGCCCTTTGCTCATTTTCCTATTGGCTTGGTTGTCCTTATATGAGTTTGTACAGTTTTTTATTATTTTTATCTGGATAGATATTGTAAGATCTGTTATTTGCATAGATATTTCTACTATGTGGTTGTATGCTTTCTGGTTTATTGCATTTTTTATGGTTCCTCTTAGTGAAATTTATAATTGTCATTAAATAACATTAATCTTGGGCTTTATGGCTTCTACTATATTAGTTTGTAAAGGTTTTGATTTACTTGTGTCTTAGAGAGTGTGGTGTATTTGTATGTGTCTGTCTATGTGTATGAGTTCATGCTTGTATTTCAGAGTTTTCTCTTATATCTCATTTTTGTTTTATTTTGTTCTTTACTCTTTCACCTTTATTTTAGAATCAACTTCTTAAGTTCCAGATTTTATTGGGGCTTTGATTAGGATTGTTTTTAACCTATCGTTCAAGTTGTAGGGAACTTGCAAGTTTTAGTGACATGTTTCTGTCTGTGAACATTGCTGTCATATTTGTTACAAGGTATTCTTCCTCAGATCCGTGTGCTGTTACCAGTTTGATAATGTGAGCTTTGATAAAAGGAAATGATGGTGTCTTTTAAAAATACCCTGCTTGCCAGTATACTGTTTGGTTTTAAGATTTTGCATCCATATTCATTTTCTATATGTAATTTTCCTCTTGCTACCTTTGACTTTTTAACCACGGTTATTAAATAAGTCTGGGCACATGTCTTGTTTTCTCATTGGAATAGTTTTGTTTCAAGTTATTCTTTTCTTTGAAAACTTGGCAAGTAGAACTGCTAGACTAGTTTGGAGGAGTGGGAATGATGGCAGATTGCTGCTTAGTAGGTATGTTTTCCAAATATTCCTTAGCAGTGGTTCTGATCCTTCCTAATGCTGCAACCCTTTAATACAATTCCTCATGTTGTGGTGACCCCAACCATAAAATTATTCCATAGCTACTTCAGAACTGTGATTTTGCTGCTGTTATGAATCAGAATGTAAATATCTGATATTCAGGACATCTGTGAAAGGGTTGTTTGACCCCAGGTTGAGAACCATTGCTTTAGTTCATTTGGTATATAAGATTTTTAAGTGACTATTTGGGGATTTGTTGTTGTTTGTTCATTATTATTATTGTTGTTTAGAAAACCATTTGCTTTTCAAATGTATCAGCATTCATTCCAAATCCAAACTCCATTTGTTGCCAGAATCATGTTTTGAAACTAGCATGCTTTTTCTGTAATAGCAGACCTCACTACCTCAGATGGAGCCCTTGAAGAGCTGAGCACCATCTTTTGTGGTAACTTCCCTTCCTTCCACCTTCTATTACACCTTGCTGCCTGCATTGACTCACTTCCTGTTGCTCTTTGTGATGGCATTAGGCTCTTTCAGGACTCTGTACTTACACATGTCAATCATTAGATTTCCCTCCTATGCTTTACCTCTCAAGACATCTGTCTGCCTTCGACCTTCTAGTCTGATGTAGATGCTTCCTTTAGGAATCTGTGAATTCCTCAGTTGACTTATTACAAAATATTACACTTATTTTAGTGTCACCCTACCAGGCACCTGAAAGTCCCGTTTACAGTGAGTAAGTGCAGAATGAGTGGAAGACTAAAATTGCTAACAGTCGTGTGTATCTTGTTCAACAGTGACAACTGAACGCCCCGTGCAGGTGAAGGTGGTCAAAGTCAAGAAATCTGACAAAGGAGATTTCTACAAAAGGCAGATTGCTTGGGCCCTCCGAGACCTGGCTGTGGTAGATGCCAAAGATGCCATCAAAGTATGTTTTCCACAGTCCTTGAACTTGGGTTCAGAAAATGCCTATCATGTATACATAGCATTGTGTGCCCTGAGATGATCGGAACTTGTTCTGTGACTATAGGCCTTGAGCATAATAATATTATGTGTCATTTTAAATTAAATATGCTTAGTAGAAAATTCTATAAACTAGTATGAATTTTAAAGTAATATGTTGTGTGAGTTAACTTTCTTAAAAATGTTTATTATTTTGGTAAGATTTAGTTCAAAGCATGTATGATCTACATAAAGGAGCCTTCCTTCTTTACTCCTCCTGAGTGAAATGAAGGCTCACCACCCGAGACAGCCAATCTGGACAGTTGACGTTTGTGGTTCAATAAAAGGAAGTGATGGAAGGCAGGTTACACACTTTATTTTGAGGCGATTAAATAAAATTTTAAGGATATAAGTTTTATACCATGTTTGAGTGTGCTCAGATTTCAAGGATATAGTAATCACATTAAAGGCCATCTGTATTCTTGTTAGTTCAAGACTTTTATCAGTTGTAAACTGTGAAATTAAGTAGAGCTCCCTTCCTCTCAGTTAATGGTACTTCCTCTACCTCCCCTCCTGGCTAGCTCTGACCCTGTCTGTCCGCAGCACACCCGCCGAGCTGCTGATGCCACTCAGACCAAGGCTTGCACTGGGGTAGCTGTCAGCCCTCTGCTGTAACCTCCCAAACTCATGTCTGTTTATTAAAAAGCTACAAAGGAGAAAAGGGCGTGGACATTTGTAAACTGACCTGGTAAGATAAAACTCCAGGGTTTTGTTGATTGCTTTGAGACAGGGTCTCATGCATCCCATGTTGGCCTCACACTTACTGTGGTAGCTGAAGTCCTGCTTTTTATGCCTCTCCCGAATGGTGGGGTGACAGACATGCACCACCATGCCCGGCTGAAACTCTGGTTTTACTCTTCCTGTACCATAAATCTAAGCAGTAGAAAGATAGATAAAACGAAAGGTGATTGAATCATGTGCTAAAAGAAAGCAAAGGAAAAGTGATTTACGAGATCCTTGCCAGTCTGTCAGATTTCTCCTAAATGATTCACATGCACACAGAGGAGAGGAGCGGGGAGGAGCGGGGGAGGGAGAGGAGAGAGAGACCACTTCTGCAAGTGTTTTAGTAAATTAGACTTGTTCTTTATTTCTAAAATGCACCCAGGTTTTAGGAAAATGTGGAAAGTGGTTTGAGACGAGATGGGGAGAGGGAGGAGTATTTAGAAAACAGCTGGAGCTTCAGTAAATACTTTGTGATACTGGGGCGGGGCAAGAGGTGGAACCCTTTTGGAAAGTTTCAAGAGGAAATACGCGGGTATATTTCAGAAATACACCCCTGCAGCCTTCCTCCTTCAGCTGCTTTCCCTCCATGACCCTGTTGCTCTCTCAGACACACTCCTTCATGCTGACTTGCTTAATGGGTGTTTTGTTGTTGTTTCATTTTACGTAGGCACCGTGGGGTGTGTTTACTATATATGGATATAAACATGAATTTTATACTTAGCCTGGCAGTAGCCACTTAGTATCATACATTGATTTGTGCAGATGTTGCCACTGGAGCACTCAGCCTCGTTATTGGCGTTATGGGAAGTATTCCCAGGGAAGTGATCATTTCCCATCAAATTCATGTTTGTTGCCAGTACTCTTAGGTGCGTTTATAAGTAGTAATTACTTTTAATGATAAATGCAAGTTTTCAGTTAAAATTAGTGTATTACATTTATTTGTGTATGTGTTGGGTGTGCACATGTGCCATCCATGGCATGCCTGGGGAGCTTAGAGGACAACGTGTGAGAGTCTGTTCTCTCCTCCCGAATGTGGAGCTAGAGATGAATTGCAGTTTGTTAGACTTGACAGCCTTTACCAGCTGAGCCATCTCACCAGCTCAGGTTTTCAGTTTGTTTGGATGCTTAAGCTCTGTATGTAAGTTGGACTAATTACTAATTTTATCCTACTGTTCTATGATTAACATGCCAAAAGTCAAGTCCTGTTCCTTAAAATACCACTACTCTTCAAAGTACTAGTCGCATCTACCTTTTCTTGCCTTGAAGATCTATTGACATTTTGTTACCCCTAAATGAAGCTGTAAATGAGTAAAATTATTTTTATACCCATAGAACATTAATATGTTGGAATATATTACTGTCCTTTACTGTAGTGCATGTGAGCCTGCATTTTAATTCTCTGGAAGTAAACAATAGTATACATTCATATGTTTTCATTTTCATATACAGATCAAGAAGTCCTGTAGTCAAGAAAACAATATTGCTATAAAATGGTTGTACTAGTTAGTTTTTCTTAGCCCAACACAAACTAGCGCCACCTGGAAAGAAGGAACTTCAACTCAGGAAATGCCTCCATCAGATTAGCCTATAGGCATATCTGTGTGGTATTTTCTTGATTGTTGATTGATGTGGGAGGGCCCAGCCCCCCGTGGGTGGTGCCAACCCTAGGCGGGTTTCTTGGAGGTATAATAAAGATAGCTAAATGTGAGCCTGGGAGCAGGCCCGTAAGTAGCTTTCCTTCATGGTTCCTGCCCTGACTGTCCTCCATGGTAGACAGTTAGTTACCTGGAAGTGTAAGATGACATAAACCCTTTCCTCCCCAAGTTGGCTTGGTCATTGTCTTCCCACAGCAGAAGCCGACAAAGCACTGACATAACAGACTTGTAGAAGGTGTGATGTGATTCAGATCACCTCAGTTTCTTAAAACAGCTGTGAGATTCGCCAGCATTTTTGCCTTTTGAGATGCTTATAACAATTTTACATTTTCAAAAACAGAGAACAGCGCAGCTATTGTTTCTTACCAGCTTGTTCTTAGAAAGTACATGAAGGCTAGGTTAATTTTTTCTCATGTTTTAATTAGCTAGATTCTTTAACAGGGAGTTAATATCAAACCACAGCTATGAATAATCATACATTGTCAAAGAAATTATGTAACCAAAACTTCTTAAGGAACTTAAAAAGAGAGGACAAGAGCCATGTTGTCATGTTACTATGGGGCGCTGCACTGAGCACAGAGCCCTAAGAGTAGAGCCTGCCCGTGCTTTCCACTCCTGGACTTTAAGGGTCCAGGGGGAAAACGTCCACTGTGGGATGTTGTTGCTTGTCTAGTTTTTGCTTTAAATTGTATTCTCTGAGGATTTCAAGTCATTCGGTTGATGTTGTGTGCAATAATCAAAGCCTGGCTCTTGGATGTGTGAGGCAAGAGTTCTGCCACTCAGCCACATCCCTAGCCATTTACATGATATTTTAATGGTCTTTTTTTACTCCCCAAGAACAAGAACACCCATTTTTAATTTTTAAGTAGATTTTATATTAACAATGAAAGGTGATAGGATCAAAATCAATGAATTTTTACGTTTTTTCTTTTTGTTCTAGGAAAATCCTGATTTTGATTTACATTTTGAAAAAATCTATAAGTGGGTTGCCAGCAGCACTGCTGAAAAGAATGCATTCATTTCATGCATTTGGAAACTGAATCAGCGCTATCTCCGCAAGAAGATCGACTTTGTCAATGTTAGCTCACAGCTTTTGGAAGGTAGAAGCAAATGAAAGTTTCTGTGTGTGGTCAAGTGTATCGTTAGATGATTAGGAGACTGAATTTACTTCACAATATGTCATAAGAAATTTCAAAGTTATTTTTCTTAGTGAAGACATTATGGGTGTGCATTATAGGGTATTGGTATATTAAATTTAAAAAGTAAAGTCACTCATAAACCTGGACTTGGTGGCACAGGCCAGTAATTCCAGCTACTTGGGAAGTTAAGGCAGATTACAAGTTCAAGACCTGCCTCGGCTCCAGAGTGAGGCTCTTGGACAACTTAGTAAGACTCTGTCTAAAAATACATGCTGATGGCTGGAGATACAGCTCATTGCTAGAGCGCTTGCCTGGCATGTGCAGGGACACTGGATTCAACCTCAGTTCTTAAAAATACCCAATTATAGAGGTATTCCTAGGAGATAACTGCTGTTAAAGTTTTCACATATATTCTTCTAGGCTTTTTTTCTATGAATACTTATATAATTTTTTTAAATAGAGAAATTTACACTTTTGTTTCCTAGTGTTCTTTTTTCATATAATGAATTCAGCCCACACATTTATTTTGTTACTAAATACTTACTCCAAACTTTTATTAGCATCAGAGTATTCCACTGTCTGGCTATATCATTATGTGTTTATTTTAAACAGCTGTGAGATAAATGTCTCCACAGCACTGCTTTCATGCCTAGCAGTGAACATAGTAATAACTAGCACAGTTCTGGCCTTATACTGCCCGAGTTTAAATTCTGGCAGTTCTCCTTATTTCTAAAGTAGATGATGATGATGATGATGATGATGATGATGATGATGATGATGATATCTACCTAGTTATCATAAATATTCCAGGTTTATAGTAAATGTTTCACAAATCTCATGCCTTCTTAGCAGCATGGAATCCTTAGACAAGAGGTTAATTATGAGGCCCAGGCTAGCTTGCAAAAATTCACTGTGTAGTGAATTCCAACTGACTTTGAACTCAAGGGTAGACCTCCTGCCTAACCTTCCCAGTGAGCCATCACCCATCACGTCTGCCTTAAAACTTCATTCATGTGTTTACTGGGAGGAGAGCATGTACATCCCATGGCACCTGTGTGAAGGTCAGAGGCAGTGTTGTAGAGTTCTTCCTTTCATCTTTATATGGCTTCCAGAGATTGAATTCGGCAAGCATCCTTAACCACTGAGCTATTCTCTGGCCCAGTATTCAATAATTTATGATATGGTTTTAAGCAAACCATTTATCTAGCCACTTGCCTCTTTTGTTTTTTTGGGCTATGGACCTTTCTCCTTTCAAGTAGATGATTCTTTTTCGTTTTTTCCTTTTTTTTTTAATTTAGAAACAATCATTTTACATATCAATCCCCCCCTTCCCTCTCCCTTCCATCCTCCCATGCCCACCCCTCCACCCGCTCCCCAAGAATGGCGAGGCCTTCCATGGGGGATCATCAAAGTCTGTCACATCATTTGGGGGAGGGCCTACATCCTCCTCTGTGTGTCTGGGCTGCAATAGTATCCCTCCATAGGGAATGGGCTCCCAAAGTCCATTTGTGCACTAGGGATAAATACTGGTTCCACTGTTAGAGGTCCTATAGCCTGCCCAGGCCTCCTAGCTGGCACCCACATTCAGAGGGCTTGGTTCAGTCCAGTGCACAAGTAGATGATTCTTTCCCAGCAGTTCCACTGTCTAGCCTTGGTGCTTAGAACTGGCAGATTCTCATATCTGGCAGCTCCTGAGCAGTCCCCCCAAGACCCTCCCCATCAAGACACTGGCCTAGGTTAGGAGCATCACGGCGCTGCCATGTCACTAGTGTCAAACTCCCTAGACATTTTGTCTTCAATTACAGGTTCATTTTCTTTGAATGACTTTGGAGATTTTTGTTTTGTGTGTCTTAATAATTGAGGCAAGAATCTTCTCATAAGTCAGTCACTCATTGAAAAGCTTGCCTTTCTGTTCTCAACTACTATGTTATTTATTCCTAATATATATTTTAAACTGATATATTTAATTAGTAAATGTCTCTAGACTTTGGATAATGTTGGGGTGGGGGAACCTCATTACCATCTTATCTGAGGAGCTAAATAGTCATCCAAGTAAGTTGGTGACATTGTAATTGTTCATGTCACAGCAGCAGCCGCAACTTTCATAGTTTCTAATAAATGACAGTCGAACATAAGAGTTTTAGAGATGGATAGGGAAGTTCTTTTTTCTTTTCTTTTCTTTTTTTTTTTTGCCGTTTCTTTTTTATCCTTTGGCTTGCAGCTAGATTGTGAAATAATCTTCCACTCAAACCTTTGAATGCCTGCTTACACTGCTGTCTCCTGTGTCTGTTTCTTGCCTCAGCCATATTCTTTGAAATAGTGTTTCTGACTAATCCTTTGTGAAGGAGTGTCCTGGAAAGCTTTGGGCCTGGAGTGAAAATAACTACACTAAATGCATGAGTCACAACTGACCTAAAAATACTCCCCAGGAAATGATTTAGTTTCCCAGTTTTCTTCTTCAAGGACTAGTACTGTTTCTGACATACTGAGAGGAAATATGGAAAGACACTTTTGCACAACAAAGGAGAAAAACAAGCATGAAGTTAAGCTTCTTAGGGATCTGCCCACTGTGGCTGGTTCAGTGTGAAGTTCAAATGAGATCTGGGTAGTAGTTAAAAGGTTTAAATCTGTACACTTTTTTCTACTCAGCTAATATTCTCTGCTTACTTTCCTCTGCTTTTCTCGTACCTTTTACTCTCCAGAACTGCCTAAAGTAACAGAAGGTGCGTAACCCTGTTCTTACTCTATTTCATGTGTACGTTACTTGCCCTGTCGTATACCATTGGTTGCATATTTTATGGATTGTATACAAGGATGTATTTATTACAGAATCCATAGACTAATAAAAGTAATAGTACTATTCATTATTAGCTCCCGAAGGATTGTTTCAGGAGAAGAAAATACTACCAAAGTAGTTTTGATGACTTAAAATGCTTGTTTATTTGAAATGTTACTGAAAAGCACTCCAGTACATAGATGATTTAGGTGTTCCCTGCCCTCTAGTGGTTAACAAGGAGTCACATCTGATAGTTCTGCATTTGCACAATGAACAAAATGGCCTCATTGAAAAGACAAGGAACATGGCAATGCCTCTCTAGAAACATTTCTATAGTGTAATCTGTAAATTGCGTGTACCAAAAGTTTTAACCCCCACCCCGTATGGGATATAACTAAATCTATCTTACTATCTTCTTCAGAGTTAATACTATCTCACTTGGAGTTAGCAGGGTTTTGTTCTGAGACAAATTAATAGATTTCATTTTCATGTAAAAGAACAAACACTAAGAGCATCCAGCCAGACCTTGTGATTTAATTCCTGTCCCAGTCAGGCTAGAAAGTCAGTAGCTTTCTTTAGAGCTGCAGCTAGAGATAACAGTGGTTTTTCATTTTACCTCTCTCAAACTCAGACTCTGTATAAAATGCTCACACACTATATGTGTTTCTTTCCCCAAAGTGAGAGGTATAGATCTATACCTTGGCCTCCTGACATTTGTCTGGAGGCATGGAAACTATGTACAGTTTTATAATTTCAAATCGCATTGTTGTTCTCTCATTGGAGTTACTAAGGAAATTGCTGTAGTCCACCTTGAGCTGTTTTAGCTATGCATGTGAAGTTTTTAAACAATAACAAAAAGTAGAAAGTGCAGTCAGTATTTTGAATATTCATAATTTCTTGTGGATAATGCACATGCCTCTCACTTCAGTTAAAAGTGATTTGAAAGAGGTGTATTGTGTGATAAAGAAAGATGCAAATAGTAAAAACAAGGAGAAATGCTACCCAGAAAGAAAGGAAAGAACTGTTCTCCATATCCACAGCTCATCATCACTGTTTTGTTAGAGCAACAGCCATCTCTGGTAGGGAAAAGAGAAATTAGGTTCATTTCTTCAAGCTGTCTGTTTTAGTGGAATTATGTTTTGAGACATTTTGACTAAAGCCCATGTTAACCCTTGTAAGTCAGTGAGCATACTAGATTGCATGCTTTCTGTTGCTACTAGGACCTCACTTTAGTAACATTGTATGACCTTTCTTCATATTTTCTGAATGATTCTTTTCTATCCTTCAACCACTAAATGTGTCCTGTGCTTATAATCAATCTTAACTAGCTGTCACTTTAAGTTCCATGTTAAAGTTCTTCCCATTTTTTTGACGACTTTCTTTGCTTACGTTTTACCTTCTTTAAGAATCTGTTCCAAGTGGAGAAAATCAGAGTGTGACAGGAGGGGATGAAGAAGCAGTAGATGAGTACCAGGAGTTAAATGCAAGAGAAGAGCAGGATATTGAAATAATGATGGAAGGCTGTGAATGCGCCATCTCTAATGCCGAGGCCTTTGCAGAGAAGTTGTCCAGAGAGCTGCAGGTGCTAGATGGGGTAAGAATTCCTCATGAGCTCTGAATGAGTGGTGTGTGGTAGATTGCAAAGGCTGGCGATGCTTGTGTGTTCTGCCTTAGGACTTCAGCTTTTACAGTGTGATCATTGCTGTATTTGTAAGCTTGTTGTCAGCTGTCACCATGCTCTACTCTTCTTGTTCAAAAGAGAGAGCCAGGTGCTCAGGAGATGGCTCAGTAGCTAAAGCACTTGGCATGCAAGGTTAAGGACCAGAGTTCAGATCCCCCAGAACACAAATAAAAACTTGGTGAGCATAGTAACTCTTCTGTAGTCCCAATGCTTGTGAGTCACAGATGGGGGTTCCTGGGGCAAGTTGACTAGACTAGACAAATCAGGGAGCTCAGGATTCAGGTGAGAGACCCTGTTTCAATAATAAGGGAGAGAGCAGTTAGGAAGACACTCTACATCACATATACACACACATTCAAATGTGTATTCACACATCACACACACACGCGTGCACGCACAGTGAAGACATAAGGCTAGGGTTTTAGATTTAATATGCAACGGTAGAAGAAAAAAAGTAAGCAACCAGATATCTTCTTAGGGGTTAATTCCCCTAGCCTCTGAATAGTTCATTACCAAAGAGTAGCATTTTCATTGTTTGTAAAAAATAAACAACAGCAAAAACCAGTTAAGTACCAATTGTAGCAAGAGGAATGCAGGCGAAATAAGCGAATCATTTACCAAGGGGAGCCGAGTCAGTATGGTGAGAAGGGGAAGGATCTCGAGCTCACCGCTAAAGGGCTTTAGAAGAGAGCCCTCTGACTTCCCTGCACAGTTTCTGAGGGGTCTCAAACCTTAACCCAGAGGCAAGCGAGCCTTCCCAAGGCACCGTGGAGAAGAAAGGTGGAACTGATTGACTGGATGCAGAGATCTGGCAGGGGTTCACCCTTGTACTTCTCCACATTTAAATAGCACACACGTTATATTTTCCTTTCACATTGCAGGCTAACATTCAGTCAATCATGGCCTCTGAAAAACAAGTGAATATCCTGATGCAGTTGCTGGATGAGGCCCTAAAGGAGGTGGATCAAATTGAACTGAAACTGAGCAGTTACGAGGAAATGCTCCAAAGTGTGAAAGAGCAAATGGACCAGATCTCGGAAAGCAACCACCTGATTCACCTCAGCAACACCAATAATGTGAAGCTGCTGTCTGAGATAGAGTTCCTCGTGGTGAGCATTTCATAGGTTACCAGCAGAGCAAACACAGGAAGACTAGTCATGATGTGTGTGAGGCTCACTTGTAAACCTTGTGGGGCCAGGATTTAAAGAAATTACAGACTGGGTGGTAGGGTTGAATAGTGCCTTGCCTTTATTTTTCCCACAATAACATGGGTAAGTGGTATGTTTGAATGTATTACAGAACCACATGGACTTGGCCAAAGGTCACATAAAGGCCCTTCAGGAAGGAGATCTTGCTTCTTCCAGAGGCATCGAGGCCTGCACCAATGCTGCCGATGCTCTTCTGCAGTGCATGAATGTCGCTCTTCGGCCAGGTATGTTCAGTACCCAAGATGAAAGAAATCTGACCAAGAACTCAGGCAACTCAGTAGAAATATCTTAGGCTAAGTGATTTAGGCTTATTTACTGGCTGTACAAATTGCCTTCACAAGTTTAGTGTTATGATCTGCCTAGTTTTTATTTTGTTTAGTTTGGGGGTTAACTTCTCACTACATAGCCTAGGCTTGTCTCAAACCCACAATCCCCATTTCCCAAGTGCTGAGAATGCAGGCAGGCTCTACCATGCTATGCGTTCACCATAATCTTATTTAAAAATATAATTTTATTATTTATGCATGTGCACACATGATGTGTACATGTATGCACACTGTGTGTAACATGTTCAGGTCAGAGGACATCTTTGTGGATTCACTTCTCTTCCACCTTTACAGGTGTTCTGGGGCTTGACCTCAGCTCACCTGGTTTGTGTAGCAGCAAGCACCTTTCCCTGCAGATCATCTCGATGCCCTACCATGATCTTTGGATCTTTCTTATTAGAAACAAGCATAAGTACCATTAAGATGTGCCAGAGAAGATACAGTTTCTAGGCAGTGGTTCTAAAACTTGAGTGTGCATTCAAATCAGCGGAGGACCTATTTAAACATTACCAGGCATTTCTCCAAGTTGCTGCACAGCTTGGTAACCCAAGATGGGTTACTGGAGCTCATGTACAGGTGAAAGCTGAGAATGGATTTCACAGAATTGTCTTCTGATCCCCAT
The DNA here is from genome assembly GCF_017639785.1 of Mesocricetus auratus. Taxonomy (NCBI): domain Eukaryota; kingdom Metazoa; phylum Chordata; class Mammalia; order Rodentia; family Cricetidae; genus Mesocricetus; species Mesocricetus auratus. The sequence goes on from NW_024429190.1 coordinate 54,723,156, forward strand.
GTGCACACTGTGGTGTGGCATTTCATGTTAGACATGGAGGGAATCTTTGCCTGCCCTTATTGCCTCAGTGAGGACTGTTGTTCTGATGCAGGCCACGACATGCTCCTGGCCGTCAAGCAGCAGCAGCAACGCTTCAGTGACTTGAGGGAGCACTTTGCCCGGAGACTGGCCAGTCATCTCAACAATGTTTTTGTTCAACAGGTAATTTACTAGTAACTGACATGTTTCCATGGGTCATTTGTATGTTGCCCTGAACCTAAACTCCCACAAAAATTTTAATGTATTCATTCGGGACTATAATATATTCCTTCATGCAGTTCTATGATTTTAAGATTTTAAAATCTGTGTGAGCCACCATGTGGTTGCTGGGAATTGAACTCAGGACCTCTGGATGAGCAGTCAGTGCTCTCCTCTGAGCTATCTCTCCAGCCCCAGACTTTGAAATATGTGTATAGTTCCTCAGAGAGATACTTTGGACTCCAGATAACCCTTTACACAGATGTCAAGTTCCTTTAGCTGAAACTGATTCTAGCAATCAGATAGATAGCTACATTCATTAATTACATATACAGTTGGCAGGTCTGTGTTTACTGTGGGGCCTCTTATATTTTTCAATGTGTAGAGGTGACAATAAGACCTGTCACATTATTTTCAATGTTTCATAGGTTCTGTGTGGTTGAATACATTGTGTACATGTAAGGAAACAACTAGCTCAACTGTGAATTTTGGTTGATTCAGTCTCTGTGGTTTTTTTAATGGAAAGAAATGTTATAATTAATAGCAAGACAAGAATATTTTAAAATGCCAAGGGCACCTTACAGGGATTTGGACAGAAAGTATTTTAATAGTTCTTGTGGGGTTCTTTTGTCTTTTACTTTATTGGACATATTGAACAAAAAAAAAATAAGGAGAAATCTTAGTCATCAGTACGTGCTCTCTGAAAACACTGGTTTCTCTTTGCAGTATTCTAAAACAATTGTCTTTATTGTATTTTATTCCACCTAGTTTACTCAGGCCCTCCTTCAGCTCTATAGCAGGTCCTACTTTCTTTCGGTTCCTGTGAGTACATCAAGCTGGCTCAAGCTTCTCTGATTTTTTTTCATATTTCTATGACATTTGCTAAAGTTAGCAGAATTTTTATGCTTACAGCTTAACTTACTGATTAAGCTACCCATTAACTATATTTGTAGTAGTTTTTAAATGTCCCATTTTGCCACAAAGGCCCTTAACCTCATTCTGCTTGCCCTTCTCTGTTTCTGTCTCCTTGATTTTTTAGTAATTGCTTGTTGGTGGTTGAGGTACCTGTTAGACATTGCTTTGAAGTAAATGCTTCTCATTCTGCCCGTGAAAAGCTCAAGGTCTAGGGAAGGTAGACACCCGGACACCCTTGGGAATGTCCGCTGCGATGGTGGTGCTGTGCAAACATAAAGGAAGACCGTCTCACTGAACATGGGAGGGGATCCCATCAGTGCAGACTCCCTCAACATGTCACTGGACCTGAAAAGTATCAAGAAGAAAGGAACTGAAAAGTCACATAGGAAACTCCCATTTTTCTTAGTTTATTATGTTTAATGCTGTCTGTTGGCAGTGATGTTATCCACATGTGTGGATGGCATCAAAAAATGTCTGTCAACAAACAGTGGGTTTTTTTGTGTCTTAACTATTGACTATAATGTGCAGTTACTCATTCTGTTTGCTTCTTTGCCTTGTAAACTAATGGTTTATTTAAAATGAATGCTTCCCATTTCTGAAAATCTAACATGTGCTGTTAACATGTGAGTGATGCATGTTTAAAAACAGAATGTTGCAACAGCCTGTGATGTGTTGCCAAAGGTGGAAAAGGATGTCTCAAAGCTTGAAAGAGATTGTCTCTGTGTTGAACTTGGTCATCAGGTCACTGGCAAAAGGGCTGAAGAACATGGAGATTTCCAGTCCAGACAGGGGACAAAATATCTGTGAGGTTTTGACTAGCATGTGATGGTACACGTCTGCCACTTCCCATTTTAATTGCCTCATTTAATAGCAGAGATAATCAAAGTATCTGCTTCACTTACACTAGTGTTTGGCTCTTATAAGGTACACCATGTTACTGTTTATTAAAAATTCTAGTATCTAGATGGATGGTGCACACCTTTAATCCCAGCACTTGGGAAGCAGAGGTAAGCAGATTTCTATGAGTTTGAGGCCAGCCTGCTCTACATACTGAGTACCAGGCTAGTCCTTACAGCATAGTGAGACCCTGTTTCAAAATAAAAATTATAATATATAATATGTATGTGTTGGTGAAATTTTGTAACTCACCAAGGTTTTATAATGTTCCTTAATTTGAATACCCTGTGAATTACATTAATCATAGAGTTGCTGTTTTCTTAAATGAGAAGTACATTACAAGATTAGGATAAAGATTCAGATTTATGTATTAAAAGTACCTCAGCAGTGAGTACTAAGTTAGTCTGTAGTTGCTGGTAATCTATTATTGTGGATATAAGAAATTTTAGAAATGCTTAATGCTTTTAAGCATATGAAGAACAAATTTTTTTATACTTAGTATTTTACCTCTGATAATTTTTATAATACTGATTGATTTAAGCAACTTTTACAGTTCACAGATTGTAGAACCATTTTACCTAAAATTAAATCCTTTAGTAACATTGAGTCTATCTTGACAGTAAACGTTAAGGGGATGATAGCCGATATGTGGAATGCCAGTTTCTCAGGTGTTTGTGACATGGAAATTCTGCAAAAACTTAGCATAGTAACGTATGCAAAAAGCTTTTAAACTGCAAGGGGCTCCACACAACTGTTAATAATTAATTCTCCCACTTTCCAGAAGAGATTTGTAATGATTTAAAAGCTTTCTCAACCTGAAATAACATAACCCCACATGTAATAGACTGAGTAAATAGTTGAAGAGAACATACTTTTGTGTCAGTCATGGAGAAGAATATTTTGGGTGATGACAGTGTGTGCCACGTTGCTCATTAGCACAGTATTAGGAACATCTGTGTTCTAATAATATCGGCACAATGGGTAAGAGACACCAGGAGGCATTGTTGAACTTGGAAATGAAGCATCTATGGACTCCGTTGTTTTCCATGTGCAGTTCTGTAGAACTGTTCTGTAATGTAATGGTACATTAATCCTGAAAACTGTAGAAGTCGAGACTGAACAATGATATACATAATAAAGCATGTAGAAGTGATAAATCTTTCAAATTAAAATAATTTTAATTCTTTAAACTCAGATTGTTTATCAAACTATTATATTTCAACTATTACTAGAAATGAATTATCTACCTCTTCTCCCTGATTCAGCAGCTTTTGTAAACTTAATGGTTTCCGTAAAATACCGAAACAGTCTCTTACTAGGCAACTCTCAAATGAATTAAAGAGACTTCAAGTAAATGTGGCTTATGTTAGCTTTTGCTTGCTCGGTGGAAAATTCTGTTTCAAGGGCAGTCTGATCCTGCAACTTCCTCATCTCTTGGGCACTGGCTTTAAGCTGTATCACAGATGTTGACTAAGTAGAGAGAAAGAGGCAAATTGTCCAACGAGAGGTGTGGCACTCATCTCCACACACTAACAGCTAGACAGCAGTTGCAGGTTTGGACTCTGGTTAAATGATTTTGTTTGAATGTTCTTAAAGGAAGACAGAAGTTAGGCTTGTTTATCAAGATTCCAATTATGGCTTTCCTCCTATGTGACCTGAGCAAGTCACTTTATGCCCTGAGCCTTGGGTTCTTTTAGAAAATAGGATTAATAAGCCAATAATCTAGCAGTCTCTATTTTTTCTAAAGCAAAAGTCAAGACAGTTGATCTGTTTATTAATTTATTCACATAACATTGTCAAGGTTAAAATAGTCGTGTGTGTTTGCCTAGCACATCACTTTAATGGGAAAATTGGAATCAACATTGCTATTAGGGATTGTCACAAAAAGTCCAAGATATAGCCATCTATTGTTCTTACTAGCTGTAAAATTTCATATCTTACATATCTTTATCTGTTGAAGAAAATATAGTTCCTCCTGGGAATCTCATTAAAGTGGACAGTTTGTTTGGATGACTTCCCAGTGGCATGTTTTTTAATACAGTCTGTATCAAGAAGTTAAGTTGCTTAGTACGTTGTAAAGTGATATAGAGAGGAACGCTTTATACAGCTCTCTCATTTGAAAGATGAAGTGAGCGACACTTTGTCACAGTGCCACCTATGCATTCTTGTGAATATTAATTGTAGTATCCTGTGGGTACACAGGATGATAAAAATAGACAAGTAAGGACTTGGTTTTCATTATTCTGTATTTGCTTGGTATTACATGATTACACTTGATTATTATCTAGAATTTTCTATTGTAATAGTGTTCTCTTGAATGTTCCATCACATTTATTTACTTATTTACTCACTCCAGGGTCATGATCAGAGTTCAACTCTTGCTCAGCACTCTGTTGAACTGACTCTACCCAACCATCATCCATTTCATAGAGACTTGCTCCGATATGCCAAGCTGATGGAGTGGCTAAAGAGTACAGACCATGGGAAATACGAGGGGCTGACAAAGGTATGGGCTTGACGTCACTCCCTCACTAGGTCTACAGTGTATGCTTTTCACACAACAAAAGATAATTGAATTTCTACGTGCTCAATTATTTACTTGGATAAAAAAGAACCAGGTATGCACATGATGCACAGACATGAATATAGGAAAAATACACTTAAATAAATACATCTATTTTAATAAAAGAACAAAGCACCTGTTTATTAAGCAAACATTCTATAATGCTGAGCACCTGGAGTATAACAAGCAAACCTCTAATTCTAAAACAGTTAGCTGTACATATGGAAAAATTACTGTGGTGCTCCGGAGAAAATTCAGGGGGCACCTGTGTTTGCAGTGGGTCTGATTTCAAATACAGTGGAGAGACCGAGTCATGAGAACATGATAGTGGAGCACTGATTAGAGATACGTGAGGGTGAGCAATGAGCATCTCCTGCCACAGAACGGGCTCCTGAAGCAGAGCATGCCCAGTGTTGTGGAGAACGAGCCAGGAGTGAGTGCAGCACTGTGAACTGGAGTCGGTGTGGAGATTTTAAACCATTGCTACAGGTTGGTCTTACAGTGTGTGACATGTGACAGAGGGAAGACCTGTGGGTGTTGAGGAATAGAATGATGCGCTCTACCATGGACTTAATAACACCATCAGGAAGCTAGTGCAGCAAAAGCCAGTGGTCTCTGGCATTTATGCACCAGCTTTAGAAATTGGACATCAGTGTCCATTTAAAAAGAGACAGAATTGTCACCACCTAACTCAGACATATAAATAGCAACTAGTATTCTGGATAGGCCCTGCTAAGAGAGCAGTTTAAATTATGAGAAACATTTAAATTATTTTATCTTTAAGATTTTGTGAATTGAGAGCTAAAAAATAAAATATTGAAATAATATATTAAGATGTTCTAGTAATTTAGTAATTATGTGTCTAGTAGAGCACTAAAAGATATCCTGGAATTGAAATAAGAAAGGGGTTTTGTCTTTGTGGAGTAAGAATATTGAAATCTTTCATTTAAAAAAAAAAGCAACTCCTGGCAGCTGCCATAAATCTGTGCTTTAGGGGAGACAGAGAGATAGGTAGAGATGCCAAGAAAGAGGTGGGTTGTGTTCCCAGCCATGTGTTGAGGTTAATACTTGATGCAGCACATTCTTTAATATCAGTTCACATGTTTTCTCCTTGAAGTACCTTTGCCCATTTAAAGTAAAATCTGGCTCCCTCCGCTAGTCTTCGGGCATCTGTGCTGGCCTGCCGTTGGAGTTGTCACTAAGGGGACCACCTGTGCCTACTCACTACATACCCTTTTAAAAGAGCCCTGCCCACTCGCATCTCTCTCTTTCTCTCCCTCTCTCTGTCTGTGCCCCCATCTCCGCCCTTCTTTCCTCTCTCCCGCTGTTCCTGTCCCCAAAGACCAGTCTCCCCCTTCCCTTTTTACAATCCTTTTCCCTTAATAAAACTCCCTCCCCTTGGACTCTGTCACATGATGTCTTTCTTTTGAATGCACAGCTTTTTTAAAAATTATAATACCCTCTGTTTCTAAACTAAGGCGAGTCTTTTTGTTGTTTTGTTTTTGGTAGGGTTTTGTTGTTGTTTGGTTGGTTTTTTGCTTACTTTTTGCCTCCCATTTCACTTCTCACATCTTCTGGTTTTGGACTAGTTCAGAGTCTCCCTATTTTACTTCCCTCAGGAACTAGCAAACACTGGGTTGTTGGGCCCCACCCCATCGTGCTCTCATCAGACCCTTCCTCTTCCTCTGGTTTTCTGTTACAGTGTTTAGGTTTTTGCTTTTTGTTTGTTGTTGTTGTGTGGTTTGTTGGCTGGCCTTGTTTTGTTTTGTTTTTATGGTTTGTATAGCTGCCTGGGATTTTGCTGGAGAAAAAGCACATAGTTAAATGGAGTCTGCTTAAGTTTTTTTGTTTTCAGTTCATCTGAACCTAAGTGCCATTTTGACGCACGTGTGTGTGTGTGTGTGTGTGTGTGTGTGTGTGTGTGTGTGATTTCACATGGTGGTGACCATTTAAAACTTGGTCTGTTCCTCAACTCTCTTTCTTTTTTGTTAATGAAAAAATTTCTTTTTCATGCAATATATTCTAGTTGCCATTTCCCCTTCCCCAACTCTTCCCAAATCCTCCCCACCTACCCACCCATACATATCCACACCCTTCCTTTCTCTCTTTTGGGAACAAAAAGGAAAAAAAAAAGTAGGAAGAAACAAAATGAAAACCCAGAATTTTTAAGAAAAGAAAAAACAAAGGAACAGATACACACACTCAACAAAACTTAAAAACACAAAACTGGAAAACATAATATACAAGCAAAAGACCAGTAGAACAGACAAAGCAGTATGAGACAGAAAAGAAGGTCTACACAAATGCCATTGAGCTCATTTTATGTTAGCTATCTATCCCTGAACATAGGACCTACCCTTAGTGTGGTTAATGTACCCTGTTACCCTGTGAGATGTAATTGGAGACAACTAAATTTTCCTCTGCAGACAGGTGTTAGCTTTTGGGTTAGGGTTGGGGGCTCATGGCCACTTCCCCCTTTCAGCTGGGACCCCACCTGGCTTGGACCTGTGCATACTGCCACAGTCTTTGTGAATTGATTTCTGCGGTTGTTTCCTTGAAGTCATCCATCTTCTCTGGCTCTTAATTTCTTTCTTCCTCCTCTCTTTGCATAGCTCTCTTCAGCCTGAGGGGAGGGTTTGCTGAAGACATCCCATGTAGGATTGAGAGTTGCATGGTCTCTCACTCTGTGTACATTATTCAGGTGTGGGTCTCTGTTAGTTCTGCTCTACTACAAGAGGAAGCTTCTCTGGTAAGGGCTGAACAAGGCAAGGTGTCATTAGGAGTCATTTTATTGCTGTGTTCCTTTGGTAGAACAGTAGTTTTAGGTTTTCTGTAAGCTTATGGCCTATGTAGTCTCAGATTCTTGGTCATCCAAGCAGTGTCCAGCATGGGTTCCATTTCTTTTTTTTTATATCATTTTCTATTTTAATTTTAAATAGCTTGTTTTACATGTCAATCCCAGTTCCCTCTCCCCCCTCTCCTCCCACACTCCCCTTCCCCCAGCCTCCCACCCTATTGCCAATTCCTTCCACATAGGGGATATCTAGAGTCTGTCATTTCACTCCGGGTAGGGTCCAGGCATTCCCCTAAGAGTCCAGGCTGAGAGAGCATCCCTCTTTGTGCTATGGGCACACAATGACTGTTTGTATTCCAGGGATAGACACTGATCCACTGCTCAAGGCCCCATAGGTTGCCCAGGCCTTCTCACTGACACTCACATTTTGGGGGGGGGGGTCCAGATCAGTCCCATGCTGGCCTCCCCGCTGTCAGTCTGGGGTCCAAGAGTTCTCCCCTGTTCAGATCAGCTGTCTCTGCTGGTTTTGCCAGGCCCATTCTTTGCCAATTTGCTCATCGCCCCTCTCTCTCTGTCACTGGGTTCCTTGGGTTCAGTTCAGTGATTAATTGTGTGTTTGCCTCTGCTTCCATCAGCCACTGGATGAAGGCTCCCGGATGGATATAGACATCAAGTTCATTATCAGGAATGGGCATTCGAGGTGGTCTCTCCACTATTACTTAGCTTGCCAATTGGTGTTATCCCTTTAGATCACTAGAGGTCACTCTGGTGCCTGATCCGTCTTCTAACCTATGATTCCCTCTTCCCCCTATTCTACCCCCACCCACTCAACTTCCTGTTCCCCCATGACCTACTCTGTCTTTCTCTTCTCCCCCCTCTCTTCTTCCCAGCTCCCACTCCCCCTTACCCCTCACCGTGTTCCCCATCCATTCAGAGGATCTGGGTTCCATTTCTTGAAACGGGCTTAAACCCAGCCTGGTTGTTGGTGACCCCACAGTACTGGGCCATCATTGCTCCAGTGTGTCATGCAGGCGGGTACTATTGCAGACTCAGGGATTGTGCCTGGGTTCGTGTTTACCTTTCTCCCCTGGTAGTGTGCAGAGTATTTTCCAGTACCATGCATACAAGTCAGTAGGTGTAAAGGCTCTAGTGAGGTATCAGCTGTATTTAACCATGTTCAATGAGATATGTAAGTGTGATCTTCAGCAACAGGGCCTTACTGAGATTTTTAAAAAGGGAAGATGAATCTGGTAAAATGTATTTTCTGGGTTTTTTGTTTTCTTTTTTTCCAAGACAGGGTTTCTCTGTAGACCAGGCTGGCCTCAAACTCACAGAAATCCGGCTGTCTTTGCCTTCCGAGTGCTGGGACTAAAGGCCTGTGCCACCACCACCCGACTGAATTTTCAAACCATGATAAAAATGCCTTTCAAGGGCTGGTGAGACAGTTCGGCTAGTAAGAGGTGCCTGCTGCCTGATCCCAACAGCCTGAGTTCAATGGTGGAAGGAGAAAACCAACTCCCACAAGTTGTCCTCTAACCTCCACCTGCTCTCCCACTCTCAGCCTCTACCCACCCCACCCCATGTAAACACTCAAGCATTGTGAGAGCACAAAAAGTTTTAACCTGCTTTCAAAACAAGTTTATCCCTGAAGTGTCTAAGTGCATCTGATCTGACTTGCGAGTATAGGTACAATTGATTTTGCTCCTCAGAATGAGCCTTTTTCAGTGTTGTGAAGTTCTGTTATGTTATTCTATTTGATTTCATCTAACAGAATTCTGATTTGAAGGTGTGTTAAGTGAAAATATTTATAGTACTCAAATTTTTTTCCCTTTTGAAGTTTTAGGAGATTAATATTTTAAATAATTGAATACATCTTAAGAGTTCCATGCCAACAAGTACTTTGTCCCCCAGTGACTATTCAAATAAGTAATCGATAAGCTTTTTGCCTAATTGTGTTCTCAGAGTATTATTATCTTGTCTTTACATATTATGCAGTATTCATGAATGTAATTTAAAGTGAAGAAATAATGTGAGTGCCAACCTAGTGGTGACTCTGGCTCATTCTCTGCTCAGAAGGTTGTTGTTTTTTTTTTTCCAAACAAGATGGTAATTTTGAATGACAGTACTAATGAAGTTTTTAAATGAAATTAACTTATTTCCCAGGAATATTACTTGGTCCTTAGGTTTGAGCTTTTGGTGACCATGTATACACACACACACACACACACACACACACGCACACACACACGCACGCACGCACGCACGCACACGCACATGTGCACATACACACACTTGAGAGATGAGAAGTCATTCTTCGGCATTACTCCCAGCTGTACTCAGGCTGACTCTAGTCCTTAGTTTTTGTTTGCATAGTTAGAACCTATGAAAGACAGAGGGGCTTTGGTCATGGCATCATCTGCTCGGACTCCCTCTCTCCCAGAGCTCCAGCATCTGTCTGTGTTTCTGGGTTGTGCATATATGAGGTGCTTCCCTTGTGATTAGGGACATCTGAGCTTTCCTCCACAGTAACAATCTGAGACTGACAGTCTTGTAGAAACACTGAGTAGCAAGACCCCATGCATGCATAGGTGCATATTCATGAAGCATTGCATATTTTTATGATGGAAAATCCTCCCATGCTCATGGATAGGCAGAGTTCACACTGTGATGATCAGTGTATTATCAATCTTAGTTTCACATTTGAGGAATGGGCCTGGTTATGTTAAAAACAAATTAACATACATAAGGTCTCTGGAAGACAACTTACAGCCAGCACAAAGCAAAACTAAAAAGACTGTCACTGTCTGGGACTACAGTTTTTAAACACAAGATAAATTTCCAGTCAAGTGTTAAAAGGAACTAATTTTGTGGTATAATTTAATTTGTATGTGCTTTTGAATTAATACAAGGATCATAGGAAATAACTGCTCAGTTGAATGACTCTTCTTACAGACATAGTCTATCTAATGAAAGGGGTCAGACCTAAAGTATTTTTGATCTAACTATTGTTATAGAATCTTGAAGCTAAAATTGTGTCCTAAGTTTAGAAAGATAACTGGGAATAATTATTCTACTATGGATTTATTTAAATTTAGCTGAACTTTCTAATGCCATTTCTTAGGACCTGGAGAAACACATGATGTCTGCTACTGAAGAGGGATTACAGGGACATAGAGTATTTCATGTAAAGATAGACAAGTGTGATCAAAAATTAGTCTTTATGCTAAATAATAGGTGCTTTCTTTAGGGCTCAATTAATCAAATCTGTTTTCAGAAAACCTATTTTGAAAATTGTGTTGCATGTATACCAATCACATTCTGACCTTTGGGATTACACTGACAAGGGTCAGTGAAATCAGAAGATCTCCTCATTGCCATTGGCTCTGCTGGGCAACATGGCAATGTGGAGGGAGAGGTGTAAGGATCCCCAGAGGCCTTCAGAGTGAAGTAGCATCAGCCTCATAAAGATTCCTGTACTCTTCAACTCTGTAATCCTCCCCTAGGAAATTTCCCAGGAGCCAGAAATCTCACTGTGACCCTGTCATAACAACACTGAAACGGCTTCAGTGTCCTTTGTTAGGGACCTCGATTACTGGATTGTGGTGTGCCCACACTAGAACACTGAGCCACTATTACAGTGCAGCAGGAGAAGCTCAGCTGCTCTGGCTCACATATCCTGGCCAGAGTGGTTGCAATCACAGTACCAAATGTACCAAGGTAATTCATAAAAGTGGAAATATAGGTGTGATTGTTTGACTTGACGTTTCCGTAAATTGTAATGATATGCTGCCTATTTGTTCTGCCTTGTTGCATTTTCAAGAGAGAAAATCGCCTAACTTTTTATATTGTCTGAAATACACTAAGGTTTTATAAGCATGAAGGATTTAAGGGAAGGATTAAGGAGAAAATTGTTAGTTTACTAATAATTGCATATTCCATTTATTTTAAGAATTACATGGATTATTTATCCCGACTATATGAAAGAGAAATCAAAGATTTCTTTGAAGTTGCAAAGATCAAGATGACTGGCACCACTAAAGAAAGCAAGAAGTTTGGTAAGCCAAGCTGTGGGCTCAGTGTCTCCTTTTGAAGCAGTCTCACTTACTGAATAGTAACTCCACGGCTTTTGTAAAACAAGGTGGGATAAAACACAACAGAATTAAAGAAAGTGGAGGCCTAGCTAATATATTTGATTTACAGGTTTCAAAGAAACTATTTGAGAAGAAATGCTATCTGCCAATGTGTTTTTTATAAGCTAAAAGTATGAAATGCATCAGTCCAGCAGTAGCTGGACATTTGTGCTGTGATTAGCGGTCACTGTTGCTAGGGAACGCACAGGTGAGACAGTGAAGTGCACCCTGATAGAGAAGAGAGGCTAGACAGGAGACTCCTGCTGAGTGTGGTTTCTGATCCCAAAGACGGTACAGGTGGGGGCGAGTCAATGCTCTCCAAAGAGAAAGAACTAAAAGGTATTCCTGGCTTCTTACTTCTCACTGGCTGCTTTGCATTTAGAGAGTGTTTATGTCACCGGCATCTCCCTTGTGATTGTACCATATTTTTCTTGAGCAGTATATTTGGGGCTTTATATTGCTCTTTTGTTCCCTACCATTTAAAGGGACAAACACCATTCGAAAGAATAGCCAATGAAAGTATCAAGCTGAGGAAGGATGTACTGAGGCCACGTTCTGCTCTTGCATGTACCCATCTCTGGAGTTCTCTTTGGATGGAGTTCTGTGCCTATTCAAGTCCAAACCTGGCCTTAAGGGGCTACATCATGTACTCCTCGGTGTCTGTGGAGTCCCTTTAGAACACTGAGCTTAGCATTGACTGTTGAAATGAGCCTGTGCCCTAAGCAATGGCAAGAAGCAGACAGCAGCGTTGAATATTGAGGCGTCCTGCTGCCGTCTGTTCTTTTTGGGACAGAGAAGACTGCTCTTAAATGTCACTAATTGTGAGTTGATCTATTAATTACAATGGTCCCAAATTTGAAGTGCTTTGGGTTTGTCTGTTAACATGCTACATTTTGTAAAACACCCTCTTGGGACAGTAGGCTTTTGAAAACAGAAATGCTAACTCATCCTAAAGGCTAATTGTTCTTAAACAGCAGTGTCTTTATATCCTTGTTGATGTTTCACTGTGGATATGTTATGCCTGTTTTGGGCAAAGAGCATATTATTAATGTAGTTATATGTTTAATGTTTTCATTAAGTATATTCGTCATTACTTGTTAGTGTGCCATTTTATGCTGAGAAATCTCTTCGGTATATGAAAACAAGTTGAATATACATTAAGATAAATGATATAAAAATACAACTTAAATACAATACAGTAGTATCTTTATATTATCATCACATTATCCTAAAGCTTAAACCTTTGCTTTTCCTACCATAAGTTTTTAAATTATCTTGTTAAAATATTTTAATTTGCATAATAAGGTTTAGAATAATTTTTATAATTTTAAAACAATGTCATAACAAAAGAATAAATCTGTATTTGTTTATTAAATATTGATGGATAAAAGAGTAATTTGTGATAATTCATCACAGAAAATTACAGTATCAGTTACAAGAAAGGACAAACTAAATTCAGAGAATAATGTTGAATCTCTCAACATTTGACAATTCAAGCTAAACGCACACAACTCAAGAAATTCTGAATCGAGCAGGATGGAAATTTTTCCTAAGAGATTTTTTTTCAATGATCCAGATTATGTCTAAATGAATTTAGTAGTAACTATAATTAAAATTGAAACCTTCACGTTTGGAAAGTTAGCTTTTCAATGACACCATGTTATCATTTTAAATACAAGCTTCTGTTTTGTACGTGCTGTGGCAATCTTTCGTCACAGATGTGGCTAGGAGTTTGCTTACAAGTAAAGGAAGAGCAGGCCCTAATGGGCATCATCAGAGTGGGGTTCCTCTTCCTTCTTGAAAACTCCATTTTATCTTTAACATCCCTTATTTCAAGAAATTCAAAATAGGCTAAAGATGCCAAGATAAGATCTCTGTATAAATTATTCCCCCTTTTGATGAGTGATTTATCCTCGGGGGCATAGGATTTTCCTCCTGGGATTGACACTTTGATGGATTCATCCATTTCTCTTCTCCAAATGTACTTACTGAGGCAGAGGCAAAGGAAACTGAGTGACTATTCCTACGATTGTCATTTTTACTGGCTTCTTCTTCCTCACTTAAGATGCATACTTTAAAGCATCTAGATGTGTCACTGGGGGACAAGGCAGTGCTTACACTTGGGCTTTAGCTATTGGGTGACACATAATATGAGATATATAAAATTTGTAAAATGTACAAGGCATTTTATTCATTTGTATATATAGATACATGATTATAATGCCCCTGTTTAATATTACTAAATCTTTACAGTGGTGTCAGAAATCATCTTATCATTGTTTCTCAATTAAACTAAGTAAGATTTTTTTTATCCCAAAGATAGTTGAATACAGGCTGGATTGAAGGCTTTGTGGAAGAGTAATTCTGTAAATGTTTATAGATATCCGTTACAGAAGTGAACACAGTTCTGCCCTGGAAGGGCAGCAGTGAACAGAGGCCCTTATCCACTGCTCTTACTATGTTTATCATCTACCGGCGATTACTTAAAGATACTTACAACTTTATATGAGAATCTGCTGCTGAGAAAGAATCTAGAATGTTTTGAGCTCCAAATTATAATTAATAGCTTAATAGCCAGTACTGGTCATGATTGTCTGCTGAAATAGACTTTGTTCTGGGAAGGTGAGCCTGCAGAATGGCCGTAGGACCCCGGGCAGGAGTGTCCACATAAATGAACTGTTCTCTGTAGTGCAGTGTTTGCCACATTAATATCTACACTTCTTATGTCACTTCCCCTTGAGCTTAGATGGTCGAACCTATCAATCATCCCAGTGGTAGCATGGGAATGACCAGTTCAGAGCTCTACTTGGGCCTTTTCCTCAAGTGTGGCCTGGTACCATGCCAGATGACACATTGTTCTCTGTTTCTAAGCTGCTTTTAGGTTATAGTTTATTCTTTAGTCCTGTTGTGAGTTTGAGTTCAGAATGTCTCACAACATAGGCTCTAACATTGATCTATAGATACTGTGTAACAGCAGAGTCTAAGAATGAAAGAAATTCCAAATGACTGTGATAGAGTTCGGAGTTACCTAGTCAGTCTGTCCCTCAGCATTACTCTTTCACACACAGCTCCTGACCGGTGTTCGCCAACCTTCCAGCCTTGTATTCATAGGCTAGTTACCAAGGAATTCAGTATAATACTTGATTTTAAGTTTAAAGCTATGTTAAAAGCCCCACTTATATAATCTTTAACAGATAAAGTAAAAAGTTAGTGTGGTGGAGATTCCTTCAATGGGCTTGCAGGAGATAAAAGATTGTGAATGTCTAAAGTGACCCCTTCATTCCTCACTCTATTAAATTACTTGGGCTTTATTCAGAAAACAAAGCCTTGTGAATTCATTCTTTTAAATGTAAGTGTACCAACTTCCTAAGCTCAAACAGCAACAATCCCACCATTTAAAGGGTTGGGGGTTAAACACTGATATGTTTCCTGAATACATAAGTAGAAGCCCTCCATGAAAGGATTAGTAACACTACTCTCTTACTTTCTCAACGGTCACTGAGCAACTACACGTGTGTTTGCACCTTTCGTTAGTCAGTGCTCACAGTTCTTTGCATGTGTCTTTTAAACTAGAGCTTTAACTGCCTCTTGTGCATGGTTTGTGCAAATTGCAGTTTATTAACTTGTCTTTGTCTTTGATGCTTGCAACCTAATCCATCACAGCTACACTGCCTCGAAAAGAAAGTGCTGTCAAACAGGAAACAGAGAGTGAGTATGCTTACTGTGCTAGTAGGCACCCTCAGTGCATGTTTGTTAATGTCTAGATGTTGGTTACCTGTCTTGAAAAACATTAATAGCAGAGATATTGATTGCACCAAATTGCCAGGTATTGGAAAAAGAAACTCAGCATGGCGGTTGTGTGTACATCCAAGAAATAAGTGACGTGGTTACAGTTACACAGCAAGGGGTGAAAGCTTTGTTGTCAGAAATTTATGGAAAACCTTAACATTGCACTTCTGTTACAGGCTGTGTTTAGAAGAGCTATAACTACTACTAAAGGGGCCCTGGAGGATAGCTCAGCAGTTAGAGCACATAATGCCCTTGAGAGTGTATGTGTGCAGTTACCAGCACTCACCTCAGGTTGCTCACAGCCACTCCAGCTCCAGTGGGATCCCATATCTCTGATTCTGCTGGCACCCGCACTCACGTGCACTTACCCACATGCACGAGTGTGCACACATGCACACGCACACACAATTGAAAATAAGAATAAAAATAAATCCTTGAAAAAAGTCTTAGAGATCTGGTAATAATTTGTATAATGAGGCAAAAGCTTGAATTGTCCCTATTAAAACTTCATTTTCCCTCCCTGCCCGTTAGTAAGTAGTGCAAGTTAACAGAGTAGTATTCAAGAAGAGTGGTTTAAGTGTTTTATTGTTTATATTCTGAACCTAAACTTTATATGTTCTTCTAAGAACGAACCATTAATTCCTTAGTGTGTGGGAGCTGTTGCTCATTTTCTCCATGGCTGGGATGAATTCCTAAATTCTACCTAAGCACAAATGTCTCTTATTTATTTGGCTAGTGACAGCACATTTCAGTTATATTTTAAAGATATCAGATTCTTAGGGTGTTTTTGCTCATGCATCTGTTATTAGCCAAGTCGCCTACTCAGAAAAATGGGGTTTCTAGACTCAGGAACATACTAAGTTTAATCATAAATAACTGACCTTTATGGGAAAACTTGTCAAGAATTGATAATTTCATGTGGTTCAGATTGGTGTTTAGAGATGATTAATACTTGGGTATAAGTTTTCTTCAGAAATATACATCATTCTGTCAGCTGTAGCGTTAGCACAGTACTCAGTGACCCCCATCTTTGTTCCTACCTCATTACTATAGCTTAGAGACAGCACTTAGAGATAGCTTTACCTTTGGAATGGGGCGGGGAAGGGCATAGACTATCTGATCAGTAAGGCCCTTTCCATCGTAGTTCATAGATAGATGTAGTTCTCCTTCCATTCACTACATTCTCTGCAGCGGGACCCAGTATTAATGAATGTCAAGGGTTCCACAAACCATGTAATAGAATCTGAGTCCTAGAAGATCAAGGCTCTAAAAGGTAGCCCTGAGGCAGATCATAGGTCTTTGTTCCCTGAGACACAGCTTTGAAAGATGTGTTATTTCATAGGTCTCCATGGAAGCTCTGGGAAACTCACTGGATCGACTTCTAGTCTGAATAAACTGAGTGTTCAGAGCTCAGGCAATCGCAGGTCCCAGTCATCTTCCCTGCTGGATATGGGGAACATGTCTGCCTCTGACCTCGATGTTGCCGACAGAACCAAGTTTGATAAGGTAAAATAACAGATTCTTGGTACTAGCATTGTGATTGCCTTAAGTGTTCTCAAAGATGCAGGCTCTTGGAACACCTTTGAAGTCATTACCATGTCCTTCCAATTCTGATTTGAATCTGAAAAAAAAAACAGTCAAAAGTACAACTAAAATATGATTGATCATTTAAGTAACATAAGAACTTCATTAGCATTTACTTGTTACAATTATGACATGCAAATCACACCTAAGTTGTTTGAGGAATGACAGAATCAGGAGGGAGTAACAGCTTCACTGTCAGCTGCGATGCCTGGAGTAAGTTTCAAAGCTTGTCTTCCTCCTCCCATATTTGAAGTGAGTAACTGAGTTTTCTCTTCCACCTGTTTCTCCTTGGTATTATATTAATTGCTCTTATCAGTCTTGGGAGAGTTTGTCTTTGGCATACTGGGGGATTCTAGACTTAGGAAATTATACCTTTATCCGTGCCTTTGCTGAACAGTGAACTAAACTGGAGTGTGTTCAAGCCTTCCAGGCAGTTCTGTAACCCTCTGGTCATTTGGTGTCCATCCTTCAGATCTTTGAGCAGGTGCTGAGTGAGCTGGAGCCGCTGTGTCTGGCAGAACAGGACTTCATAAGTAAATTTTTCAAACTACAGCAACATCAAAACATGTCTGCATCAATGGTATGGCTTCCATTTATTTGGACAGTATAGTCTGTAACATCAGCCCAGTTACTATTATTATGTGTTCACAATTTTAGTATCTACACAGAAAAGGAAAGATTCCAATAAATCAATCTTTAACTATTCTTGTTATTCACAGTCTACTGCAAACAGGAAAGTAGCTAGGAGTTTGGATTTCTAGTATTCCAGAATGTCTTTAGCCAACAGCCTCTAAATTAACAAGGGAGGAAATGTCTGCATTTATTCTGTAGAGAACGTCATTCAAAAAGGAATTTTAAGCAGGGTGTAGTAGCTCGTGTCTATAATTTAAGCACTTGGGAAGCTTAGGTAGGAGGACTGCATGACTTCCAGGCTAGCCTGGGTTACAGAGTGTAAGATCTAAAAAACCAGAAAGCCTACCAATTTTAATATTTTAGTGTTCCCAAATGAAAATACAACCTAAGAGATAATGCTATATAGAGGGGAGATGGGGGCATCAGCTTTAAGTCCGATTTTGTCTTGTGGCCTTGCAAGTGAACAGATAGACACTAGCTGATGCTCTAAGCCCCAGTCTCCTCTTCCATAATGTGAATGTGTAAGTCCCTTTTCACCATGCCTTCAAGGCATAAGTGCAAGAGAACAGAATGGGAGAATTTCTAGAATATTTTCAGAAACTCAAAAACCACAGTTCAAGTAAGAGTCATCTCAAAAAGTTATGCCTAAGGCAGCTGACATATACAAAGCTGCCGTAAGATCAGTGAGAAATTCACTACTGGTGGGAGTCTGTTGTTCCTCATAGTAGGAGTGTTGGAAATTTACTTGCTCAGCTTAAGAAAGAATTTATGACAGCATTTATAAATTTATATTTTTATTAGTTTATTTGTATGCATGTTTGTCTATGCCCCATACATGTGCATTGCCCATGGAAGCCAGAAGAGGGTATAGGATGTCCTGCAACTGAAGTTACAGGTAGTTGTGAACTGTCTTGGGGATGCTGGGAATCCAACCTGGGTCCTTTGGAAGAGTAGCCAGTGTTCTTAACTGCTCGGCTATCTTCAAGTCCCACAGCATTTTTTTAGTACTGAAGTTTTCATTTAATATTGTTGTTGAATGTTTTCCCTTTCCTTTTTCTGTTTTTGTGCCAAAATCCCTTTACATCTGAGTACATTCCTGGCCTCATGCACACACTCTTCTCTTCACATGTACACACAGATGAAGATAACTAACTTTTTACCCTGAATTACTTCTTGGGGACCAGGAGGGGTCTAAAAACAGGCTGGTGAGGTGGGTCAGTGGGTAAAGGGGTAAAGGTGCTTGCTGAGCAAAACTTATGACATGAGTTCAGTTCCTGGGCCCACTTAAAAGGGAACTGAAAGTACAGCCTCTACCACTGTCCTCTGCCTTCCATGCATGCCCACGCACACATACACACACACACACACACACACACACACAAACACACCAAATTAATTTTCAAAATTTAAGAATGGGCCTGGAGAGATGGCTCAGTGGTTAAGAGCCTTGGCTGCTCTTCCAGAGGTCCTGAGTTCAGTTCCCAGCAACCACATGGTGGCTCACAACCATCTGTAATGAGATCTGGTGGTACCCTCTTCTGGTGTATAAGCATATATACATTCAAGCAGAACACTGTATACATGATAAATAAATCAGTTAAAAAGAACTGAAGGTAAAATCTAAGAATTCAATTCATGAAACGTTCTTAAACAGTGTGTAATAT
Source organism: Mesocricetus auratus (assembly GCF_017639785.1). Taxonomy (NCBI): domain Eukaryota; kingdom Metazoa; phylum Chordata; class Mammalia; order Rodentia; family Cricetidae; genus Mesocricetus; species Mesocricetus auratus. Next base: position 54,742,362 of record NW_024429190.1, read on the forward strand.
TATATGTTACGTTAATAGTAACAAAATATTACTATTCTCCATAAAATATTTTCTTGTGTTTTAAAACATGGCAGATTTTTGGTCTATAAATTTGTCACTACGCTGGTTTTTCATTATATAAAGTGTGTGAATTTTTTGCAGACTGAAGCAGAGGATGTGGATGGTGGCTCATTAACACGACAGCATAGTTCCGGCACACTGCTGCCTATTTCATCTGAGTATGTATTTATCCCCATCTGTTGTTTGTTCTGGGAAAAATCAACCTGAATTGAGGCAAAACGAAGTGTTTCTCATGGAAACATCCACATGATTCTCAAAACCTCCTGGTACCCACACAGACCTGTGTGTTATCCTAGTTGTGTTTCTGTTGCTATGATGATGAAAAGCCTTGATGAAAGCAAAGGGTTTATTTTGTCCCACAGTAAGGTGGGGAAGTCAAGGCAGCAAGGACTTGAAGCATGTGGTCATATTCCATCAATTGTAGGAAGTGGAGAGCAATGAGTGCCTGTGTTTAGCTCACTTTCTCCTTTTTATACAGTCCGGAAGCCACCCTCAGTAGGCATATCTTCCCACCTCAGCTAATCTAATCAAGTCATCCCATGTACATGTCCAGAAGCAATCTAGCATAGACAGTCTCTCATAGATACACGTGGAGGCTTATCCCTGGGTGACCCTAGAGCCTGTCGAGTTGACAGTCAAAGCTAGTCATCACATGTGCTCACTGTCTTGTTAGGGACATGTTACTGATCCTATTGAAGGCCTCATGAGCTCTTCTGTCTGGTAATCCCAGATGGATAGTCAGTGCTAGTGTTTGCTGGTGAAAAGTAGTGGATTTCTTAGAGATAGAAAGGCACAGTTTCTTGGGCTCAGTGTTTAAGAGCACTGGCTGCTCTTCCAGAGGTCCTGAGTTCATTTCCCAGCAACCACATGGTGGCTCACAACCATCTGTGATGAGATCTGGTGCCCCCTTCTGGCCTACATGCATACATGCTGGCAGAACACTGTGTACATAATAAATTTTTTTAAAAAGTTTTTAAAAAGCAACACATCTAAAAAAAGGGGAGGGGGTTGTGATGCTTCCTCCCTCAAAAAAAGGGGGGAGGAAAGCACAGTTCAGTGCCCAGCTTTACAAATGAAGCGCACGATTAGCTGTTCTTATATTCAAAACTGCTATAGAATAATTCACTATAGTTTGGCATTTTTAGTTGTAGTACCAATTTTTAGCTGTATTTTTATACAGTAAACTACAGTTTCAATTGCAATAAAGGTGGATTCATCTGAAGTTTATACTAATTATATTTTTTCTTTCTTTCTGGATAGGAAAGATATGATTCGCCAAATGATGATCAAAATATTTCGTTGTATTGAACCTGAACTGAACAATTTAATTGCATTAGGAGACAAAATCGACAGCTTTAACTCCCTTTATATGTTAGTCAAGATGAGTCATCACGTGTGGACTGCACAGAATGTGGACCCAGCCTCTTTCCTAAGTACTACACTGGGAAACGTCTTGGTGACTGTGAAGAGGAACTTTGACAAATGCATTGTAAGTTGTAAGAATTAACTCAAGAATAAGTTATTATGCAAATTGGCTAATATATTTAATCTAGAGTTCATGACCCCCAAAGCTGTGAAATAGGGATTTGGTGCCTGTCCATTTGAACAGAGTAAGCTGGAGAATTGGCGACACAGATTTCTGTGGCACATGGCATAGGGCCAGCTTCTGCCTGAGTGACCCCCTGGGTTCCTGTGACTCAGTTTACTGATATGTGACCTTTGGCTTAATGAAACAATTGAAAGGTATTTGGATTTATTGTTATTTTCATATATCCTAGTAAAATTGACTTATTTTAATTGGTAGTTTAAATTATTATCATTCATTTTAATTAATAGTATACAAAGTCCAATAATCATGCTGCTTTCTTTTGTTAAGATCAGTTGCAGCTGGACATGGTGATGCTCAAAGGCCAGAAGCAGGTGGATCTCTGAGTTTGAGGCTAGCCTGGTCTTCAGAGTGAGTTCCAGGACAGCCAAGGCTACACAGAGAAACCAGTTGCTAATAAATTCTATCGAGCATCATGCCACTCCTTATAAAAAGTAATATTGTTACCTGTTAAACTTCACAGTTTGTAGAAATTAATTGGGATAAGCCTGGTTATTTAAAACATTTTCATTTTGTTAATATGCTTTTGGATTTTTATCATTTGAATGTTTCTACTCTATAGCCTATTATACCTATTCTTAAATATCCATAGAATAATGCAGGTGAAAATATTAAGGGCAATTAAAACGTATGCCATTTTTTATACTTAAGACATGGCTCAGAGTTTAAACTTGTTGGCTGTTCTTCCAAAGGTCCTGAGTTCAATTCCCAGAAACCATCTGTAATGACATTCGGTGCCCTCTTCTGGCATGCAAGCATACATGTTGTATACATAATTAACAAAATAGAAAAAAATAGCACTTTCTGGATTGGGAGTTATTTCAGTGGTAAGGCTGCTGGCTCAGTCCCCAGCATCACACAGACAGCACACGCCTCTCCAGAAGTGTTGGTGACTGGGAGCGTCTTACTATAGGAAGACACCGGAGGAAGAGCTAACAAAGGTTGAGATAACGGAGTGACTGACACTGTGGAAAGTCATAGAGGCACTGTCCGCTTCCAGAATGTGTGGTCCTGGTGCTTTTACCAGCACATTGGTGGAGAATAAGTGCATCGTTCCTGATAGTCTGCATGATTCACAGTACTGTAGCACAGTGTACATAGCCTCTTCTGACCCTCACACTACCTCCACCTTAGGGAGGGGATGCTGGTGTTACCCTCCTGAGTCATGTGACCTTCACATTACCACCATCCTGAGGAGGTTAATTACCCTCCTGAGTCATGTGACCTTCACATTACCACCATCCTGAGGAGGTGATGCCAGTAATACATTCCTGAATCATGTGGCCCTCATTTCACCTCTACCTCTGGAGGTGATGCAGGTGTTCGAGAGGTGGCGGTGCTTCCTGAGTCAGCAGTTAAAAGTGACCACGCTGCTGCTCAGACCCACGAGGCCTGGTGGCAACACTGCAGTCCTCTACTGTCTTGTCTGTCTGACCTAATGCCACATGCTTGTTAACACTGGTGAAGCGGAGCATTTGGAACAGGAAACCCAGGTGGCTGGCAGAGTTCTCAGAGCTTTCACCCCAATACCCATAGTCTAGAAATTTTGGTCTGGTCCACATGTCTTATAGTTTTTCAGCTTATACTCCCCATATCTCAAGACTGAGATTTTAGGTAGAAATTGAAGTGATGTGACTATTTGTGTGGATCTAGACCCCTGAAGAGTACTTGGAATAGTACTTGAATCTATAGATCTTTCTGGACCCTGGTGGCTGGATGAAATGCAAGTCCATAATAGAAATTTGTGATCTCCTTTGGTCTTGCACCCCTCTCCCCAGAGAATTTGTGTAAATAAAAGTTTTAGGTGAGTAGCATTTGGAAGTGGATATACTTTTCAAACTTAGCTGTTTGATCACTAACCAGAAATAAACTAGGCACGTCCTACATGCCCTGGCCTTGGCCCTGCTCTGCCCCTAGTGTATACCTGCCTTGTCCCTGTCCATCATGAATAGTAGAATGATACACCGATTCCAGTTGAAATACAGACTTAAAGCTCAGAGTCCTTGACTGACTCATCTTTTAATAAGTTTAAGTCATCTTCATGCTTTTATTATCTGAATACAATGCAGTGTAGAATGTTTCTATCTAGAGAGTTGGTTTTCTTCATTACTCTTGTTAGTGCAGTTCTAAGAAGTATCTAATGCTCTGGGCACCGTGTGTGCATTTGGTCATCTGTGGTTTCTAAGTTGCTTGACTTTTTCTTCCCTTGCTTTCTGCCTAACTTTAGAGTAACCAAATAAGGCAAATGGAAGAAGTAAAGATCTCAAAGAAAAGTAAAGTAGGAATTCTTCCATTTGTTGCTGAATTTGAAGAATTTGCTGGACTTGCAGAATCAATCTTCAAAAATGCTGAACGTCGTGGCGATCTGGACAAAGCATACACCAAACTAATCAGAGGAGTGTTTGTTAATGGTGAGTTTTTATGGTTTGCTCTGAAGAACGTTACGGCTCCTTTTGTTGCTTCTGGGTAACTCTGAAGCTGGGTGAGGCATGCTCACTGTTTTTAGTAGTCTGGAGTCCTTTAGGCTTTCTGAAATTGAGCATCTGTTAAATGTGAAAACTAAGCAGCATGTAAGGTAATTCCCATCAAGAGCCACTCTTGTTCCAGGCTCCTGGGCCTTATTACTACCCAGAATTGAAGGTTGTTTTCTAAATGTAGAAAATGGCCATGTTTCATTTGCATTTTAATAAGGGTCTTCTGGCTGCTTGGCAAGGATGTCTGTGTAGTGCTCACAAGTCAGTTCGCTTAGGCTTCAGGTTTTTCATCTGTTACACAGGGAGATTAGCTGTGTGCCGGCCTGTGTGAAAGCCCAGTAAATTGGGGACATTTTTGGACATGTTATTTAATTTGAAATTGTCTCATTGCTTACACTCAATGATTTCAAAAGCAAAAATTGAACAGGAAGTTGAATCATGTCATACAGCATGTAACTTTTTTTTTTATGAAAGAAAGCCTAGAGAAGGGATATATGAGTCTCATGATTGAGTGCTTGGTATTTAAATTTTCAAGTTTAGTTGGGGGGCCAGGCATGATGACTTGGTGGTTCAGAGCATGTGCTTGCTGCCTTGCAAGTTCAGTTCCCAGAACCCACATCAAGTTTCTTACAACTGCCTATAACTCTAACTTGGGATCTGATGCCCTCTTCAGGCCCACATAGGCACTACACTTACCTGTAGAAAACTACACAGCAGACACACACTTAATTTTGTTTTATCTGATTCTAAAATAAAATATACTCATATGCACTCACAAAAACTAGAAAATAGACTTTTTTAAAAATCAAGGGACAGATTATTTGTAACATTTAATGTTTCTACTTACAAGCTTTTCCATACCCCACTCCTTTTCTCATGTATATGCATATTTTATGTATGATTTTGTAATCCACATTTTTAGTGTACTTTTCCATACACTGAAAGCTGCATAACTCCATAACCTGTTGTCTTTCCTTATCCACTAATATAGATTTCTGTATCATTTTTTCCTGTTGCTTTGATAAAATAATACACTAACAAAAAAGCAACTTAAGGAAGATTTAATTCACATCACAGTTGTATAGTGCATCATGGCAGGGAAGTTAGGTCAACAAAGCAGGAAGCAGCTGGTCACATACATCCACAGTCAGAAGAACGTAGCAATGAATGCATGCGTGTTAGTGTTTGATCTCTATGCACATACAGTCCAAGATCCCCTGCCTGGGAAATGGTACCACCTACGGTGGACAGGTCTTCCCATTCCAGTTAATGTAACCAAGATAACCACCCACAGCCATGCCCAAGGCCCATCTCTCACATCATTCTAGGTTCTGTCAAGCTGACTATACTTATCATTATAGTAACTAAAATTATTTTAATGACGACATGATCTTCCAAATAACACTATTTACTTACTGAATATGCCTTAATTTGTTTCAAGCTAGAAATAGAATTGGTGAAGTTTATGTATACATCAAGTTTTGCAAAATTATGGTGCAGAGAGCTTATACCAGTTCGCTGCTCTGAGCATTTGGTGAAAGTCTCCCGTGCTCTGTCTACTCTACAAGGGCCGGATATTACTCCTATTGTCCCTTGCCTTACTCGAAATGATGTCACCCATTTCATTGCTCATGGTGTCCTTGCAGGGGTCTTCACATTTTTTGGTGACCTTTTTTCCGTCTCTTGTGCTTGAGTCATTCTTTAGAAAGCCATGCTATCACAAAACTTGGCTTTTAACTAGATATATGTTTCTTGATGCTTCTGATCCTGTTACTGCTTTTTACATTTAAGTAACTTGAGCATTTTAGAATCTAGTCATGATGTTAATCATCTAGCTGCCCTAACATACCAGCTATAATTCATAATTCCTCCACTGATTGGAATTTCCACAGATTCATGGTATTGTTTGAAACTGATTGTTTCTGGAGGCCGTGAGTACCTGACAATGCAGAATATTGTATTTAGTCCTGAACTGTTTGACTCACATCAGACAAATTTTCTTTCTTCTTCTGCTTTGATTTTAGTTGAGAAAGTAGCAAATGAAAGCCAGAAGACCCCCAGGGATGTTGTTATGATGGAAAACTTTCACCACATTTTTGCAACTCTTTCTCGTTTGAAAATCTCATGTCTGGAAGCTGAGAAAAAAGAAGCCAAGCAGAAGTACACTGATCACCTGCAGTCTTATGTCATTTCCTCTTTAGGACAGCCTCTTGAAAAACTAAACGTAAATGGATTTTCATTTGGTCTTTTCCTGTTTTTGAATCCATGTGGAAGACACTCACCCCTACAACCCTCACTGCCTTGAAGGCAGAAACAAGAGGATTGTAATTATTTATGTTCAGTGCTTGCATGGGCAACTCAGAACTCATCTCAGAGCAAATAAACAATATGTAAATTGAACATGATATGAGCTAAGATACTGTTATCACATTTTACAAATACAGAGATGGTATACTATGACTAAGCCAGATAGGGTGACACACGCCTTTAGTCCCAGCACTTGGGAGTCAGAGACAGGCTAATCTCTGTGAATTTGAGGCTAACCTGGTCTACAGACCGAGTTCTAGGACAAGTAGGGCTACACAGAGAAACACTGCCTCAACAAAAGAAAGAAAGGAGGGAAAAAAAGAAAAGAAGGGAGGGACTGGAAAAAGTTCGGGGATAAAATTCTTGCTGAGTTTCTCACGTCCTCATAAAAGTGCGCCGTACCCCAGCCTGGGGACATGGAGGCAGGCAAATCCCAAGTCCTCACTGGCCAACAAGTTTAGCCTAAGCAGTGAGTTTCAGAATCAGTGAGAGATCTTGCTTCAAAAAATAAGGTAGAGAAGCAATTGAGGAAGACATCCTGATGTCAACCTCTGGCCTCCACACCCACCCACATACACACAAGATTAAAACAAAAACAATTATTGTGTACATTGCCATTCTTTTCTTTCCTGACTTGAGTCATTTCCCTGAGCAAATGATAAATAATAAAATTAAGAAATGATTGTTTTGCCAGGTCAATGGCTTGTGTTTGTAATCCCATTACAACTTGCAGGAAACTGAAAGAGACAGAAAAACCCTGAGCCTATAAACATATTAACTGGAAAATATAGCATTTGAGATTATACTTTTGTATGCTCACATTAAAGAAATAGAAGGAAGTCCCAAGTGTTAATAGTTACTACTGAGTAGGATAGTAATAGATGATTGTTGTTTTAGCTTCCATACACTACATACTTTTTAACCTGGTTTTTTAAAAGTTCAGCTGATAATATAAGAAGTTCTTAGCCATTATTTGTTTCCATTTCCTTGAAGCATTTCTTTGAAGGCGTTGAAGCCCGAGTAGCCCAGGGCGTACGGGAGGAGGAAGTGAGCTACCAACTTGCATTCAACAAGCAAGAGCTTCGCAAAGTTATTAAAGAGTACCCTGGCAAGGAAGTAAAGAAGGGTCTGGATAACCTCTACAAGAAGGTTGACAAGCATTTATGTGAAGAGGAGAACTTACTGCAGGTATGTGCGTCCCCTGGCTTTGTAGACTCAGGCTTCTCGACATGGATGCTACATGTGCTCTATTTTTAGTGCCTAGAAAAGTTCCATAGTCAGGTATGGTGGTTGCAGGCCTGCAAGTCCAGCACTTGGGAGGTTGAGGCACAAGGATCAAAAGATCAAGGGCATCCTAGGCTACATAGTGAGCGTAAGGACAACCTCAGCTACACCCTGCCACAAAAAAAAAAAAAAAAAAAAAAAGGGAAAAAAGTAAAAGACTTAGGAAAACTCTGTAAAGCACAGGCCAGAGTGATGACTGGAAGGAAGGAAGAAGTCCTTCTGTAATTATTTCTGCTTTAGTGATTATGTTTCTCTAAGGTGGGGCTTTGCTTCTCTCTTGTGTCATTGTTTTGAGACTTGAGGTGACTGTAAATGCACCTCACTTAGTATGGTGCAGGGGCTCTGAGTTGGGGGGGTCGGAGCTAGGAATGGATCTGTAATCTGGATCCAAGTGAAACTGTATGATTTGGGGCAAGTAACTTGACTTCTGAGCTTCAAATGTCCTCATTTTGAAACTGATGCCTCTCTCATGGACACTGCTGTCTTCTAGATAACAGAAATGAGTGCTTAAAGAGATGGCGTAACATGGCAGCAAGCCTCGTGTGGGCTCAGTTGGGCCAGATTTGAACCAAAATGAAGCTATAGTCTTTATAAACTATGCAAAAAGACCCAGGATGGAGGAGAATAACTCTAGTTTCCGCATCCTCGGAGTGCTCACCCGGTGATGCAGCATTTATGCTCACTTCCCAAAGTAAAACCGCATGCTCATGAGTGAGTGGCAAGTGTTTCTCAGTGGAAGAAGTAGCATGCGCTAAATCATTGTGAAAAGCAAAAGGTGAAATAAGCCCTGTGCGAGATAGTGACTGGTCTTAAATTGACAAGAATGGAGGATTTAGGAGGTTCCCAAGGAAAACCCTAGAAGAGTACATTCCCTGGGTTGGGCATTCCAGGGTATGGTCATAGTTCCCTCACCTGGTCTTTAGGAGACTTAAATTGCACAGTGTTAATACAGAGTGAACTTCAATGAATTTAAGCTCTTGCATCATGGTGTGTATGAAATTCTGTCTTGAAATTACCTGCATATCCACCTCCATGGCAAGGTTGTTAATCACATAGTTGCAGGTAATGAGCCTGGATCATCCTGGCTCTCCCTCCCCAATATCAAGCAATGCTTATACCAAATTTAGGCAAAGAAAAAAATGTACCTTTGTCTGAAATGGAACTTCAGTGTTAAGTATCATGCTTCCTGGATGCTGGTCTTCATTCCACATATAATTGCACAGCTGCATCTGTTGTAGATATTAGAGTCTATGAAATAACAGCGAAAACATAGTGGGTTCTTGCTCATGTCAGGCCTATCCTAAGTACTCTGCTTTATTCCCTTGTTTAAAGTAGGAGGAACGAGTGTTATTGTCCACACCTTGTTACAGATACAAACTTGAGACCCACAGGACCTGTGGCATATACTTGAGGTGACAAATCTTTTAAGTGGAAGGACTGAGGGTGCTGGCTTCAGAATATATGTGCTTAATTACCATGCTATACCAAATTCTCAGATTCTCTCTTGTAATCTGCTCTGCTTCTGTGATGTAATCATTTCCCCTCACAGTTCTCTGGCATTCACTTTCTGTTTTGCAATAGGTGGTATGGCACTCCATGCAAGATGAATTTATACGCCAGTACAAGCACTTCGAGGGTTTGATAGCTCGCTGCTACCCTGGGTCTGGAGTTACAATGGAATTCACTATTCAGGACATTCTGGATTATTGCTCCAGCATCGCACAGTCCCACTAAATAAGCCTTGTAAAGGAGAAAAAGAAATGAACACACACTCTCAGTACACCAACACTACATAAAAAAAAATGAAGCAAGTGCTTCGAGAAGCCAGACTCAAACGACTGTGTGTTACTGACTGTCAGATAATGTGTAGTACTCTGCTGCAGATACTGAAGTACGGAACAATAGCTGTGGGTCAGTCTTATTTGGCCTCCAGGTGATGTACTTCTTTAAGCATCTAGCTCATCGTGAAATGCCTTCAGCACTTCTCAGTGACTGGGCAGGACATTTTCCTTCATTGTCGGCTTCTTGTGTTTTGAGTGGCTGTCCTGAGTGAAGCAGTGGAGGTTGTCGGCACTCACTGCCCGCCGGTTGCTAACAAGTCATGGACTCTGAAAGCATTACACAGTATTGTCGGCGCCTTGTCTAACCAGGGTGCCCATGGGAAGGGAGCTGAGGAGCTGGCCAGTTGCCAGCCTGGGTTTTGAGGATCTTGTGGCTCTGTATATGAAATAAAGAACATTTTTTAAAGTTGATATTTGGTAACATTCCTAGGTTTTATATATCTTGCATATAAAAGCAAACTCTTACAAAATCTGCATATCAAAATTAATTGTGAGGCCTTATACCAAAGAACACTTAGAATTTTAACAATAAGTAAGTCAATAGAATAAGAAAAAGCCATTTATAATAGCTTCAGAGATATTTAATATTTAGGACTAACTATTGAAACATGTACTATAGACTGAACAACCTAAATGTCCACTAGCAGATGGAAGAGATGAATATGACTATGTTCATTACATGAAACAGTGGGATCAGAATGGAAATGTAAATAAATGCCAGGAAAATACTGTCAGGTGACAGAAGGCACCACCGGGAGCATCTGCATGTGCTAGGATTCTATGACTATAAAACTTGAAAAACAAACTAAGCCTTTGTGGCTTAGAGTTTCAAATGGAAAGGCAGGGATGGCTACAAAATTCTGCTATAATGAGCATGAATGTGCAGGGGCATAAAGGGTTAAAAAGTCATGGTGCCTGTCACCCTAGGACTTAAGAGGCTGAAGCAATAGGATTGCTGAAAGATTGGGGCCAGCCTGTGCTACAAAGCAAATACCAGACCAGTCAGGACTGGATAACACACTCTCAAATAACTGGGTGGGGGTCCTCATGGTAAGGTTACTGTACTTAAACTGAGTGGAGTGTACACAGAATTCATTGCATTGTGCTATCACTTACACACATACACATGCATACACGCATTTACATATCCCTTAAACTGAGTGGAGCATACACAGAGTTTACTGCATTGTGCTATCACTTACACACACGCATGCATACACGTATTTACATATCCCTTGAACCTTGTGGGTGTTCTGTCAGTTCATCATTTACCTTACAGTTTTAAACTAAAAGACATTTATGTGCATATGTGCACGTATACTTACCAATACAAAAGTTGGACTTTGAAGGATCAAAAACTTAAAGCAAAGGAAGATGCAATGATTGGCCATTAGGAGAAGTGAAGTTCCATACATCAAGCGCTCTGAGTGCTGGGCTGGCCTCTTGCTCTCTCTACTGGTAGCAGATATATATAGTATAGTATATAGTATTATACACACACACACAAACACACACACGCTATAATACATCTAAAAACCAAACAGTATATCCAAACCATATTAACTAGTCAAAGGTTGATTTTAACTGGTGGTTTGGATCTTCTCTAAGTAATAAAGTTTCCATCCACTATTTTTCCAGACCTTATAGAACAATACTATTATTTACTAGAAAGAATGTGGAAAAAAGAACTTTAAGCACATACCGAACAATGATCAGACAATTCTTATATGTGGATGAAAAAGTAGTGAGTCAAAATAGCTAACTGAGGAACTTATTATTGCATTCTAAAGTAATATATAATATCAGAGTGACGTGAATGAAGTGAGACTGTTATTTGTTTTAGGTCCTGGGTAGCAGTGCCTCTCAGAATTTAATGTACTTGTGGAGCGCCTGGCCACCATGGTGAACTGGGGATCCTTAGGCAATAGGCCTTGCGTGGTCCAGATCTGCAGTTCTAACAGTCTCCAAGCCTCTGCAGTACTGATGTTGTGCTACCCACAGTCCGAGGTGCAGAGCTTCACAAAGCAGTCCCATCCTACCTCTAACCAAGTCAGGAGACTTAGGTGTCCTTTCTCCCTTGGGACAGCAGGCTTTTGAACCTGCAGTTTAAGCAAGGTCCCTTGGTTACTTTTAGTATAGTTGTGCTAATAGTGCTCACTTAGCTAAATTTCTGAGTGATATACTTCTAGAGGTTATTGGGGGCAACCCTCATTTTTAAGAGAGGAGACAGATGGTAGGGTGGGTGGCACAGGGAGGAGGGGTACACGGAAGTAGGAGGTGCTAGAGGCTTACCAAGCAAGATGAAGCAATTCCAATCTGCACGGTAGAAAGCTTGAGAAACATCTCAGCTGGCATCCCTGCCCACCCTGACTATGCAACATGGAGTCCAGAAGGTAGGTCTCTTTCCTAATTGCCTAGGGGAAAAACACAATTAGGAAGAAATTGGGGAATTGATGGGTTGTCCTCTAGTCTGTGTTTTGTACTAGTCTTCATTTAATTCCCAACAACTTTTTCTGGTTCCCTCTCATTTTCATTTCCCTGCCACCCCTCATAACTACCTGTTCTCATCCCTTATGATACTTGACAATTTGAGACATGCTGTCTTGGGATTTTTGCTTGGTTTACTTGTTTCCTTGTTGGTCAACAGCTTGGCAGGAAGGGTCAAGGCTGCCCCATGGAATCATTGTCTATAACACTTAGCTGCTTATTAAGTGCTGAGTTAAAAAGTGAAACATAAATAGACTTGGTTCATGGAGGGGAAAAGCAGGAATGTGCTTAGTAGTGCCTGCAGTGTTGGACACAGCCACAGTCAACACAGATTCCAGATGGCTGGAGGCCCAGCCTTCCCTGCCTTAATGTGCTGCCTTGTTCTAAGTGTGCACATGGAGCACTGTGGGCAATGTCACACTCATGCTGAGAATCCTCGAAAGGAAACTGACTCAAGGAAAGAAAAATGTGCTCTGCACATTGCGTTTATCCCATACAGCAACAAATGTGGTATAGGTTTAATAAAGCCTGTGTAATGAATCAAATTCATGGAGAATCCCAAGTGAATGATGTCTCCTGTGCTCCTTGGAAGAAGGACTGTCTACATATACCTCTGTAGATTCTTCTAGAGACAGGATATGGGGCTGCCCAATCTTCACTAATAGATCTCTGCCTTGCCTGGGGAAGAAAAAAGCCCAACAAATACAACAAATGCCAGGCAGTGGTGGCACACACCTTTAATTCCAGCACTTGGGAGGCAGAGACAGGCAGATTTCTGAGTTCGAGGTCAGCCAGGTCTACAGAGTGAGTTCCAGGACAGCCAGTGCTACACAGATAAATCCTGTCTCAACCAAATGCAACAATCACAATTGGCACAAAACCATTGGCTCTCAACCTGCTACATATTAAAATCATAGGCAAATGTTTAAAATGCCATTATACATGATAGCCCAGCCAATGTAATAATGTCTGAAGATGGAACTGGGTGCTTCACAAGTCTCTCCAGTAGTTCTAATGTGCAGGCTAGCCTGTGCCAGCCATAGAATTCCATAGTAGGGGTTTCTGTTCTGCTTGGTCCTACCACCCTTAGTCCCAAATAAATACATAGAGACTTCTATTAATAGAAACTGTTGACTGATGGCTCAGGCTTCTTATCGGCTAACTCTCTTAATTATTAACCTATTTGTATTAATCTAAGTATTTCCATGTGGTCTTATCTTACCAGAGAAGGGCCCAGACATGTTACTCCTTCTTCACCTACATGGCTTCTCCCTTGCCACTTCTTTCTGTACCTCTCCCCAGAATTCTCCTGATATGGTAGCCCCGCCTATACTTCCTGCCTGGTTACTGGCCAATCAGTGTGAGGTGACACACTGTCTTTACTGTTTACCCCAAAGTCATCAGTTTTTCCATAATGTGCATGTAAATCCTTTTTACAATGTGACTTTTATTCTTCCATTTATCAAAATATGCTGCATAATGGTTAGGAACACGTACTTTGCAATCAAGCGTATGAAGTTTGTGTGCGAGCCCTACCTATTGCTAGCTGAATGACTCCTAAGTTTTGTTTTTTTTTCTTCTGTATAGTCATGCCTGCTTCATTATTCTGTTGTGGGAACTATATGAAATATAAGCTGCAATTACTTGGCACAGTGTCTGATGGTCCTTAGTCATTATTATTAGAGGGTGCTCTGCCCCAAGAGCTTCCTTATTACACTAGATTTTACAAGAAAAGATGGCTGCTTTGAATATTCAGTAGCACATTTGGTTATTAAATACTGTCTCAGGATTTTCCCAAGCATAGGAATCCTAATTAAAATTCTTAATATTTATACTTGAGAATGACCACATACCATTCAAAATATGAGATATGTAGCTGCATGGTGATGTGTTTCCTGCAGCACTTTATGGAATGAAAAAGAATCTTCATCCATCGCCAGTTAAGCCTAGCTGTTTGCAGTGAAGACCTGAACGAGAAATATGGCAGCAGATAATCCTGATGGAGAGAAGACTGTTCTGCTTCATTTGTGATTTCAAAACCTAGGTTAATGACATCAGATGCCTTCCTTCAGTCACTCCACTTTATTTTTTAAGGCAGGTGAGCCTAGAGCTCAGTGATTCATCTAGACTGGCTAGCCAGTGATCTGTGTCTCTCTGTCCCCAGAGCTGGGATTATAGGTGCCTGCTGATACTCCCAGCTTCTTATATGGGTGCCAGGGATCTGAACTCAGGTCGTTGTGCTTGCATGGCGAGAACTTTACCAACTGAGCCGTCTCCCTTGCCAAGCTGGCTTTGCACTATGTGAACTGTCAGGTTAGTTTTAAAGTCCTATGTCATTATCCCTAATTTAAAGGTAAGTAAAGAACAGAAGATATGACTAGGTATGTTGTCAGATTATCTTCTGAAATGCTGAGGCTTACACCCACAGGCCTGAGCTGCTCCTGGACCTGGTCAGAGAAGCTGCTTTTTGCAATGGGTAGGAGTCAGTGCTGAGATACATAACTAGCCAACGTGTGGAGTTGGGAAGACTGAGTGTTCACCCCTAAATAGCACTTCAGTTCCCTCTGTGTCCCCAAGGGTCAGGAAACATGAGGAGAAGTCAGAAAGAATGGGAAAACCAGGTTATAGGGAGGAGTGCAGTGGAACTTGACATGGCTACCATACTCTCTCACAGAAACAAATGTAGATATTGAAAGCCTATGTGCCACAGAAAGAAGGCCATGCATAGCTCTTCACTGGAGACTAGAGCATGTCTGTTAAAGCGCAATCTAATACTAGTCTGTGTTGGTATGCATGGAGAACATTATACAAGTATATCAAAGGAGATAAATATATCCTGGTCTTTGGCTCCAGTCATTTTCAGGGACATTTTAATAAGAAAACAAAGAAGCTGGAGTGTCTCTACTCCAGAGGATATAGCCAGATAAATGATAGCTTTGGAGCCCATGAGGAAAAACTGAAGATTCCAATGTTATTCTGAAGAGCCATCGTTGTATACTCAGAACAAATTATGCACACTTAAGGGGAAGCTGACTTCAGCTGCACAAAGAAACTCTCTTGACCAAAGATGATCAGCAGTGCAATGAGTTGCTTGCAAAAGTGGATTTTGGTTGTCATGGATACGTTCCTAAGGCAACTACCATGGACATTTTTAGGGGAGAGGAAATCTGTACCCTATTTAAAAGGTTGATCTAATTGACCTTTGAGGACCCTGGAAATGTGTTGGGATTCATAAAAATGGCTCTGCTTCATCTTGGCTTAAGGTCAGAGAGTTCAAAACTATCCTTACTCTTCCAAGGTTAAAGTCATAAGACTTAAAGGTCTAAGGTGTGGCTACCGTAGGATGTTTGGTCTTAGGCATGGATGTCTTCTGTAACTAACAAGAGACTTGGTCTGAAGTGTGGTTGCTATTAACCCTCAAAGCCAGATAAGGAGAGAGAATGTTGAAGAATAAACTTGACGCATTCAGTATTCACAGGATTGCCCTCCTGACTCTATCCTGTCTGTGTCTCTGTCTTTTCCTTAGCCTCTTTTCCTGCCATTTCTCAATCCACACTCACCCTCTCAGGTATGAACAGGGCAAGTCAGCTGGATCCAACTGAAGCCCCACAAAGATGGGTTACTACAGATTGGCACTGCAACTTGGGCCTGCTACAGATGGCTTATACAGAAATGATGTCCTGGAAAAGTTTAATTGATCTTTCTCTGAATAGTATGTGTGTCCTCGTACTTTGGGGCTCAATTTCATGATGTTCTGCACAATTCACAGACACCTTAATCCTCAGAGTTCAAGTCAAGGTGCTAGCATTTGCTTGATGACTTTTGGTAAGTCATGAACCCCACGTGTAAAATGTGGATGCCCACATTAGTGATTGCTTATGGTGGCTATGTGAGGAGAAGAAACAGTGCTGTTAAGGATCCAGCTGTGTAAGCCAGTACCCAACCTCACAAGCACCAACTATAGCTGTAGTTGATTTGTCAGGCTATTAGAGTGTTGTCTCGTCCATCTTTTTCCCACATGGCTACCCATCTTCCACACCTAAGTTTTCATCTGTGTGCTGTTCTGATTAAGATATGAAAAACCCCTTCAAAGACTCGCTTGTTAAAGGTTTAATTCCCAGGTGATGGATGGGCTTTTAGGAAGTGCTAAGCTCATGAGGGCGCTGACTTAGAAATTTATCACTTGATGGATTCATAATATGACAACATCACTGAGATGTGGTGGAAGCCTCCCAACAGAGCTTTATTGGAGGAAGTTGGCTACTGGGCTGTGTCCTCGATGGCTCTAGCTTATCCTGGGCTCCTCCTGCTTCTGTTTGCTCTCTGGCTTCCATGTGTGAACGGCCTCTTCGTGTGCGCATTGCCCTCACAGGCTACGACTTCTGAAATTTCATGGTAAAAACCAACTTTTCCTCCTTGAAATTGTTTCCCTCAGGTGTCTGTCACAGTGATGAAAAGTGACACATGCATGTCCATCATTTTCAGGGAGTGAGTCTGTTGATAAAATAAACACTATGTCTACAGCCATATCAGCCTGAACAAGCCCGATCTCATCTGGTACAGTAGACACTTAGCAAGTTATATTTTCATACTGTTGCCTATATTAAAATTGTTTTTCTGATATATTCTGCTTTCAGTCATTTTATTATCAATTTGCAGAAATGCAGTGTGTTTTGGGTCTATGGTATTAGTTGTAAATATTATTCTAGCTTGTTCTTTGTCATTTGGCATGAAATGTTTGACATACAGATTACTTGCTGTTTTATTGGCTTTTTAATTCAGTGATGTTTATCACATTTTTCATTCCCTCAGAGCCTCCATACTTGCCTCCATTCCTTCTTAATCCAAAAGGTGAAGAAAGACTGATTCTTTGCATTCGCGTTTGAAATGAATATGCTCCCATGTCTTTGTGGATGTAAGATGAAATTGCTGTGTCACTGAGATGCTCCAGCCCTGTCCGCTTTAAAGGTGATGGTTTCCTGAGAGTAATTTCCCAATGTCTTCTCTAGAGAATAGCTTCTCACAGCAGCTGTTCATTTACACAGCATAGACATCTTTTTGTGTCACTAAGCTCTCTAGATGAACCAGAACTACCATGACCATGTTCCTTATCTGACAGTGAGAATCACACCAGCCAAACTATACAAACCTTTGGCAACAGGAAAATGGAGTCTCTGCTGCTTAAAAAAAAGGACTTGGAGTAGCTGGTAGTATTGATGTTTTAGCATGATGCCTTGGTTAGGGTTTCTATTGATGTGAAGAGATATTATGACCTTGGCAATTCTTATAAAGGAAAATACTTAATTGGAACTGGTTCAGGTTACAGGTTCAGAGGGTCAGTCCATTATTGTCATGGAGGGAAGCATGGCATCACACAGGCAGACAAGGTACTGGAGAGGCAGCTCAGAGTTCTACATCTGGATCTACAGGAAGCAGTAAAAGAGAGAGAGAGACACTGGGCTTGGCTTGAGCATCTGAAACCTCAAAGCCCACCTCCAGTGACATACTCCCTCCAACAAAGCCACACCTATGCCTATAAGACCACATTTCCTAATACTGTCACGCCCTGTGGGCCTAAGGGGGACAGTTTCATTCAAACAACCGCACCTGATTTCTGGGCCAGTTGCTAAAGGGAAGCAACTGGGATGCTAGACGGAATATCAGATAAAAGACCTGGATCATTCAATTCAATTCACATTACCCATCTTCTGTTGTGCTTCGCTTGGTTATGCCTACAGAGAAAGGCATATTAGTCTCTTCAGCTCATAAGGAACTCACAGTCTAAGGTGACTATGCTAGCCACAACATCATCCAAAGCCACATCATTTGTATATGCCCAGCTGCCTCCCAGACATCTCTGCAAAACCACTTTACATCAGTACCTTTGTTCCCACCCCATTCCTGCCCCAACATATGCTAATGTGACTTTGTGGTTATTCTATTTTGGGACTTCCGTTTCTGAATCTTGACATTGGTCTAGATTCCTTCCATGCCTTCACTCAGAGAGGCTAACACCTCACTACATGCTTTCCATTCTTTTTTGTAATCTTTGTCCCTCAGACATTTTATCACATTGAGGATTATTTAACTCCTGTCCTAGGCAACATCATTTTGTGCATGACGTTCAATATTCAGCATTCATCCAGCATTCATCTTTCCACAACCCAGATCATTTTCCCCAATTAATTTCATTAAGTGATTATCCAATTTAAAGGTTTCATGGTGCCCAGTGGTATAGTGAATAAAAGTCAAACTCTGAAATCTCACATTTGGTGAATCCTTTAGCAATTGCAATGAATGTCCCTCACCTTGCCCAAGTGCCACCAGACTGCCATTTATTGCTGACAGAAATGTTTCTTCTTTATATTTTCCCAATCAAACCATCTTCCCCTTCCCCCAAAAATCATTAAGATCTCCAAGTTCTCATTGTCTCTGGGTTCAAATGCAAAACCCATCTACTGTGGAACCTTGAAAAGTTACTTTAGTCCTAGATGTTCGTTTCTGAATTCCTGTGTCACTCATCCTGTGCTATCAATCAATACTTGAACACATTTGGAAGGACTGCATTAAAAAATAGCACAAATTGCCTGGCTTAACCAACAGAAAGGTATCTTCTCACAGTCTGGAAGTTCAAACTCTGAGGCCAAGGAGCCCGACGTGTTATGGGATAATAATTTTGTACACTGTAAAGATGTGTCTCTGCCAAGACACATTCTGATTGGTTTAATAAAGATCAGAATGATGAATAGTTAAGTAGGGAAGGATAGGCAAGATTTCTGGGGGGAGAGAGGAGACGAATCTAGAAGCCGATGAGACCAGACCAAGTCGCACATCAGAATGTAGATTAATAGAAGCAGGTTAATTTAAGTTATAAGAGCTAGATGGGGGCCGGGTGGTGGTGGAGCACGCCTTTAATCCCAGCACTCAGGAGGCAGAGGCAGGTGGATCTCTGTGAGTTCGAGGCCGGGCTGGACTGATAGCCTCCAAAACAATACAGAGAAACCCTGTCTCGTGAAAACCAAAAAAAAAAAAAAAAAAAAAAAAAAAAAAGAGCTAGATGGGGACAAGCCTAAACTAAAGACCAAGCTTTCATAAGAAGTCTCCATGTCATTATTTGGGAGCTGGTGGTCCAAAGATAGTCTAACAAGAAAGCTTGCTACACTGAAGTGTTGCTTCCTTCTTAGGACTGCAAGGAACAATCTTTTCTGTACCTCTCCTGGTGGCTCACAGTTGGGGGCAGTGATGATGTCATCCAGGGTTGTAGGAATGGATTCCTTTACACACACACACACACACACCTGTAAAACACTTAAAGATACAATTCCCAAGTGGGAAGGGGATCTGGACCCAGAAACTAGGGTTAGTCTTGATTTCCTGCAATCAAGCTTTTGTTTATGAAGCAGAAATAGCAATTAGGCAATTACAAAAATTAACCATTAACAGCACATAACATTTGGAAGTCCAATTTTGCTTTATTGTTCTCTTAAGTACAGAAAAATTAAACCTTTAAACACAGTTAGCCATCAATGTAACCTTAGCCACCACACCCCCAGTGACAAAGCTCCTCCAACAAGACCACGCCTTCTATCTTTCCCAAACAGTTTCACCAGCTAGGGACCACATTATTCAAATATATGAGCCTATGGGGGCTGTCCTCATTGGAATTACCACAACATCCAGACCAGCTCTAAGTACAGCACCTGGTTTCAGTGAAACAGCTTTCACCCTTACATTTCGCTTTCTGCCTCCAGCAATCACGACCCCCTCCCCACTCCAGGTCAATCTCATTGGAGTATATCCAGACTCCTGTTCGAGGTGATGTTACAAGCCCCAGACAGCAGGTTCTCTTTCTGTTGTGAGGGGATTTCTTTTTCTGCGCCCTCCACGGGCATGCAGTTTGCGTAAAGCTCTAGGATTTGTGTGGGAAGCAACAGCATTTTGCTTTGCTTCCTCTTCCTTCACTTTTTGTGAGCCAGGATCCCTGACCTCAGACCTTGGAGATCTGCAGTGAACCTCACTCTGGGTTATCAAAGTCACTTGCAACAAAGCTTAACTGTGCCTTTCAATCCCATTTACCCTTTTGGATTTCTTCATTCAGTTTTGTTCTTACATTCTGCAATTGGTGTGTGTTTGGGGTAAGGGAAGTCAACAATTCTTGATAGATATTGTATAGTCATTTTCTGATATTTATGGCTGTTTTTCCAAAAAAAGGGTATTTGTTCTTTTCTTTTTATAAAAAAGTAAAAATATGCTAACTTGAATATTTGTAAGATGGTCTTAGAAATTAGAATTCAATTAATTAGTTCCTCAGGAATTCCATTTAAAAACGGACAAAGCACACAAAATGGAGATGTGAAAGCAATGAATGAATGGATGTGTACAAAGCGATCCACTTCCCGCCACATATTTACATGCTCTGCGATGGCAAAGTACACGTTCAGAGGACAGCGGGCTTGGTGCGGACTATAAGTAGAAAAACAAACAAACATACAAGCAAGCAGCTCTTAACTATCTAAAAAGTTTTTAGAGGAGTGATGGACTTTGGGGATTTGACCGTGGTCTTTCCATTTGTGAGTAGGCTATTATAAACTATTTCAACTTACCATTTACAAATACAGAGGTAGAAGCTAGGGAAATATAGCTGCATAAAATAATCCTGGACTCAACTGGAGGCAGCAGGTGGGCACATTAAGTATGTTTTGATGGTCGGATTCTACTTTGGGGGTTTACATGGTTGTGGACAAGGACCGTATCGGCTAGTGGCCAGAAGAAGCTGCAAGGACAGTAATGTCCAGGAGGAATATTGGGTGGTCAGCAAGAGTTCTCCCGTGAAACTGAGACAGGAGGGACCCAGGCTGGGAGGCAGGTATTGCGGGACACAGCAGATGGTTGCAGCCAGCGGCCAGCTGACAAGTCCTCGGGCACCGCCGAGGTTCGGGGTTTCCGCCAGGGGGCGCCGTGGCCCCGCCTCGACCGGGCCGTTACGTTTCCGGGCACCAAGGCCGGGAGCCGCCATCACCGGCCGGCGCGCGCCGCCCCTGTGGGCCGCTCCGGTTACCGGGGCAACCGCGGCGCTTCCTCCTTGTGGGCCGCGACCGTCGCTCCGCGCCATTTTCAAACTGCGCTCGTGCGGGAGCCATTGGGCGCAGCGGGACGGGCCAGCGAGGACGCCGGGTCCCCAGGGCGATGCGCGGCGCGGGGGAGCGGCGGCGGGAACGGCGGTGAGGCTCGCCCGGGGCAGGCCGCGGGGAACGGGGGGTGCGAGCGGGGTCGCGGGGCCTCCGGGGCGGTCCCCCGAGGCAGGCCCGGGCGCTGCCGGGAGGAAGTGGGGGAGGGCGGCGCGGGGATCGACCCACCGTCCGACCGTGCGGCAGCTTGGCCGAGCGGCTCGCTGGGTTGACATGAAAATGCCCTGTCCGGGAGGATGGTGGCTCCACCTTCCCGGCTGAGTCCCGGAAGGACGGCGACGCCGCCCCGGCCCACCCGCCGTGTGGTGTCCGCGCTGCGGGGTTTGGTTTTTAAACCCTTCTGCATCCACACGGTGGATGTTTCTGTAGAAAGTAAGAGGTGACCTCAGTAAGACACCCACGGCCCGGGGTTTAGTAGACAGCTAGTTCTAAACGCTGAACCTGACCTTTTATGTTGTTTTGACGCTAAAAAGTTGTCATCCGGAATATAGGGGAAACCTAACACGTATATATTTCTGTTTTTCCTGGGAGGGGCTTTACTTCGTATTCTCATTCTGTCTTCTTCCTCTTGAAGGATCGAGAGGGATGGTTTGGGGTACCCGGAGTTGGCAGCTGTCAGAGGGGAAATGTTTCTTGACGTTTGCCTTGTAAGTCTAGCTTGTCAGGTGCTTTTCTTGTGACCACAGCATCCATCAGCCCCCTTGTGGAAGGAACTAGAAAGTTCCCAGGGGGAGCCTCTCATAAAGGCTAGATATGTAAACGGGTGTACTCTAGAAGAGGCCCTACTTTAGAAATATCCGTGTGGACTGGGAAGTTACTTTCTTAGGACAGCCTTTCTTCACTTCGTGCTTAAATAGGAAGGATGCCATTGGTCCTTTATCCCATACCGGAAGTTAGGAGCATCAGGTTTTGCTTGTATTCATTTAAATTTAACGTTAACAAAGAACATACTTATTTGTTTTAGAAATATGAGTTCTATAGCTACGTTTATTTGGCAAAGGTTAGAAAGGAGCGTGTTTCTAAAGACATTATCTTTTCATTCCTCAATTTTAGGGTAGATTGGTGGAGAAAATCGTCGTAGTTCTTTTAAAAGACGGTGTAACCCTGTCTTGAAAAGCAAAGACAAGTAGAGTAGCTGGTGTAGCCTAGTAGCAGAGTGCTTACTCTGGGTTTGATTCCCCAGCACTGCAAACAAACAAGCTAGACAAGTATAAAAATGTATACAGAGGTGCTTGTATGTGTGAGTTACTTCAAAAAATGGTAAACATGGGCATGGTGGTGTATGTAATCCGAGCACTCCAAAGGTAGGGACACAGGAAAAGGTTGAGACCACCTGATCTACAAAGTGAGTTCCAGGCCAGTCAGGACTTCTCATAATGAGAGTCGGTTTCAAACTTAAAAAGTACAAAGATCAGAGTGAAATGTGTGTGGTGAAATGCACAGACCTTGAGTGTGAATGCACATTTGAAAGTTTTCCATTAATGTCTGCGCCTGGGTGACTTACCCTAGTCAATGCTTTTATCACTCCGAGAAGAAAGCTATCCTTTCCAGTCGCTCTCCTCCCTGTGAAACTGTTGCTAGCCCCACGGTTAAATTTTTACCTGTTTCTGAGCTTTTCATGAATGAAGTCACTTAGTATATGTGTGTGGCTTCTTCTGCCTGAATAGTATTTTGAGAGTCATCCCTATTGTTAGTCTGTAGTGACAGCTTCTTGCCTCCTAGCTGAGTCATACTGTCTGGTATAAAGTACCATAACTTCATGTCTTTTCCAGTTTGGTACAGTTGTGAGTTTACTGCTGTAAACACTGTTGTAGTCTCCCCGTTGACATTTATGTTCACTTTTTTTGTAAATATGCAGGAATAGAATTACAGCTTTACAGGCTTAGGAGTGTGTTAGTGCTGTAAGAAACTGCCAGACTTGTTCCAGTGTGGTTTTATACTCTCTCAGCCTTATGTGGATTTCATTTGCGGGGAGCCTTTGCTGACATTAGGTATTGTCAGTCCTTTCCCTCATTCTGACATAGGCAAAGTTACACTTCATTGTGGTTATAATTTGTGTTTTCTTGAAACCAATGTTTAAGCATCTTTTCATGTATTTCTCGAGATATCTTTTGCAAGATATCTTTTCAAGTTTTTTTATAACTAAAGTTCAGTTTTAGCACAATTTGGGAGGTAATTTGAGATCAGGTCTTGCTATGTATCCCTGGCTGGCCTAGGACTTACTATGTATACCAGGCTGCTCTTAAATTGAGGCCAGTCTCCCCATGTCTGCCTCCTAAATGCTGGGAGTACAAGTATGTGCCTTCATGTCGGGCCTACCCCTGATTTTCTTATTGTATTGTTTTATTATTATTAAGCTCCAAGAGTTTGTTTTCTGTCCTGCTTGTGAATACTTTCTTAGCTCTTATGACTATTTTTCAGCAAGCTTTGATTTTCATGTTTTCTTTCCCCTTTCCTCTTCCTTGGTGTTACCAGAGATCAAACCCAGGGCTTCACAATACTAGGCAAGAACTACCATTAAGCCACATCCCAGCTGTGACCTTTTATTTTCCTTAAGGGAGTGTTTTGATGAGTTACTGTTTTTCACTTATCATATTTTTGTTTTATGCTTATTGCTGTTAACAATTCCTGGGGGTTTGGGCACAGCCCAGCATAGGGCATTTGCCTAGCATGAGCAAGATGCCTGCATGCCATCCATATGTAAGAAAGTGGAGTTTCCTTCAAGGCTCCTCTGTCTGCCTCTGGGAAATCTTTGTTTTCTTCTAGAGTTTTCATTGTTTTAACTTTTGCATTTGGGTTTGTTAAGAAATGCAAATTTAATGTAGTAACATAGAGATCATATGTATTGGATTTAAATCAATATTAATATTATAGAATAATGACTAAACAAAGTCATTCTTTCATATTAAAGGAATTTCTTACTGTGAAACTTTAACAGCAATGTTTCAGTCCTCTCTTTCAGGGCTTTAATTTTGGAGTGTGAATAAAACTGGTTTTGGAAGACAAGATGACTACAGCTGCAGAGAGGAAGTATATTAACATTAGGAAAAGGTTAGACCAGTTGGGTTACCGCCAGACGCTGACGGTGGAGAGTCTGCCTTTGGTAGAAAAACTTTTCAGGTAAAGATAACAATACAGTTATAAAGTCTGTAATCGTTAATCTATGTCCTGAGTTTGTGGTGACCTTCCTGCTTCAGGAAAGCAGCAAGTGAACTTTGGGGAAGTCCCCTAAGGTTTGTCTGTTCAAAGCCTTGCCCCCAACACAGGGCATTCATGGTGCAGGACTCTAGGGATTGCCATACCCACAGTGCTGTTCCGAGTCACCATTTCTGAGAGTTTCCCCAAATGGAATTACACTCTGAGGTTTCTGATGGAGAGCAGAGGTGCTTTTCCCTTCTGTCTGTCATTGCCTTTATCCTTTGCCCTGGCAAGGATGGACCATAGCCTTGAATGCGCTGGGCAGGCGCTCTACCATCCACTCTCCCCTAAGCTCTGTCCGCCTAGCTGGTCTTTAATTTCTGCCGTTCTAGCGAGGCTCTCAAAGGTTTGTTATTACTGGCACATGCTATTTAACTGAGAGGCTGTAATCAGCCCTCCTTCTCCAGAAGAGCATTAGTGGGGAGGTTTGAGATTGAAGTATTTAAGGTTGATTAGTAGGACTACAAGTAAAGCTGGAAGAAAACAGAATGGATGAAGATAACTTGTGACCTTGGATATGAGCCCCAGACCTCTCATGGCGCAGTCCCTTCATTTCCTGACGCTTTGTCTCTCACCCCCACCCTTGCTGTCTTTGCGCACTGCTCTCTGTCCCCTCCCTGTCCCTTCTTGCCCCTGTACCTCTCCATCTTGCTCTCTCGCTCTCTGTCATCATTACTGTCTTGGCTTGTCCTCCTTTCATTGCAAACTTCATAAGACTGATATGAACACTAACAGTCACTGTAGATTGCTCATGCAGTAAGCACGGAAATGTTTGGTTCATCATGCACTATGTGTTTTTGATGATTGTCTGTAGAATATAAGTTCTTAATTAATAAGTGCATTGTGTGTGTGTTTTCTCCTCACTAAACATTTAGTGAGTGAGTGTTCTTAGAGGTATGGGAGTGATTCTGGTTTGCTGTCTTCCTGGAGCTAGTAAAAAGCCAGTTTTTCAGGGTCCTCAGACCTAAACAATGAGCAGGAGGGGAGATTAAACAGTGATTTGGTGTGGTAACTCATTTTGTTGGGAGTCCAAATTGGATATTGCTAAACAATGGGATTTTTAAACTAACAGTCAAATTATCAATAAAAGTACTTTTTAAACTGGGAGAAAAAAAACCAAGCAAACAATGATATGACATGTTTGTATTTTTATAACTTAGCTTGTCTTGAGAAACTTCTGAGGACCTTTTGATACCTTGAAAGAACCTAATTATTCATTTCTTCTTGCAGATGATGTTATTTAACATTAGCATTACATGTAAGCCTTTTTAGAAAAGCATTTTACGTTAGTAGGAGACTAATAAGAATGTTTTCTTGCGTTTGCATTTTCTGTCCTTTAACTCTAGTGATTTGGTTCATACAACAGAAAGCCTGCGGCAGAGCAGGTTGTCCTCGGCGAAGGCAGAGAAGGAAAGTGCCAATTTCGATTTTGTGTTGGAACCTTATAAACTTGAGAATACAAGGCTGAGCAGGGAGAACAATGAGTTGTATCTGGAGTTGATGAAGCTGAGAGAACACTCAGACCAGCATATTAAAGGTACATGAGACTTTGATGAGTTTTTTAAATACATGATCCTTGTCCTCTTTGTTTTATAAGTGGAAAAAGCTAAAATCTTGTTTTAAATACAGGGAGCTGTTTTGAAGAATGCTTGAGAGTGGAAATAAGTGTGCACTCCATAGCCATGGTAGTCCTCACTATGCAGATGATGTTTTTGGTTTGAAATTGGTATGAAGAATACTAAATGGCAGAATGGAAGGCATTTACCTGAAACACTTATTCCTGTTCCTGAAAAGAAAAATAATGAGTAGGTGAAAGCTGTGTAGCACTTACTAGGCAATGTTGAGCCAGGAAGTAGATTTCAAAGGTAAAGGATACTTATTTGGTATCTTACTATAAATTTCATATTAAATAATTCCTTAACTCAAGGCTTGCTGGATCAAAGCCATGGTATACATTAGTCATACACAGTAATAACAAAACATAGTTGCCTTTAGTGGGTATGTGCAGATTCATTAGAGGTGGGAAGTGCATTCGTTTCCATCCACCTGTGAGGCCCAGGTGGTGCCCCTCCGCTTGGTGTGGATGTCTTGATCTTTAGAGTTGTGTTTTCATCTTTCTCACTTTAAGAGTTGAAAACTTCACTGAAAAGGTGCTCCCATGAGACAGCTGATCTGAAATTTCTGAATAACCAGTATGTTCATAAACTCAAACTCCTGGAGAAAGAGAGCAAAGCTAAGAATGAAAAAATCCAGCAACTTCAAGAAAAGAATTTGCACGCTGTAGTACAAACTCCCGGTGAGTCTTCTCCTTCTCAAAACAAGTTGGCTAGCGTGCTCGTGAAGACAGACTTCTTTGTCTTGAGAATCTATTCGTTTACAAAGTACAGCTCTAATCTTGCCAACTGCTGAAAAAGCAAACAGACTAAGAATTTTATAGAACTCCAAGATCAACCTGTCCATTTAAGAACATTCATGCTACCTACAAAGATAATTACGGAGGTGTTCAGTACTAATTCAGATCTATTATATTTTAGTTGTACTCTCTGGAGTTTTCAGTTATCTACTCTTTGTATGTTTCTGCAGTAATGTGTGCGTGTGCATATGTAGGCCAGAAGTCAACTTCTGGCTTCTTTCTCTATTGCTTTCCACCAGATTGTTTTGAGACAAGGTTTCTTACTGAACCTTGGGCTTGCCTATTAGGCTAGACAGGCTGGCCAGGAAGCCCCAGGGATCTTCCTGTCTCCACCTCCCCAGTGCTAGGATTACAGGATTACAACTGACTTTTTTTTCATGGTTTCTGGGGATCAAATTCAGGTCCTCATGCTTGAATGAGCTGTCCCCCAGCTTCCAATTACCGGCTCTTTTGACATTGTCTAATAAGCATGTGTATTTTAGTTCTTGCTGCCAGTGCTCCTCATTTGACAGTTGTGTGATGGTGATATTTTAGCTCATGCCACAGACCACCGCATGGCACGCTCAGATTTTAATCCTGCTGGAATCTGATGTAGCCGAGGGACAGTTTAAACCTGTGTGCATATGCCAAGCCTGCAGGCATAGGAAACTTGTCTTATAGCCTTCTTGAATGTTTGAGAAACATTGCTCAGTCAGAGATCCAGATGAATATTTACAGATGAGTCCTCTTTATAAGAGAAGGTTGATGTGTGCTGTTCAGTACTTAGAAGAGTGTTCTGGCTCTCCTTGGTTTTAAGACATACGAACATCTGTTTCTGTATTTGTAGGTGGCAAGAAAAGAAGCATTGCATTTAGACGCCAGCGGATGCAAATCGATGAACCAGCTCCACCCTCTGAGGTCAGTTCGTACCCAGTTCCGCAGCCAGAGGACCCATACATTGCAGACCTCCTGCAAGTGGCTGATAACAGGTGTGTTACATACTTGCTTTGCTGAGCGGGGAGTGGTGGAGGTATGCACAGTGTCCTCAAGGACCTGAGTTCAGTCACCATCGTCATCTTCATCTTTAATGAATCTTTTTCTGTCTTGCCAGCCAGCTTCCAAGTAATGACGCAGAAACTTCTTACTAATTATGAAAACTCACCTATGGCTTAGGTTTGCTCCTAACTAGCTCTTATAACTTAAATTAACCCATTTATATTAATCTGCATTCTATTTCGTGGTGTTGCCTCTTTTCCATCTTGTGCCTTCTGTTTCCTCTCCATGTTTCCTGGCTTCTCTAATGCACCTCGTTCATCTCCTACCTCTCTCTTTGCCCAGAAGTCCCACCTATACCTCCTGCCTAGCTATTGGCCACTCGGCTCTATATTAAACCAATCACAGCAGTACATCCTCACACAGTGTACAAATGCCCCACTACATCTGTTGGCTCGTTTGATCACAAGCTGCATTGTAAGGTGTTTAGTGGGAAGGTTTGGGCTTATTAATTGTGTCCCTATGTCCAGCACAAAATGTCACATAGGTACTCACTCAGTAGGTGTTTTCAGAATGATATGGACACTTTTTGTTTAAAAACTTTGTTTTCAAATAAGTCATGTATCTGAGGTTTCTGCCCATACTCGTTGTAAAATAACTTAGTGCTGTTAGGAACCCATTTCAGTGGAGTCGCTTTGACATTCAGGTTCATCTAAGTAGGTTATCTTTTACTGGAATCTCTAGTACTTCAGACTTACAGCAATATGCCAGCTGGACATGAATAGATAGCTAATTTTATCTGAAATTCTTCTCTCATGCATTCATTTGCCCTGTATTTATATTTTCTTATATAAATCAGAGTCAGATATAAATGCCATTTAAGTAACTGTTTATTAGGCCTCCAGGGCAAGGCCTTGAACACATGTCCTGAGATGTCAGAGTAAGGTCATGCTGCTGTTTGCAAATGCTTTCAGTTCACATGTCACTGAGAAAGCTATAAGGCTTTAAGGGCAAGAGAGCAAGTTCCAGCGACATTCTAGTGATTTTGGGGGATGCCCTCAGACTTTGGGGTACATGGGGAGACAGTGCAGGTGAGGCTTTGTGGTTCATGTAGAGAACACAGAGGAGGTTTTTCAGCCACTCATAATATCTAAAAGAGCTTTAGTTGAGATCTTCTGAAGACCACTTCAGTCCCTTATTCTCTCCTAATATTATGTGCCTGTGTTCATATGGCTACCTTGACCTTTGGTGGTCTGTTCATCTGCTAAAGTCATGGCTAGGCTGCCAGGTAGTGTTACTTAAAGAGTTGTTTACACTGTATAAGTGCCATCAATATCTTTTGTCTGTCTGCTTTGGTGTGCACATACACTGTTTGCAAAGGGTCCCTGCAATGGCCTTAGAGTGTTTGCATGTATTATCTTATCTCTAGCCTAGATCAGGAGAGACTTTGGCTTTATTAAGTGTTGGGATGAGCTCTCTGCAACCTACTTATTGCAGCTCACGGAACATTTCTCCTCAAAGTAGACTCGCTTCAGGCTTTCCCTGTCAGACGTGGGTTATGCCATACCAAAACAATGGAAGCCATGTGGAGTTCAGATGTCTTGGACAGAGTCTTGATTCTATTAGAGCTTTTGAACAGCAGGCTTTGCTGAGGTCACTTGGAAAATTGCCCTTTTTCCAGATTTCTTCTCTCCAGAAGTGTAAAGTAGTTCAGTAAGCAGCATAGGGTTGGTTAGGGTCAGAAAACACACACTTGTCCCTTGTTTCATTTAGTGATGTTGTGAATTTTGAACTAGACCTTGAGTTTCCTGAGCCTAAAACTTAGTAGCTGTACCTCAGAGTTTCTCTAAATATCCAATGGAACAGTGAGGTGATTTATTGCATGATGTGTCTGAGTTTAAAATCCCTTGCCTCTCAAATGGCTTTGATTTCTGTTTCTATAAAGTTAGCTCTCCAAGGTGAACTGTATTTAAGCTGAGGCTCTGGGGCCTTTGTCCTCCCCTAGAACTGGAAGTGGGATTTTATGCAACAACAGTCACTTTCATGCTCCATTGTATTGTTTTGTCTCTCTTAACCAAAGCCTGCTCCATATGCTGACATTGGCTATGCGTGTTTCAGGATTCAGGAACTTCAGGAGGAAGTCCACGAGCTGCAAGAGAAGTTAGCACTGATGGAAAATGGAGTGAGAGGTTACAGCAAGCAGGTAGGACTTGCTTATTTGTGTGTCTGGGTTGAGTTATGTATGATTTGATCATGACTAGAATTGTCTTATATTTGATATTTCAGATCACCAGTTTTAAATGCAGCCTTTTTTCCCTCTAAATGCTTGTTAGTCAAGTTAATAGGTGGAGTAGCTCTAGATAGTGGTACCTGGTCCATTCCCTTCATTATTCACTGAGGTGACCTGTAATTTTAGTTTTGATTTTCTTTTATTTGAAGTATCTATTTCCTCAAATAAAAAAAATTGCCCCAAATAAAAATTGTGTTACTATGTTCATCTCAAGAATAACTTTATTTAAGAATGACAATGTACTTTTATAATTATATTTATATGTTTTATAATTATGTTTGTTAAGAGAGCTGACCGGATGGCTCAGTGGGTAGAGGTGCTTGCTACCAGGCCTTACTACCTGAGTTTGATCTCCAGGACCGACACAATGGAGGGAGAGACCCGACTCCCAAAAGTTGTTCTCTAACCTCCATTTATGAGTCATGTACACACACACACACAATATAAATAAATATTTTTTGTAAAACACAAAAGAAAATAATTGTATTGTTTTTTTGAGACAGGGTTTCTCTGTGTAGCTTTGTAGACCAGGCTGTCCTCAAACTCACGTAGATTCACCTGCCTCTGCCTCCTGAGTGCTGGGATTAAAGGCGTGCGCCACCCCACCTGGCTCATATTATTTCTTTTTTTACTGACTGTAAACCTTTGACAGTTGCTCTTCTGGGTTACTGTGTCTCAGTGTGGACCCTCTGGAAGCATTACTGCAGCGTGACAGTTTCCTAAGGAGCAAGGGTTAGGCAGATGCAGTTAAATCTTAACCACAGTGAGCTTCATGCTCGTGCTCTCTGTGTTGGTCTCTTGGCTAAGCACATGCTTTATTTCCTACTGTGCTCACTGAAGTTTAAACTGGGTAACATTTTTTCTCATATATGTGGTTGTAGTTTTTTTTTCATCATCTGTACATCTAACTCTACATGTGCCAATGTGTTGGTATAACTCTTAGTCTGTAAAGTACTTTGAAAATTATTTGGATTAGATAGAAACAAGTTAAAGGACATTCTAACATTGTCAAACCAAATCAAACAGACAAACAAGCAAAAAACTCTTTTAGGAAGACACTAAGCGTTGGTTCTCTGTGTGTGGGTCATGACCCCTTTGGGGTCAAGTGACACTCTAATAAGGATCATATACCAGATATTTACATTATGATTCATAACAGTAGCAAAATTACAGTTATAAAGTAACAATGAAAATAATTTTATGGTTGGGGTCACCACGACATGAGGGATTGTAAGGGTAACAGCATTAGGAATGTTGAGAACCACTGCACTAAAAGTATCACATTTTACCCTGGGGTGTGGCTCAGAGGTAAAGAACTTGCCTACCATTAGGATCTGGATTCAGTTCTTAGCATAGCAAAAAAGGGGCGGGGGGAGAGCACACATTGAATGTTATTGTTACTTTTCAGTTTGTAACCACATTTTCCTGAGTACTTTATGAACAGAAACTGCCCAAATCTTGCCATTTCTCTGAGGTGGCTGAAGAGTTTGGAGGACATTGCTTGACCTCTCTGGTTAAAGTACGAGTTGACTGTCCATCCATCTTAGTTGTGCCTTGCTGCTATTGAGTCTTCTTTTACTGCATTTGTTTTTCTCAATGTATTCAGGTTGTGAGGGCCAGGGGTCAGCTCAGCGGTGGGCACTTAACCCAGCATGCTCAAAGCCCTCAACTGAGAGCAATAACAGCACCCCAAACTTTGCTATTCCCAACCTCTCCACTACCCCACTTTCTCAGGGTGTCTCCTTGTTTCAGTGTCCTGCTTTTGCCTTTAAGTAGTAGTGCTTGTTCTCAGGGTCTCCTCAGACTTAATGGGCAGAGGCTGTGTAGCAATACTTTCTCACTGGGACTGCCAGCTCACAAATAATGACACACAGACTTACTAATTATGAATGCTTGGCCTGAGCTTAGGCTTGTTCCTAACCAGTTCTTATAACTTGAATTAACCCATAGTTTTAAATCTATGTTCTGGTATGTAATCCATTACCTCATCTCTGTACTGCCCATCTTGCTTCCTCCTCATCTGGCTGGCAACTCCGCCTTTCTTTTTCCCAGAGTTCTCTCTGCCCGGAAGTCCTGCCTATACCTGCTGCTTAGGTATTGGCTATTCAGCTTTTTATTAACACCAGTCACAGCAATATATCTTTACACAGTGTACAAATATCCCACAAAACAGTTTTTTTGGTTCAATGATCAATTCTTCACACTTCTCTCCAGCAATGAGCTTCCTTGTATATTACAGTCCAATTATGCTGAGCCATTTCTGCTGTCTCTGATATTGCCCATGATTTTGTGCATTGGTATCCCAGAGAACCCCTGATTTTGATACAGCATTGTCATAACCATTATGGACACCCTGTATTTAGCAAAGTTTTGGTGATTTCATAGGCACAGATGTAGAATGCAGAGAGTGAACCACTTCATCCCTTTAAGTTAAGTACTGGTGCTGTCATATACCATTTCCTTCACTCTTCTGTTGAAGAAGACCTGATATCCAGCAACTGCTGGGATGCTTGTTAGTACTCCTTGTTCCTGAAAGTCATAGTCCATTGTTTTAGTCATCTTACATGGCTCAGTGTGTGTTCAGTAATTACTAAATTGATCTTTGTTGTTGTTGTTTTTCTGTTTCTAGGGAAAACAAAGAGAGAGTGTGTGAGAGAGAGAAAGAGAGAGAGAGAGAGAGAGAGAGAGAGAGAGTATGTGTGTGTGTGAGTGTGTGTGTGTGTGTGTGTGTGTGTGTTTGCATTTTTCCAGTTCTTGTATATGAATTGGTGTCAATTTTTGGTTAATAGTCCTCTTTTGATTATATGTAAATTCACCCTATTTTCTTATCCTTTTTAATACTGAATTTGATAACAACTCATTTTTTCATGTTTTCCACTCATTCATTCATTCTGATAAGAACTGACGTATGTTAGCATTATTCCAGTACTTGAACATATGTATAATCTGCCAATACATTTCTCTTCATATAAACAGTTGCCTAATTTTAGAGGAGTTTAAAAAACTCAAATATTCAATTAGAATCAATTTCATAAAAGCACTGATAAGAGCTATGTTGATATGATAACACTGGTATGTTCTGTGTGGATTCCAGTATAAACTGTAGCTGCTAGTGTACATTGTTGGGACGTCAGGAAAGAGCATGTCTAAACAAAGGTGCAGGGTTATTGATTTGCTTCACAACCAGTTTTATTGACTGAAAGCACAACTTTATGTCCTCAGATTGAACTAAGAGAACGAGAAATAGAACGGCTGTCACATGCTTTGGATGGCGGTCGTTCCCCTGATGTCCTGTCTCTGGAGACTAGAAATAAAACCAATGAAAAGCTTATTGCTCAGTTAAATATTCAGGTAATGACTCTTAGGATTTTTTCACTAAGTATATAAATATTTGAGGTTTTTAAAATGATCTTTGGGTTTATAAAAAGTAACAGGCTTGCTCACTGAAGTATTATTTATAAGGGAGTTTTATTTGTTTGTGTTATTCATTTTGAGGCAGGGTCTCACTATAAACCCTTGGCTGGCCTAAAACCCTCAATGTAGATCAGGCTGACCTTGAACTCACAGAAATCCATCTGCCTCTGCCTCTCCAGTTCTGGGATTAAAGGTTTGCACCACCATGCCTGGCTCTAGGGAGTTTCTGGTAGAGCAGAGTATGTAAAAATAAGGGGCAGCTTTCAGAAGTCAGAATGCTCATGAGGCAGCAAGTAAGATAGGTCTGGTGTTGCAAACTTAGAAGAAGACCGTAAATCCTGGGCAGTACATTCAGTTTGCTTAAAAACCCATGAATGGGTGAAGCATGGTGACACATTACTGCAATCTTGCACGGGAGTAGGATAGGCAGGAAGATTAGTTTACGGTCAGCCTCAATCCCATAGTAAATTCTAGACTTCAGTAGGTTACATGAGACCCTATATCCAAAGAACAAAACAACAGAATATATAAATATAGAGAGAAAACCCACAAGGGATATTTTAAAATATACTGACAAAGTTTATCTTTGTGTGTTGGGGAATTCTTGATGGTTCTGTATTTTTAAAACTTGATGACTATTTTATACTGTAAAAGATGATTTTAAGGTATATATATGCTTATATATACTATATGTTATAGGTTATATGTACTGCCTATAATATATGCTATATGAGTCACAATATTATCTACTTTATACCTTACAGACATATTATGTAGCATGTATTAGCATGTAATATATTATCGATATATTAATGTGGTGAGAGTATAGTAAAAGGCTTGTGTAACATACAAGTCCCAAGTCTAATCCTCACCACTACCAAGAAATAATAACATAAATAAAACACTCAGTTTGTGCCTGCTTGCACTGTGCTTTGACCTGAGAATGAAGAAGCAGAAGAGATCCGTACTTAGTCTAGATGTGCACGTAGCCAGGTAGAGTTTGTTCAAAGACAATAGAGGCAGCACTCAAATACACTGTCCAATGGAAATGTGAATCCAGACAGCTGGAGTACATTATAATTGTAGACAATGTATTTATCCCAATATATCCAAAACTGCATTTCAGCATGCAATGATTTTAGTTTCCTAAAACAACGAAAAACCCAGAACTTTGAAGCCTCATGCACTTTACATTTATAGAGCATCTCAGTTTAGAGTCGTCACATTTCAAGTGCTTGGCAGCTACATCTAGATTCTCGTAGCTACTCTATTGGGCAATACAAGCTAATGTCATTGTGACAGTCTTGTCATATTTTTAGAGCTCTGTTGGTAACAAGTTCACAAATTTCTTATCCTTTCCTTGTGTTTGAAAAATCAAAGCCAGTAGATGGACATATTTTCATTAAGGTACCATTATCAGTTTAGCAAAAAAAAAAAACAAATTAGTTACACATACAAAAACAGCTGGATTTGACCTCAGTATCTTTTAAAATACAGTGCTTAGAACTTTTAGTTTGAAAGTTGAGAATTTCAGATAATTTCCCAATTTATCAACTCTATGACTGCGATTGTAAATTGGATCCAGGTTGACTTCCTTCAGCAAGCTAATAAAGAACTGGAGAAGCATATTCAAGAACTCATGGAAACCAAGGAAACAGTGACAACCGAAGTTGTGAACCTGAGTAACAGAAATGAGAAGCTCTGCCAGGAGCTAACGGAGATCGACCAGCTAGCGCAGCAGCTGGAAAGGCATAAAGAGGAAGTCCTGGAGACGGCAGACAAGGAGCTGGGGGAGGCAAAGGTGATGCTGGGTCTGTGCTGTGGGAGCTCACCAGCCCTGAGCACAGTGAGCTGAGCTCAGGATAGCTATGCTCAGCTTTGGGTGTGCTCGGTGGGGGCGCATGTCTGCCTCTAACAATCCAAGGTTTTTTGGGTTTCTCTTTTTTTGCGGGGGTTCAAGACAGGGTTTCTTTGTGTAGCTTTGTAAACCAGACTGGTCTCAAATTCACAGAGATCCTCCTGCCATTGCCTCCAGAGTGCTGGGATTAAAGGAGAGCGGCTCTACCACCTAGCCTACTTGGTACCTTTTTGATCAGTGTTATATTAGCCCAGAATCAAAATATGTATGAATTGAATTTCTTTTTTAATTCTTTGACTGTAAGATTCAATGTTATACTAGTCCTCAACATGGTATTATCATTACCTTTGTTAGTAATCACTAGGTCAAAGTGGCAGGTATTTCACAGTGCCGATCAGTATTTTAAAAGTAAATTTGTATTTGGAATACGTCTCAGTGCAATGTAATGGGAGAAAAATAAAGCCTTCAGCCAGCCCCAGCCTAGCCTAGATGATCAAAGGGCTTTTCATTTTAATCTTGAAAATGCATGTATTTAAAATATGAGTGAGATTCCTTTGAAGCAGTGTGCTAAGGCAGTTGTGAAAGGGAAAGTGAGACTAGAGAACTCATACATACCTAGGCCACAAGCTGACTCTTGGGTCATCTCTGAGGAGCACTGTAAGTAAATTAAGTAACTAGATGCCACGCTTTAAAGGCTGTGTGCAGGGAGGTGAAGCTCAGTGTGTACATGTGCCTGGGCTCTGTCTCCAGTACCACAGAACAGAGCAGAGCTGGTTGTACCCATAGCTTGATACATCTTTTGGAACTCTTCCTGCCAGGAGTACACAGGACCCAGTGTGAAAACCACTGTTTGCATCACTGCATTCATGTTAGGCAATGCTAACCCCAGAGTTAGTGAACCAGAAGGAAACTACATCAAGATGATACACCTATTAATAAGAAGCCCACAGCAAACATACTTAGTGTTGGAAGACTAAAATCTTTTATTCTGGAATCAGGAACAAGTCCAGGATACTTTTGTTATTTCTGCTTAGCATAATACTGAGTCAGAAGGGCTGATGCATGCCTAGAAATCCCAGCATTTGCAGGGAGACTGTATTCTAGGCTAGCCTGGGGTATACTGTGAAACCATATCTTAATAAAACTAAACTAAAATAGTACTGGAAGACCTTCTCAGCAATTAGATACAAAAATAAAACAGAATAAAGTAAAGGGCACACAATTTTCAAAGCAAGTACATATGTGATATGACCTCAGGTGTGGGAATCCAAAGACTTACACACAATGAAATAGAACAAGCACGTTCAGCAAAATTGCACCACACACACACACACACACACACACACACACACGCATGCACGCACGCACAAATGGATGCACCAGGAAAATTATGTATACTAAGAATAAAAAACTACAACAAAGAAATTAATTAATCCCACTTGCAGCTACATCAAAAAGAATGAATTTAAGCAGTGAGTGAAAATATTAGATAGAAAACTCATGAAAATTAAAGAGTGTGTAAGTGGAAAGGCATCCTGTGCACATTCAAAAGGAGACGTATGTTGTGAAACCACACAGGATGTGGATTCAGCTTAAGTCCTATCAGAATACAGTGACAGTTTTTGCAGTAGAGGAAAATAGTCCTGGAGTGTAAATGGACTCTCAAGAGACCCGTATAGACAAACAGTGGAAGAAGGTGTAGGTTAAGGATGTAACCAAGTTTGCAGAGTGCTTGCCCCACGTGCATGAGGCCCTGGCTTGAATTTCAGAACTGGCCGAAAGGTGTGGGCCGTGTAGTTCAATAGTTTCGTTTCTGCTTCTCTGGTTTTAGTGTATTACTACAGTCTATATCTCCCCTCTCCTGTTCTACTCCTTTTTGTACACTCTGTGCTGCTATATGCAATGCATTGAACATGGTTCCGTATGACCTGTTGACACATCCCACAGATGTCACTTCAATCAACACAAGATTGCTGTTGGATCACATATTTCAATGGCATTCACCTCTCTCAGCTGTAGTGTAAGAGATCCAGGTTGGTAAAAGCAGGCCAAGAGCAGTGAGGAGGATGGTTAGAAAATGACCACCATCATTTCCCAAAGCTGAGGCCTAAGAAGGGCAAGTTGAAGTGGTTCTCTACTTGATAAGTGAGTCCACCCAGGCGTTCAGGACACCACAGTATTAAACAGAACCTCATCCTACTTGCTATTCACTGAAGCTGAGCATTAGACTAGAGTCTCAGACTTTACTGATAGAGAGTGCAAACAGCTGGTCTTTTCCTTATGCCATAGTAATGTATAGTCTTAGGGTCTTAGATGCTCACCTAACAAGCTTTTTATTCCTAGAAAGAGATTAAAAGAAACCTCTGTGAAATGCGGAACCTTGAGGAAAAAATGTCAAATCTTCAACTGGTAAGTCAGTGTTACACTGTTGCCAGTGTTTTCAGAATGGAACTGATGCCTGATTGTATAAATAAGTCTATTGAAAAACAATCTGTATGGATAATATTCAGTCTTTTAGTGGGCTGGGTGGTTTTAGCATAGTCATGGAATTGTCTAACCATCACTGCTAATCCCAGAACATTATCACTCTGGAAAGAAACCATACACCCAACAGCAGTCACCCATTACCTTCTGCTTAGCCCCTGATAGCCACTCACCCACCTTCAGGTTCTAGAGTTCTCATTCTGACTATTTTGTATAAATGGATCGTGTATTGTGTGACCTTTTGTATCAGGCTTCTTTTACTTCGAGTTTTTCTTAAGGTTCGTGAGGTCATAGCATGAATGGGAACTCCATTCCTTTCAATAGCTGAGTGATAAATGTTCCACAATATGGTTATGCAATTTCATAATTTTATCATTCTCTGATCTTTCATAGCATGGGTTTATAGGTAACATTGAAAATATAAGACCCTGGTATTCCTCTAACTACTTTATGACTTGCCAGTTTACTAGTAATAGACCAAAAACTAGTATTTATTTGTTGTTATTGTAAATACTCATTCTTCTTTTAATTGCTTTGTTTGTGTAATTCAAGCTATTTTCCTAGTCAACATGCTTGTCCCTGTAGCCTTTGGTGACAAAAGCAGGCTTCATCCCAAGAGACCTCTCAATACAGGGACTCACTGTGGAAATAGGAGGATGCCTTACAGGCTAAAACTGGCAGTCACTCAGAGGTGAAGG
This sequence comes from Mesocricetus auratus, assembly GCF_017639785.1. Taxonomy (NCBI): domain Eukaryota; kingdom Metazoa; phylum Chordata; class Mammalia; order Rodentia; family Cricetidae; genus Mesocricetus; species Mesocricetus auratus. The sequence continues at coordinate 54,780,936 of NW_024429190.1, forward strand.
TCTCTCTTCCTTGTGATAGCCTGCTATGTTGGAAGGGTTCCCTGTAAGTTAGAAGCAGAAACCAACAGTAACTTGCATCTCTTCATTATGTATTATGTCTACACTGCTGTATTGTGATGACATTGCTGTTTCTATGGTATAGTAGACTGTATTCACTATTTGTGGATTTTTGTGCACATAGTGTCAACAGCACATGATAGTGGCTTATGAAAGTATCCATTTCACCTATAAGCATTATAAGTGTTTAATTAAGTTATTAGAATACTTAATTATAGAATTACCATTTTGCAGGAATTAGACTTATGCCATAAGGAAAAGGAGAGACTGAATGATGAGCTCCTTCTAAAATCAGACCTGGAAACTGTTGTTCATCAGCTTGAACAAGAAAAGCACAGACTTAGCAAAAAGTTGGAAAGTTTTGCAGTCACAGGTAAGATGCCAAATGTAGGTTTAAAAAGGGATTTGCTCTCTCCATGGTGTTGCTATTAGTAGATGATCTTTCATGCATTGGTTTAATAGCCATGTGGTGAGCACTTGCTGTGAGCCAGAAATGATGCTAGGCCATGTGGACATGGTAGGAACCCCTCCCTGTATTATGACTGGTTGTCACAGGAGAGGCTTCTGGAATGTTTACAATGCAAGTGCTTGCTTCTTTGAGGCAGCCTGAGAAGACCATTCTGAAATGGCAGACATTAAGTACAGAGTCTTTAAGGGAATACCATTCTATTCCCTGAAAGTCCACACTTGTGTCTGTCTGATCACCCCTTACTCTGTAGCTCCTCACAACATTCCAGGCGGCTTCTGTCCCCGCCTCACCAGCAGAACTGCCTTTCCAAGGTGTCTGGGCACCACACTGAATGCAACAGTGCTCTTCTCTTGTTAGCTTGTTTCTTTTTAATTGCAATTGCTCATTCCTTCTTGGGATGAAATGGCCAGTTCATAAGTGTTCTAATGTCATGGATTAGCCAGTTTCATCTAGTAAATTGTGTATCTGCTGAATGAACGAAGGGGAAGCTGGCAGCATCGAATACATCATGAAAACAACTCTTATGTCAGTGTTGTGGGTGTCAGCTCCACAGGCTAAACTCTGTAAAGTTGCTAGTATTTGCTTTGTTTTCGCTCAGGAAAGGTAACCTTTATAATCAAAACTAATCATTGTGAGCTGGGTTATAAGTGGTATATTCCTACAGTCCCAGGCACTTAACACACACACAAGGCCCTTAACAGCAGAAAACTGTTTGTGCTTATTGGAAGCAAGCAATGAGTTGTTTTGGTTTCTTTGTGCATGTATTAAATTCAAGTTCAGTGAAGTATGCACCTGCAGAGTTGCTTACAAGTGCTTTTCTTTCAGTGCTCTTTTAGGGTCTCTAGGAAGCCCCACTCAGAAATGCATTTTGCTTTCTTTTATGGTACCAAATAGTATCCAACGGTGATGACGTCAACATGGGATGACCTTCACTCGTTGATCACTTCTCATTCTCAGTAATTACCCCATTTGTCTGATCCTTGTGGTTGACACACAGAACAGTTCAAGATTGCTAGTAGTTTCTATTTTCTAAATTATTTACTTGACTAATCACTTTATGTATGCAGTATATATCTTATTATATATCATCTTATACATATTATCTTAACCACTTTAATTTGCAGAAAGAGAACTGACTTTGGAAGTTGAGAGGATGAGACTAGAACACGGGATAAAACGGCGAGACAAGTCGCCCTCCCGTTTAGACACATTCCTGAGAAGCATAGAGGAGGAGCGAGACTATTACAAGAAAGAGCTGGAGAAACTCCAGCATATGATCCAGCGAAGAACTTGTTCTGTGAATTACTGCACTCGGGAAAAAATCTCAATATACAAATGCTCAGAAAAGGTAATACTGTTCCTAAGAGTAATCAAAAGGATACGTGTATTCATGCGTGCATACGGTATACATTTTTAAGAAGGCCTATCTTGATTTTTGTTTTTTCTATAACTTGCAGTATGGGAAACCCTGCATTATTAGGAAAACTACCCAACAATAAAGGACACCATTTTGATTCCTGTATATTTAGCTTGAATAGCTGAGTCATGTGAGAGGCCTGCAGGCTTTCAGAAACCAGACCACAAAGACTCACAATACTGTACATTTCCACTCTTTCTAGGATTTATGTTCTCTAACAGCTGCACTTTCCCTCGGCTAACAGTAGTTCTGTCCTCATAGCACACAACAAGCCTTTATGTCATTCCCAGCTTTGTTGGTCGAGTTAGGGGCATCATCGCTTTCAGTGACTGTTTCACAGTGCTAATAGTAAGCAGCAGGCATGGTGGGTGACCGTGTGTAAGCACATGAGTAGAATGAGTGTGTGAGAGACAGTTGTGAGCATGGAGACCTGGGGAGTGCATTTCCCACATAAAGACAACCAAGAGCTCTCTCACTCTGGACTTGGTACCGCCTGTGGCTGTTAGCTGCCTGCTTTATGGTAAGCTGGTAAGCACAGTTTCTTGATATTACGGTATATCAGGAAAAATATAGGCATGTTTAGTATCAGTGATCTTAAGTATGCCAACCTCATTGAGCTGCTCTTGTCTTTGGTGGAAGCATTTCCCTTTTAACGGTCTGAGTTTGAGGACAGCACGAGGCTTTGGAACTGGAAGCCTGATGCCAGTTCCAGCTTCTTGTACCAGCATATGATAAACCTTAGAGAAACTGATCTCATGCAGCCCCAATTCATCATGTGCAGATCCAGAAAAGAAACTCCACCTTCCTCTAAAGGTTGAATGAAATCATTGGCATAAGGGCCCTTTAGCAGAGTGTCTAGTTCCCAACCAGGAAGCAGTTTGTTTCTTTATTGCTTGCTGGTTTAAAGCAGCTCTGATCTGTGTGATTAAGTTCTATAATATATATATATACATATATATATGTATATATATACACACACACACACACACACACACATATACACATATATATATCGTCTTCTATGAATGAAGCATGTACTGTAGAGAGAATGTTGACAGTTCCTGCTCAAGCAGACAAAGCAGGTACCGTACCAGGTACAGCACACAAAACGACAGGAATTGGAGCCCTCTGTGTGTCTCACAGAAACTCATCTAGTAAAAGTACTGGAGGGGGTATATCTACCATTGAGCTACCTCCCTGATTACTAAATAACTTTAAGATGTCATTTATTTTAAGTGTTGATGAAACTGTACAGGAACAACTCACGACACGGAGTTTTACATACATCTCAAATATGAAGAATCTAGAAGAATTCCTTGTAAAAAGTGACATTTAAGCTGAGGTACAGAGCAATGAAAACAGTCGTGGATCTTTATTCATTGCACTCCTTTTCCAGGGTCTGTGCAGACTACATTCTGTAAGATGTTAGTTCACAGGCTTTCCTCTATGGTTTTCTGCTCTCCTGTAAAACCGCTTCCCCTTTAATGTGTCCATGATGCTCTGTCATGTCCATCATGCTTTAATTGTGCTTGTTTAACAAAAAGATAGCTCATTCCTACGTGGAAGCTCCCTCACGCATTTCTACCATTTACTGAGTCTTCACTGGGATTGTATGTGTTCAGTAGATATCAAATAGCACAAGCCAAGACTCTTTCCAATTGCATTACTTTACTTTTGCTGTGACAAAACACCATGACTAAGGCAACTTATGAAAGAGCATTTAATTAGGCTTATGGTTTCAGAGGGATTGCATCCATGAAAGCAGAGCAAAGGAGTGGCAGGAACAGTTGAGAATTAACTTTTGGATCCACAAATAGGAAGCAGAGAGCACACTGGGAAAGGGAGTCTTTTGAAACCTCAAAGCCACTGACACTTCCTCCAACAAGACCACACCTCCCAGTTCTTCCCAAACAGTTCCAGAAACTTAGGACTAATATTCAAACATATGAGCCTATAGGGGCCATTCTCATTTAAACTGCCACACTAATATAGCAGGTTATTAGGATTTCTGTATTTAGGTCATTGACATTACCATACTATAAATTAGCCATTCTTGTTTGCATGGCAGTGATAACTGGAACTTTTGAATTATACAATGATAGTAGATGTATTCTTTTTTTATTACTTTAATTTTAAATAGCTTGCTTCACATGTCAATCCCAGTTCCCTCTCCCACACCCTCCCACCATCCCCCCCAGCCTCCCACCCTATCCCCACTTCCTTCCACATAGGGGATATCCAGAGTCTGCCATTTCGCTCAGGGCAGGGTCCAGGCCCTCCCCCCAGAGTCCAGGCTGAGAGAGCATCCCTTCCTTTATGTGTTATGGACACAGGAAGTCCATTTATATGCCAGGGATAAACACTGATCCACTGCCCAGGGCCCCATAGGCCTCCTCACTGACTCTCACACTCAGTGGGGTCTGGATCAGTCCCATGCTGGCCTCCCAGCTGTTGGTCTGGGGTCCAAGAGCTCTCCCCTTGTTCAGGTCAGCTGTCTCTGCTGGTTTCGCCAGCCCATTCTTTGCCAGTAGATGTATTCTTAGAAATGTTGGAAGTCAGTGGAATATTGGAAGAAATTTTGCTTAGTCAGTAAAAATCCATATATTGCCCTTTAGCAATATTTATGTTTGTACCATTGCACATTTAGATCTCATGTGGGTATTAACTGGGACAGCTGGGGCTGTTGTACCTGAGATGTCAACCTTAATGGTCAATCATAGAAAACAGGTACACAATACTCCTCCTTGGCAGAGAATTATAAAGTGGTGACTCTGAAAACTTACCATGCATTAGAATAACATGACAGACTTGACAAAATGTCCTATACCCTTCTCCCAAATGTACCAGCGTGGACCCTCAGCTTCATGTGTGTACAGCAAGCCTCTAGGGCTGCTGATCTCCCAGGCTGGAGGTTAGAGTTTAGGTGCCACCAGTGTGTAACGGGAGCAGCTAAGGAGAGAAGCTGTGGAAGCCTCTAGTGAGATCTGCACAGGTGGTATTATCGGCAGCAGTGTACCTTCCTGAGAACCCAAAGCCAGGAAATTTGTACCATTACTGCCAGTGCTTCCATCTACTCTCATGGAATTTATTCTTTAATTATATTAAAAGAACTTCAGCCAGCCATGTCACCGTCACCAGTGTTTCTCTGACAACCACAAATGATAATCTGTCATTCTAATTGTTTCAGGGTGATCACAATTCAGACATTCATCTGATCACAAGAGAAAGAGATGAACTTCAGCGCATGCTAGAAAGATTTGAAAAGTACATGGAGGATATACAGTCCAATGTGAAACTGCTCACAGCGGAAAGGGATAATCTAAGTGTCTTGTATAACGAAGTAAGCAATTGGTCCCAACTAATCCAGCAAGTCATTTAGAATCAGTTTGCTGTAACGGAACTGCTTTGTGTCCTGCATGTTTTCCTAACACATGGGACTCATGATTTTACTTCCCAGTTAAGATGATAAGTAGTAGTAGTTTTGACTGTCATCTTCTCAAAACAGATATTTCTCTTGTTTTTGTATGTTTGTTTCCCCTCTTTTCTAGCTTACCAGTGTGCCAGGTCAGTTAGAGATTGTCTCTTTGTTTTAAAATGAACTGAACAATCCTTAGCTGTCTCTGTGCCAAGATTTTCCTCCGCTTTCGACATGCTATCACATATTTGAATTCTAGGGACAAACTGGATATGCAGCCACTGTTTGAAATACTGACTCTTAGTTAGCCTCTATATGTAGACGGAAGTTTCTGTCCCACCCGGCCCCGTAACCATTTAGTCCCAACACACAGAAGCTTATATTAATTATAAAATTTTTGGCCTATTGCTTAGGCTTTTTCTTATCTAGCTCTTACAACTTAAATTAACCTGTAATTCTTACCTATATTTAGCCATGTCTTGGTACCTCTTCTCAATAAGGCATTCTCATCTTGCTACCTCTGTGTCTGGCTGGCCACTGTGTCTCTGCCTTTCCTCCACCAGAATTCTCCTAGTCTGGCAGCCCCGCCTATACTTCCTGCCTGGCTCCAGGCCAATCAGCATTTTATGATATCAATATGAGTGACAAATCTTTACAGTGAACAAGAGCACTATCCTACATCATCTGTGTCTGAGGAGATGACTCCATTGTTAAGAGTACCTGCTGCTCAAGCATGAGGATCTGAGATCAGATCCCCGGCACGGGGGCATGGTGGCTCTCATCTAGTACTTAGCACTTGAGGGGCCAGGACAGGTGGGTCTCCAAGAGCCTATTAGCCCAGGCTAGCCAGTCCATGCGAGACAATGGTGCATGCATGCTCTCAGGTTACCTCCTGGGAAAATCTGCCCTGGAGAGGCCAGCACTGCCATGGCTTGGCCCACTACAGAGCCCGAGCTGGCAGAGGGTGAGTTGATTGAACAAATCCTGGAGTCTGGTTTGTTCACACCTATCCCTTACTATTTTGACGGGAGGGATGGACATGTGAGTTCAGAGACACTTTGGCTTTGGTGAGCTTTTCTGGGACTTGGCAGTGCACTGATTAAAGGGAGTTTCCCCACAGTAGACTTAGCTCTCAGCTTTCTTGAGTCTACCTAGCTCATTCTTCTCTCCTGTCTGCTTCTAGTTTCCAGGTTTTGTGGCTGCAGCTTCTCCTTGCCTTTGGGAGTTTAGTGGTTCATTTTAATCCTTTTAATCTTATTTTATTGGGTTTGGGGGAAAAGGTAGCATGTACTTAATATACCCCTACCCCATGCCCTTCTTAAAATAATGGACTATATCCAAAGTACTTTTCTCTCTTTTAATGTGTCAAGGCGAAGGAGGAGCTGTCTGCACTGAGACAGGAATCCACTAATGGGATAGTCCCCAACAGTCTTGTTAGTTGTATTGAAAAGGAGAAAGAGCGTGCATTATGTGACTTAAGAAGAATTACAGTGGAGAAGGAAGCTCTGAGAGAAAAGTTGAAAGTAAGTAATTCAGTTTACATCGTTTTGAAAGGTGATTCATTAAGTGTTTGGAAAGAAAGTGAAAGTAGCAGGCATTGACTGTGCCCCTCCCCCACTGCCTCCCGTCATAACTGCACTCTCCTTTGAAGTTACTATTGGGAGTATACATCGAGGTGGATCTAGCATAGCAGCATGCCAGCCCATACTGAGCCACCTAGTTTGTGTGTGGTCGTAGCTAAGAATATTCCATCATGGATAAAGTGTTGTCCATAGCTGCTTTCATACCATGGTGGCAGAATTGGGAAGTCACAGCAGACACATTTGGCCCCCAAATCCCAAGACATTAACTTTCAGTCCTTGCAGAAACATGGAGCCACACCCTGGACTCGGGATTGTTGTAGGTCAATAGTAGCGTTCTTTTCTTCTTTACATAACGACAATGGTTATTTTTCACCTAGCAGACAATTTACCCATTTAATGAAAGGGACATTCAGTGGCGCTTACTATCCTTTCTCTCCCTAGCTTTCTTTTATAACTTGCATCATAATTAATCTTAGAAAAACTCATTACCACAGACCGGAACCTTGGATCCATTAGAGTAGTTTCAGCTTGTCCCAGGCCTCCTTAGCTATAGGCACTACTGACTCACTTTCTGCCTCTCTGCATTTGCCTTCTCTGGACATTTCATATGAGCTGAACATGAAATGTTGGGCATTGAACCTAGGTTGTAGCATGTACAAGACAATCACTCAACCCCTGAGCTACATCCATAATCCACATGAGTGTTTTAATTTAATGTTTGGTGTCTCTCATCTTGATATCCTGAAGGTTCACCCATGAGTAATGCTCATATGAGTGTTTATGTGAAGTTTTCGTTTCTCTTGAGTAGATTATTCTTAGAATTGCTCCCAAATAAGTGTGTTACTATATACAAAGCGTTATCTCATAGTACGTCCGCACAGTAAATTCTGAGTGTTCTAATTGTGGAAGCCATGGTTACTTCCAGTTAATATTATGAAATAAATGCTTTGAAGCTAACCACTAAAATTAGGAACAAAAAGTAAACACTCACTTTATGCATAGTCTTTTTTTTTGTTGTTTTTTTTTGTTTGTTTGTTTGTTTTTTTGGTTTTTTTGAGACAGGGTTTCTCTGTCCTGGAACTAGCTCTTGTAGACCAGGCCTTGAACTCACAGAGATCCGCCTGCTTCTGCCTCCCAAGTGCTGGGATTAAAGGCGTGTGCCACCTGCCACCACTGACCGGCTTAGGCATAGTTTTTTGCTACAAATTTTCAGTTAAAGTTTTACACCCAAAGGCAGTGTAAGAATGTTTTTAATTGGAGTTTTGTGGAATGCTGCCTTCTAGAAATTAAAAAGAAAAAAATCAGTTAAAATTGCCAGAGAGAAAACTTCTGTGCAATATGGCATCCGTTAGCACAGCCACTCACTTACCCTTTTCCGTATCTGTTGTAATGACCAGAAATGTAAAAATAGACTTTTTAAAAACCATATTAGTACTAGTAGTCCAGAAAGACTACATTGAGATTAGCAGAACCCTTCTGGGGTGTAGGAGACGGGCTTTTGTGAATTTCCAGGAGACCTTTCCTTTAAAAGCAGCACTGCTCATGTGACTCCTCTAGCCTTCTGGAGTGTTTCCCAACCTCTCCTGGCCATCCTGCTTTCCAGCAGCCATTGTGACCAAGCTCGAGTGACAGCTGTCAGCCGAGACCCAGTGCTGCCTCCTGAGCAGCTAAGTCTTTCCCCTAGGAGGGTTCTGTCCCAAGTGCTTTTAGACGAAGCTATCACAGTGGATCTTCCCAAAGCCTTTTCTGATAGTTTCTGTTGACAGATAGACCCCGAGTTATAATGAACTTAAATCCTTGCCTAGCCTTACCCGTCTGTGCTTACCGTCTCCCTGTGTCCTTCCCTAAACTGTTTAGGTGATTTAATTAACACAGCAATGATCCCTTTAACTACATGTACAATCCAAATAGCAAATACAGCTTTCTAATGACTAGCATGAATATATGTCTCCACTAGAAAAACTCAGTGACCATTGTGTTATATGTCTTTGACTTGGCAGCAGTTGGGACTTGTGTGATGTAATATAATCAGAAAATGAGCCTTCTATATCCTGACCAGCTAGGTCTTGTTGCATGTTGTTACCTATGTCTTCCTATTGTGTATTTTCTTCTTTGTGTCCTGTTTTCTTACATCTGAGTTCTAGCTCACTTCTAGCTCCAGCCTAATGTGAGGAGCCAGCAACACTGTAAGAAATAATGGGGGGGGGGTTACATCTCCTCTTGTGAGGGCGCATTCCTGCCCCTGTGACTTAATGTGCTGTTCTCAGTACGATGCCTGCCTTAACAAGGATCTATCCACCTAAGTCTTTTTAAATGAGTCCACTCCTTTTTCTTTTCTGTGTGACACATGAAGGTGGGAAATATAACTTTCTAACTGAAAGAATGCTTTTTAAAAATGTCTGACCTTTCTAGAACATTCATAGATTTTATGAAATAGGTGAAATAGGACACATAGCTCTACAAACTGACATTACTTACTTTTGTGATTATTTGACACAAATGAACATTTCCTATAATATTCTTTTTCAGAATATCCAAGAAATGAATGTTTTGGGGAACTCAGAATTAGAGAAAACTATTGAACATTTAACATATATGAATCACCAGGTAATTTATCAAAGGACTTGGGGCATGTTATATTAGGTGAATGACTGTGCCAGTGATGCTTTTACTATACTATATGCTTTTTGAAAACTAATATGCAGTGAGGAGGAGTGTGTGCTCTGACACTAGGTACTTGGTTCAAATCTGGAACCTGTGTAAACCAGTTTCTTGGCTCTTCTGTCTTCTAGTGATTTTCATTTATGACATAGGACTAGTAAATCTGTTTCTCGGGCTTTCTGTGAAAATGTAATGAATGAACAACACGCATGCCACACTAAAGAGTCCTGAAATATTACAGGCATCGGTAGTGGCTAGCTGTGATTATTGTGGTTTGGTATAATATATGTAATTACAAGATACAGACTAAAAATTGAACCTCACTGTTAATTTTCTTTATAATTAGCCCTCAGTACCTGCAGGATATTACTTTCCAGGACTTCCTCAGATACTTAAGTCGGAAGAGTCTCACTTTTTTTTGTATAAAATGCCATAATATTGCATATAACCTATATATCCTCTCATACTTTTTAAATCACATTTAGATTTTTTACAGTACTTTAACTATATAATGCCTTATACATTGTATATGTTGTATAAAGAGTTGGTATGTTGTCTAGGAAATAATGATAGAAAAATATTTAATGTTCAGTATAGGTGCAATCATTCTGTACTAACTAGATAGTATACATTTTCTACAGTTGTCTACTCTGAAATTCCAGAATTTATATGGAAACAAAGAGCCATAAGTCACATAGAAGTTTAAGAACATTGATACTGGGTTTTTAGGGCCATTATATTAAACCAAATATAACAAACCCACATAAAGGAACCTGGCATACAGTAACCCAGATCAGTGAGTAAAGAGTGATTATTGAGTAGTCTTTCCTGAAGAATAAGAAATTGGCTTCTGCCTGAAATAGACCATACCTAGAAATCCTTTTAAGATTATTTACAGCTAGCTAGTCAAGCATGAGGTTCACACAATGTCTGCTGCCAATTTGAGCAGTAACCAGGCCTACTTGGACCATGACTGCAGCAGCCACTGAGAAACAGGGAAGCACTCAGTCCCTTCCTCAAAACCTAGTCTTTCATGGGTTTATACTTGTGTACCAGAGGTGATCATGAGCCAGCCAAACTCTCAGGACTTCTTATCCTGTTACAAAGTTTGTGACATCTTTTTAGTGTGGCTACTTTCTTCACCAGCCATCTTTTAGTGAAGATACTGACCACCTCATCTGCTGTGTGTCTGTATTGTGTGTATCTGTTACCATGCTTCACTGGAGTGGTGGTGACAGGCGATAGGTCCCACAAAGCCTAAAGTATTTATTTGAATGAATATGTGATTATAAAGCATACAGTAGAGTGCTGCTGAACAGAAATATGATGAAAATTACAAGCATCAACTTGTATGACTGGTACAAATGCATGTTGTTCTAAAACAGTGAGTTGCAGAAGAAGGCATGTAGTTTGAGTCTACTCATGTAAAGTTCAGGAACAAGCGAAGCTAAGCAGTACATGGCTTAGGAAGGAATGCCACTGTGCCGCACTGACGAGAAGCAAGATACTTGGTGCTGTGGTGCATGCCTGCAGACTGAGCATGTGGGAGGCTGAGGTGGGGGATCATTTGAGTGTAGGAGTTCAAGGACAGCCTGTGGACCATAGCAAGATCCCATCTGAAAAAAACAAACAAACAAACAAACAAACCAGAAAAGAAAGAAGATTCAGAAAAGAAAGGGCATGACTAAGGCTTGCCCGTGGAGGGTCAGATAATATTTTTTAAGCCACATAAGAGATACTCTTTTTGTTTTATGATTTTTCATATTGTATATACTCTTACATGGAAACTAGGTGTATGTGCTTGTCCAGTTAATTACAGTGGTTATATTGTTTATCTTAGTTATGGTAAATTGTTTTGCAGTCTTTCACTCCCAGTTTGTCTTTCTGTTGTTTCTTTTCTTCTAGAAGAATTTTAGCATAAAGTGTAAGGTACCATCCTTTTCAAAAAGCAATTCAGTTAAAAATTGCTCTTATTGGCATTTCACTGAATTTTAACATCGTGAAGTTTTTTAACATTTAAAGTATGGTCCTACCCAGAGAAGCGTGGCAGTCTCCATTCCAGGAAAACTTTCACTTTGTTTCCCACATAAATCTCACCCGTTTTGTGGCTGCATTCCTTTCAGCTCTCAGTTTTGTATAATTCCTGTCTACTTATTGCAGGTTTGGATTGGAGTAGGGCAGTCTATTGGTTCTAAAAGCTGGAAATGAACCCTGGGGGTGTTTTGGGGGAGTTAGGAAGTTTCTTTGGTTTTTCATCCTTCTTACAATCTCCCTTCCTGTTTCATTGCTGTCACTTGTGTTTTCCTGTCTTCATTCATTGTAATAATAGTCAGGAAAGGCAAGTGGATACACCCAACTTGACATCTCAATCTTAAGAGTGCAGATGATGTTCAGTGTTTGAAAAATCTAATATATTTCCATAATTGTCTTCCAGAAATATTATTAAAGAGTAACTATGAAAATTAAGGCATTGCCACATATATATATATGCTTATTAATGTTTTAAATTTAAATTATAGCTTGAAAATGAAAAATTTGAATTGCAATCTAAAATATTAATAATGAAAGAAACAGTAGAGTCATTAGAGAACAAATCAAAACTCCAAGCTCAGAAGCTTAGCCACGTTACTGGTGACTCATCCCATCAGAAAACCGAGATGAACTCCCTTAGGTAAGTCTGTTAAAGATTTTGTTAGTTCACCTCTGGACATGCTTCTTCTGGTTATGCAATTCATAACCATGACATTCTGCTTTGTGTCTTTGAACAGTGGTTTCCCAAGTTGTCCTCATAGCTCGGTCTTCCTGGAGCCTTTAGGAAGGATAGAGGGAGGTCTAACAGTCTGACTTAATGAGTGTGTCTGGAGAGAGCTGGGTGTCCATAGTTCTGAAACTTTTACAAGTTGATGTGATCTCCAGAAGTTCTTGACACCTTAGTAAATAATCGAGATGTTGTGTTCTATAGGGAAGGGCTGCTGGCTAGGTTCTTAGAACCTCCTCTACATGGGCCATTTCCTTCTTTTTCTTGCCTCTTTTAAAATACTAGAAATTCCAAATGCTTTATGTCTTTTTTAACCCTTTCTGAAAATGAAAATGAAAAATTAGCCAAGGTGGAGGAAAGCTAACTTTGATAGCACATAGAGCATGAATTTGGAATCTTAGAGACAAGCAATAAGCAACAAAGGTCATGAGTCAGGCTTGAGGCAGTGGCAATGAACTTTGAGGGTAAAAGGCAAATTTAAGAAAAGTTTCTTTAATAAAATCAAACGGTGGCGTATATGGGAATCCATAATGTATATGTTGGTTAGCCATTTGTCAGTTTCAAGTACATAAAACGTAAAGAAACAAAGCTAACATTGTTTAAAAAAAAGCTAGCATTGTTAGCCCCTCCCCCATTATAAAGCTACCACAATTATTCACAAATAAATAATTAAATAGATAAAGATAGCAAAAGGTAACTGAAGGTTAGGAGAAAGGCTCTGCTCTGAAAAGTTGGAGAATCTCTTTGTCTTAGTTATATCTACCCTAAAAAGTAGGAAGAAATTTTCAAGTGTCAACAAAATTTTCATCTATGAAACTCAGTAAAGCAGTAACTGCAATCAGAAGAGGTTAGTAGACGTGATGATTTTAAAAAGACTGATTAAATTACCATGGAAAGGTTATTGAGCAGTAACTAGATTGGTTACTGTAGAAAATTGAGTTGGCAAGATGATGAGTTCAAGAATTTCACCTACAATTCAGAAAGACAAAAAGAGATGAGAATAAAACAGACCCTGTATACAAAACCAGGAGTCTCAATAAGATAGTAGAAGACTAGAAAGAGATTATCTCTAAGAACAATGTGTCTTTGACATTCTATTGGTAAGCTATCAGGTCTAAATTCAGCACTAAACCCAATACAAACCACAAATAAAACCTTTAGAGAAAAGTGGAAGTACATTTCCCAAACCTTGTGCCGTTTTCAATGTAATTTGTAGATTGCTCCTTTAATCATATGGTGTCCAATACCAGAAGCTCATTCTCAGGTAGATGAGGTACATGCTCCTTTGTACCTCCTGGGCCGTCTTCTCTTCCCTTTCTGTATTAAGAATTGTCTTGCCAAATTTCTGTGCTTTCAAACAGGCCTCCTGGATCAGGCACAACTCTCACTGTAGAAATAACGGGTTTTTGGTCTGGTTTCTGGTGTAGCATCAGAAGGCAGTATTAAAACTGTAGTTTTGAAAATGTTAATGATGCCTGTGTCTTGTACTGCAGTATTTAATGGTCTAGCAGTTTATAGCCTATCCCTAACCTCGTCAGTATAATAAGTAAATGTCTGTGTGCTGGGATGGTGGCAGCTGATGCCTCCACATACTATCCAGAGTCAAGGTCAGCAAACTTGCTGTCAGTGTTCAGTATTTTAAACCATGTGGCCCATTCAGTTTCTTCTCACCTTTAAAAACCAGCTTCAGACATGCAATAGTCATCGTAAGTCACATGTAAGTAAATGAGCATGGTTCTGTTCCAATACAGTTTTATTTGGATTTCATTTAATTTTCATGTCACAAAATGTTTTCCTGTGGAAATTTTTTTCACTTACTTTGCAGTTAGAAAGAAACGAGCAATAGGCGATGGCTTGTCAACCCTTGCTCAAGGATACGCTATTTTCTAGCCCAATTAGACAACTCTCTTTTCTACAGCACTCCATAGCAGACATCCTTAATCTTTGTAACTGTTGACAGTGACCCAGCTGAAAGTTATCATATTGTTCTCAAGTCACTTTAATTTATTTTGTGGGTTTTCACTGTCGCCCAGACTTGACCTCAAGTCAGTGCTCCTCCCACCTAACGTAGAATCCTGTGCTCAAGTGCTCCTCCCACTTAACTAATCTAGAATCCTGGAACCATAAGCCTTCAGCTACCTTAGCCTTCAGTACATCAGTTAAAGTCAGGAGTGTCACATGTTTATCTATGATGGGAAACATGCTATAGCAGAGTTTCCTGGAAATGACCCATGAACTCTAGGTGGATCTATTGATTATGCCAATAGGGCAGTTGTTTTACTGAGATTTGTTTAAGTATATTCAGAAATATGCAGATCTACTAAAATGTTAGAGAGATTCAGAAACATTAGATGTATTCAGCTATATACAGCTAGTTTCTCTGAGAAATGTTTGCTAAGGAATTAGGAATCATTTTAGACAAGGGAAAGAAGATTCATAGGCTGTGCCAGATGCCGAAACTGTCTTTAGGGCATACCTACTGCATTTTCTTAGCACTGAGAACAAGAGTGTTGCTACTGAATGGCAACAGCTGAGCTTGTGAAACTAATGCTAAAATTGTTCCATCCTTCTTCCTTTTCTGATGTACCATGTGATACTATTCACAGCCTTCATAATGGGTTGGAACCTTGGGCTCATAGGAGAGTCTCCAAAAAAGCTCACCAATAGCATTCCTGTAATAGGGCCATTGGATTTCCAAACATACCTCTCTTAGATGGAACTTTATTTTAGAATTTAAAGCATTTATTATGGATGAAGGAACCTTTAAGAGATGTTTTAGATATACTCTGTCATGAAATGAAATAACTAATTTTGTCCCATAAACTGAGAGTGCAGAACATAATCAGTGTAATGGAACTTTGAATTTGAGGCTGAGAGGAGATTGGAGCCAGACACGGGTCTGTTAGATGGAGAGACAGAATGAAGTTCAATTTTACTGCTTTTTTTTTTTTTTTTTTTTTTTTGCTGCTGGGTAATCATTTCTTTCCTCTGTCTCTGTAACTTTTAAAGCTAACTGGTTCATTTTTACTGGCAACTTGGTTTGCAGAGTCTCTGTTTGAATTTACAGTGAGTAAAATGGCAGTCATTAGCTCTTCTGGTGAGTGTCCTCTTGGTTTCCCTTAGGAAGACTCTGTGCAGCTTTGTTTCAGTGAGAAGTTTGTGTTGTCCCTTTCTTCTCTACACTGGAACAGAAAGGCCAAAGCCTTTTTCTAGGACTCACCTAGGAGCTTCCTTTATATTTCTAACAGTCGTGATATTATCCCAGCTGCCTCTATCAGCTCCTGTCCTGTGAGAAAATCACCTGTTTATAAAGTTACACTCAAAGGGCACATTAGCTCTGCCTAGAGTTGTAAGCACTGCTGACCGCTTGCTCTTCAGCAAGGCTTCTGTGGGCCATTCTATTTTCCTGTCCTCTTAGGAGATATTGGTCTCTGCATTCTGAGCAGAAAGCAATATGAGGCAGCCTAGCATTGTGCTTTTGCCTTTGCCCTGGTAGTTTTGTGACCTTGGACAGTAAATTATTTCTGTAAACTTGGGATAATAGTTCCAATGGAACTCTCCTCCAAGAACAAATGAACTGATAAGTATATCGTACCTCCCCTTATGCTGTCCCCGCACACAATGGCTCTAGGT
Source organism: Mesocricetus auratus (assembly GCF_017639785.1). Lineage (NCBI taxonomy): Eukaryota > Metazoa > Chordata > Mammalia > Rodentia > Cricetidae > Mesocricetus > Mesocricetus auratus. The sequence goes on from NW_024429190.1 coordinate 54,796,929, forward strand.
TTTGGGACCAGCCATGTGAACTGCAGAAACTTCTCATGTAAAATTGCCTGAAGCTGATGTCTTTCTTGCTTGGTTTGGTTCAGTTGTATAGTTCTGAAGAAGTCAGTCGAGCTTAATTGTCCTTCTTGCCTCTCAGTCATCATTGTTCACTTGCTGTGAGAACGCCTAGGGTTAATGTTTGTTTCAGAACACCCCAGCATTGCTATAAAACTTCCTTATTTCTATAGAAATGTCCCATTTTACTCATTGTTTTGGAAAGCAGACCTCTTCCTCATTAGGCATTTCTAAGTCAAGTGCTTCTAAGCAAGTATAGCTTCTTCAATGTCTTGTCCTTTAGGAAGCTGTTGCTAGCCAACGGCCTGAGGTGAGAATGGTCTTTCCAACCAAGCTGGGCCATTTGGCAGCCTGTGAGTGACTGCCAAGACTTGTGTTACAGCTTCTGGAATGCTCCTTCTGAAGGAACGTTTACTTCCCTCTAGTAACAGACTCTAGAGACTCTTCACCAGGACTGCCTAGCTTCCGTGAATCCTTTCCCTGTCCCCCAAAGCCAGCCTTTGGTGTGACCCCATTGCACTGTAAGAAATGCCCGCCTTCTCAGCATACTCTGACCTACAGCCACCTGCCACTCAAAGTCAAAAGGAGCAAAGTTACAAGCTCTCATGGTCAGGATGGTGAAGACTTATGGAGAGTCTGGAGTGTCCAACCATGCTATAAAGACAGAGCTTTCGCTTTGCCTCCACTATTAGAAATAGATTTTGAGGAAAAGGGGGTTGATGTTAGGAAACTAAGGAGAACTTTAAAACTACCAAGAAACTTCTAGAAGAGAATATACAATTAATTTCATTTTTATACCATATTATTTTTAGGAAGAGGGAATCCTTTTGGAGAAGAATGGTGGACAGCAAGATTAATATTGTATAATAGAATGCCATTGATTATACTGGAAGAGCTTTATAATAATAAAAGAAACTTAAATAAATGAAAATATTTTAAGCGCACTCATTTAACAATCTATTTCTGTGAGAGATAAAGAATACTATTTGTTTTTGTCCACCGATTTAGGATAGTAAATGAACAACTACAGCGGTCACTTGATGACTGTCAGCACCGGCTTTCCATAAAAAGAGGTGAACTTGAATCAGCCCAAGAAGAAATTAAAATTCTGGAGGAAAAACTAGGTGAGCCTTCTTGAAATTTTGCTTTTGCTAACCTTAATTGCCTCCGTCTAACAAACGTTCCTCTCTCTGTGTAGAGAAACTAAGCTGTAAGATGACATCACAGAGCGAAGAAGTTCACGCGATGAAGAAGACCATTGGCGTGATTGACAAGGAAAAGGACTTTCTCCAGGAGACTGTCGATGAGAAGACAGAAAAGATCGCCAACCTGCAGGAAAGCCTAGCTAGTAAAGTATGTATCTGTCACACATTCTCCGGCATCTCAGCACAAGAGATGGTTATTCTCCACTTGAAACATGGAGCTCTTGTAGCCCATGAAGAATTTCTGAGACCTATGGCTGTCTTTGAAAGATCTAAATTTCCTTCTAGCTAGTAATTGGAATCTCTAAGATGGGAATCTGATACATTTCTAGAATGTGGTTTTTGTCTCATTAAGGAACACTTTAAAGAAACTACTTCAGTTCTTAGGTGGGTAGGAACATGCTCAGATGAGACATACAGATGGATATAGAAGTATGCTCACTTAGTGCTTGCTTTATGTATGATTTATGTAATTGAGGTGTACATTTAACAACCTACTATCTAAATGTAGTAGATGATGCAAATTTAGCTAAGGATGATTCTGTATGAATGACTTAGAATCTTTATGTTTCTATAATTTCTTCAGGAGAAAGCTATTGCCCAGGTGAAGGCCACAGTCACAGAGTATGAAACGTCTTTGAAGTAAGTAATCAGTGAAAGGGCACTCCGTGTTTGAAAACTGTTCAGAGAATGAGGTCTTACCTAGGTAGCAGTCTGGCAAGAGGAAACTGTCTCCTGTAAAGTCTCAATCCCCTGCTCCGACTTGCTCTCTGCCTCTGTTGTATTCCATTACCTGTGCTTTTATCTACTTGATCTTTGTGTTTATGTAGTCGTCTGATCAGGTCCTCGTCATGTCATCCTAGATTTCACTGATAGCCAGCTTTTGTACTTGTTCTTCAATTAAACCTATGCTGAGCACTCTACAAATTTTACATTTTGTGTCTGGTCTCCAGAAAGAATTTAAGCCATCTAAAAATGAAAGTTATTAGTTATATTTATTTGACATGCCTTTATGTTTTATATAATAATGGAAATATAAACACTAACTATTTAATGTAGTTTTATATTATATTTTGTTCCTAACAGTTTAAAATGTTATGTTTGCTTTACTTGTGGAATAGTAATATTTATTTTGTGGCTTATTTGCATATAACGATTGATAGGAATCTAAAGTACCTGAGCATTTTTAATAAGTGTCCAAAGGCAGCAGGAGTGCTCTCGGTACTCATACTCTTACTGAGACTTCTATAGTCTTATTTTCAGTAAACTAGAGTTTTCCGTAACACTTTATTCTTGCCACACCACTCCTCCACAGCCAGCTAAAGGACACCTTGGCTAATCGAGACCGAGAGATAAGCAGCCTCCGCCGCCAGCTGGATGAGGCTCACAAGGAGCTTGATGATGTTGGGAAGTCTAGAGAGATCTCCTTTAAGGAAAACAGGAGGCTACAAGATGACCTGGCCACGATGGCAAGGGAAAACCAGGTGTGGCACCAGGGAGAGATTTTTGTGGGACTTACTTGTTTGCTGAGTATTAGACTCCTGAGAATGGAAGCGTTGTAGCTCCCTGAGAGGAACGGTGGCTGTCGAGAGTTAGCGAGAATAGTTTTAGAATGCAGCTGTCACAGGTCACCTAATCAGCGCAGCTATAGTCTCCTCCATTTGGAGTTGAACTTTTTTCACACAGGGGTTTTTGTTGTGGTTTTTTGTTTGTTTGTTTGGTTTGGTTTTTGACACAGGGTCACATATAGCCCAGGTGGGCCTTGAACTCCCTATGTAGCCAAGGCTGGTCCTGATCCTCTTCTTTGGCCTCCCAAATGTGAGAATAACAGATATGTGTCACCAGGCCTGATACCATTTGGTTTGTGTTGCTAGGGAGCATAGCCTTCTCTGTGATAGAAGATATTGTCACAGCATTGGGTGAGGACAGCAACATCACACTTAGGGCAACTTTTCTCCATTTACAAAGGACCATGACAGGTTTTAATAGTTTGCCCTTACTTCCATTGTCTTAGAGATGCATCTGTAGTTAAGTAAAAGGATATTTTAAATGACAGACATCATAAGGTGGTAGTTTTGTTTGTACTAGTGTATTACAGGATTATGCTCTGAAGACCAATGATTTTTCTTATGTTTAGAAAATTACTTTTAGTATTATTCAATATCAGTCATATAGTAGATAATGTCAACTACTGACCATAACTGGCCCTGATATAAAATCAAATGCAGGGACAAGACTGTCATGAGAGCTTTGTGGGGAAGTTTGCTAAAAAGTCCAGGTCAGGGATGGGGAGATGGCCCGGTGGGGAAGAGTGTTCGCTGTGAAATGGAAGTAAGAGGTTCTGAGTGCAAATGTGCTGCACCCGCACAAAAACCTGGCTGTCTGCCTGTCACTCCAGAGTTGGGGGCATAGACGAGCAGATCGCAGGAGCTTGCTGAAAGACCTCTCTTGAGAGAATAGGGGAGAATGGTAAAGAAAGACACCTGGCGTTATCCTCTGCTTTCTGTCTGTGCACATGAGCTTGCACACACACACACACACTCACACTCACTCACACACACTCACTTACACACATACACACACACACACACACACACACACACATACACCAAGATCACTCAGAGACATATGTGAAAATGACACAGTAGGATGTGTTTGACATGACCAAAGCTTGATACTGGCTCTTTTTGTGTGGCTGACTTACAGGAAATCTCATTGGAGCTGGAAGCCGCAATACAAGAGAAAGAAGAGATGAAGAGCAGGGTTCACAAGTACATCACTGAGGTGTCACGGTGGGAGAGCCTCATGGCTGCAAAGGTGAAAAACAGTGTTGGCTTGCGTTTGAGACTGGCTTTAATTCTGCCTCCAGGATTAGATATTGGACATTTGAGATTCGATATTATATGTTAGACGTTTGAGAGTAGAGGTCTTTCCTACTAACTTTATATTTCACCCCATGGATCTTAGTGTAGTGCCTGTACACATATCGATGTTTCCTAAGTTCAAGCAGTTCCGTGTGTACGTGTGCGTGTGTGTGTATGTCTGTCTGTCGTGTGTCTGTGTGTCTCTGTGTGCGTGTGTCTGTCTGTGTGTCTCTGTCTGTCTGTATCTGTGTGTGTTTGTGTATGTGTTTATGATATAGGCATTCCACTGACAGTACGGACTTAGAAGTAATGTAATTGTTCTTAAACCAGGAAAATGAAAATAAAGACTTACTAGACAGATTCCAGATGCTTCACAACCGTGCTGAGGACTGGGAGATCAAAGCCCAGCAAGCAGAAGGGGAGAGCAGCTCGGTCCGCCTGGAGCTGCTGTCCATTGACACGGAGAGGAGACACCTGCGAGAGCGAGTGGAGCTCCTAGAGAAGGAGATCCAGGAGGTAATGCTCCACTGTCTGCTGAAGACACCACCCAGTGAATGACGCACTTAGAGGCATGACATGTCCCCGCAGTGTGGGAAGGAAGCCTCATTGTGAGGGAGGGCGAAACAGAACTACCAAGCAAAGGAACAGAACTTAATGGCTTTCAGAGATATTTCCGCATGTCCACATAATACCCTGAGGCAGCCAGCAGAGTGACTAGACAAGCTGAGGTGGAAGCCATGGATCCTGTCAGCCACCTTGGTAGAGACTGACAGCTTTGGTCAAACAGGACAGACATGAAGCGAAGGGGAGAAAGGCTGTTGGGCCTCTGGGATCTTACTAGGCGAAGATGGGTCACTGTGGCTACTTATCTTGGGATGGCTAGTCACTTTTAAGAAAAGGGGAGAATGACATTTTGTTTGTTTTGTTTTTTGAGATAGGACCTCTCTGTAGCTTTGGAGGCTGTCCTGGAACTCACTCTCTAGATCAGGTTGGCCTTGAACTCACAGAGATCCACCTGTCCCTGCCTCCTGCGTGCTGGGATTAAAGGTGTGCATCACCAACACCTGACTGAAATGACTTTTAAGAGTGGCTCAAAAGCCACAGTGGAGCTCCCAAGGGCAAGTCAGAGGCTGGTGGGTTATCCACTGCCATCAGAAGCCAGAGGACATAGGCCCTAGGATTGGGGTTAGAGGTAGTGCCACTCTCCTTGATGATTAAGAAAGTAAAACCATCCTGGGAGGCCCAGGGGACAGAGTATTAGTGTCACAGAAAATTACTCAAGATTTTAAATTGAATAAAAGTTGCCCTGCTTGATTCCAGACTTACGTTGGAGTAGGGCTATGGTTTGCATCTTACAAATCTCCTAAAGACCTGTGGGCTAAGGGCATGGTCACCAGTCTGCGATGTTACTGCAAGGGATTGGAATCTTCCAGAAGTAGAGTGTCACTGAGGAAGTTAGCTCACTGGTATATCTCTGAGGAATTATTAGGACCTTGGTCCTTTCTTAGCCCCCTTTTCCTTTCCTGGATGCAATGGGGTGAGTGGACTTGTTGGCCACGCATTCCTGTCATGATGCACTTACTGCCTCACCACAACCCGGAAGCAATGGGGCCAATGACCACGACAGAAATCTCTAAAACTGAGAGCCTAAAGACAATTTTCCTTCCAGATGCTCCTGCAGTGTTTTGTCACAGTGAGTGGCAGTTGACTGATAAAACCGCTAGCCACCTTCATTCCTCCTCCTCTCCTGTGCAGAATGGAGCCATCTGCTCTGTGTCCAACATACTCTTGTGTTTTGGAAGCATATAACTTGTTTTCTAGTATTAGAGGTTGGGAGACAGAGAAAAATGTTACCCCCATGTAACATTTTTATATCTAATTTAGATGATGCCTAAGTAAGGTGAGAGTTGATGCTATTATTGTGAATGGAGGGCCAGCGAGTTGGTACATAGGATAAAGGACTTGCCACAGCCAGATGGTTTGAGTTTTATCACTAGATCCCACGTGATGGGAACACACAGCCGACCACTGCAAGTTGTTCTTGGTTCTCTATATACACGCCTCCACCCCACAGTCAACACACACTCCAAAAAAATTATAAACCTATAAAATAAGAGAATCTTAGACACAGTGGAGGTGTTTCGTGGTAGAGAAGGACCTAAACTTTGGAGGGCTTCAGATAGAACTAGGATTGCTCAAAAATCACTCTGAATGCCTAACTACTTACAAACGTGACCTTGCTGACAGTGGTGTCTTTGCAGACATGGTTAAGATTAGATTGTGCAGGGCAAGACAGACTGTGATCCGGTTAGCATCCCATGACTCTCTAAGATGAGGAAGATTTGGAACATGGGAAAACACTGTGAAATTGGAGGATGTAGAGATAGCCACAAGCACCACAGAATTGTCTGCTTCAGAGTCTCCAGAAGGAGCTAGCCCTGATAATGTAACGTCTGGGTTTGCAGCGCTGGAGCAATGGCTCAGTAGCTAAGAGCTCTGGCTGCTCTTTCAGAGAACTTGGGTTTGATGTCTGGTAACTCACAGCAATGGGTAACTCCAGTTTTAAGAGGATCTGATCCCTCCTCTGGCGCTCTGTGGGCACTGCATGCACATGGTGTACAGACTGGCAGGCAAAATACTCATAGCACATAAAGTTTTTTTTAAAAAGCCTTTAAAAACAAAAAGGAATAGTGGCTTGCCACCTCCAGATCTGAAGGGGAAATGATGGCATTCAGTGTTATTAGTGACTTTTCTGTTGTGATAAAACACCATGACCAAACGGAACTTAGGGAAGAAAGAGTTTATTTTGGTTTTCAGATTCAGGAGAATCCATAACAGGAGTCAAGGGAGGCCTGGCAGCAGAAGGCTGAAACAGGGAGCTGAGGTCACACCATTAGCCGTGTACAGAAAGCAGAGAGTAAGCAGGGAGTGGGCAAGACTATAAACTCTCAAGGCCCATCATCCCCCCATGGTGTACTGTCTCTAGCAAGCCTCCTTGTCCCAAAATTTTCATAGTCTCCCCAAGAATGCCACCAACTGGGGACCAGGTTCAACTACATGAGCCTATGAGGGTCACCAGATCGAAGCACCACCAGTTTGCAGCAATCTGTAATGGCAGGCCTCCACATTAATAGAACAAATTCTCTATTAAAGGAATGCTTCTCTGCTTTTAGTAGTTTCTCAGGGGCGAGTCCTTCATTTTTTATTCTTTAGTATTGCTAATATTCTAATGTGATATATAAAATTAAGTGATAAGAAATTTAAAGTGGATTATTTTAGGAAAGTTATCAGTATTTCAATTTTTGTTCATTATTTCAAAATCTTGTAAAGTTGGCCAATGAAACTACACTAAATTTAAATATAAATTCAGGTATTTAGTATTAAAATAAACTAGTTTAAAGTTTAGAATTTAAAAGAATATTTGAAAATATATATGTATTAATATAAAATGTTACTATTTTTTGAGAAAATACTATTATAAAAAGGGATAATTATGAAGAAAGACCTTTAAAATCATATTCACACTATCTTAGCATAATTTTCATCTCTGTGTCTTCTAAATGTATACATGAAACATTTATCCATGATTAATAATCAAATGCTCTTCTTTTTGCGCTTTAGCTAGGCCATCTTAAAATAGCACATTACTTCCTGAGAATGTTTTAGCATGTGTAAAACTTGGCGCTTGTGTTTCTGAAGTATGTTTGTGTCTACACAAGTTCCTGAAGCTGTCTTGGAAGGCTTACACGTCAAGTGACCGGATCCCTCTTCTTCATGCTTTGCTTTCTTTACACAGCACATAAATGCACATCATGCTTACGAGTCTCAGATCTCATCAATGGCAAAAGCCATGGCTCGCTTAGAAGAAGAGCTGCGACATATTGAAAATGAGAAGGCAACAGTATTAAGCGATCTGTCATCTCTCCGGGAACTTTGCATTAAACTTGACTCGGGCAAAGACCTCATGACCCAACAGCTGAATTCCAAAAGCCTTGAGCTGGAGAGGGTAGGTGCTGAGAGTGGCGGGCACATTGCTTGTGGAGCCCTTTGGGCTCGCCTTTACTTCATGTCTCCTTCCATGCGTTCCCTGTTGGTTCGCTTATAACTGGATTCGACTACAGTGTCTCTGCCAAGCATAAGGATGACCTGGGATGTAGTTCAGTGGCAGAGTCCAGACCTTCGTGTGCGGTGCTCTGGGTTTGGTCCCAGTGCTGCAAGAAAATAAGAGGGATAAAATTGGGTTTGGAATAGATGGTACTTGACACATTAAGCATTTTTAAACTGTAGACCAGGAACACACATTCTTTTTCTGTCTAAAAGTAAAATTCTATTGAAAGATTAAACTGCTTTTTTTCCTAAGTTGAATTTTTTCTTGATAAAAAAAATCTCAAGGCATTTAAATTATTAATTAACTAAATCATCTTTACTTCCCCATTCCCAAATTGAGACATGACTTTGAACAAGATGGTGTGTGCTCTTACAGGAGTATGTCTTTAAGGGTTACTTGCCAGTCAGTGTACTAAGAAGTAACAATACTTGCTTGATTGTATAGTCCAAGAGTAAGCTACTGCACAGACCAGAGAACCTCATTAGCTGATGGTCCTAGGGGCTAGGGGAGTGTTGGAGGGGTGAAATATGCCTTAAAGCCAAATAGACCCTTAGTGAAAGTAGCAAGGATAACTTTAAAATTGTGATGCTTTTCTTATGACTAAAGAAATGTTTTTAAGTCTTCAACCAGTACTCAAAAATGAAACAATTGATGTCAATCACTATTATATTGTAAGACAAATAATTTTCAAACTAAGCCTAAGTTGTTGCTAAATTTGTTTTTCCTGTAGGCTATAGCAGAATTAGAAAATGTAAAATCAGAATCAGAACTATTAAAAAAACAACTGACAAGTGAGAGGCAGACGATCAAAAGTCTTGAATCGTTGTTAGCTACGAACAGAGATAAAGAGTTTCATTCCCATCTGACCTCCCATGAGAAGGACACGAATATCCAGCTGCTGAAGGAGAAGTTAAACCTCTCAGAAAGCAAGCTGTAAGTGTTGTGAGCAGCCTGTGTGGGGAAGTGCTGACCACAGGGCTCTTCCCCCTCCTGTGGTAGCGAGGACGCTGGAGGGTGACACAAAATCAGGGGAGTGAGAGGGAGGAGGGAGTTCAGGGAAGGACCTGGATGTGAGGAGTGAACAGAGGCTCGGGGCAGGGAGGGGGAGGGGGTGGTCAGGACCAGCTGTGTTGTAGATGGGCAAAAGCTCAGAGCAGGTGACATCTGGCCCTCATCAGTGCTCCTCACCATGGAGGAGGCTGAAGCTGATGTGGCCCTAGGAGAGAAGAGCCCAGACTAGAGAGCATGCAGAAGACCAGCCTTTACGGGGCTTAGGGAGTGGAAAGCAGTGTTCTTCCAGGGCAAGAGGCAGGGAAGAACTGAAGAAGTTGTTTCGCATCTGTGTTCTAGTTCATGCTCTGCTGCATGTGCAGAACGTGCCCCCAGCTCATGACTGACAGGAAACCAAAAGAATGCCGAAGAAGCCCAAATCTGAGAGGGCCACTGGTGAAAAGCCAGGTCCTTGTCTGTTCTTAAGCAGCGCCTCTGTCTGCATTTGCTCTTGACCCTCCAAAAGAGATCGTTCATTTCTATTCCTGAGAGCTTTACCTTTGTTTTTAAGAACAAGCCAGAGCCGAGAAACCTCCATGCTACGTGCTAAAGTGACACAGTTGCAGGCAGATTATGACACTCTGAAAAGGCAGATTTCAAATGAGAGATATGAAAGGTAAGACATTTCTGTTTAACATTAAACAGTATTCCTACATACCTTCTATCCTATTTAAAGAATATTTAATGTGGCTTGCAAATAGCAAGCTTCTTTAGTATCAAGATGTAAAATAAATTTCATGGTGATTCTCCCATAGAGCAAAAGATTCTGTAAGAGACAGAATCCCTGCAGTAAGGAAAATAGTGCTGCTATAGAACTGCTTCTTGGAGCATTCTGCAGGGTGACTGTGAGGTTTAGAGGGGGAGACAGCAAAGGTCCTTGCAAGCCCCCCAAATGCAGTGCATTCAGAAGCTCTGAGTGCACATCATGAGATGATGATGGTGATCGAATCCTCGGAGCAGCTAGTAGGTGTGAGCTCTACACCCAGCATGTGTCTGATCACCCCAGTCTCTTATGTCTACATGATGGGAAGCAGGGACCACATTTGTACATGATAGAGCCACTGTTAAAATACAAGCATGTCTGTTCATCCCCTTAAGTTCTACAATATATTCTCTGCTCCTTAGTCATTTTCATGCATATAGTTCATTTGTTTTATTCTAAAACATTGAGTCCATAAATATTGCAGAGACGAGACCTGCTTTAACAGGTAAACCATGCTGGATGCAGTGGCAAGTACCTGTGTGCCAATATGAAGGAGGGTGAGGCAGAGGGATCAGGAGCTTTAAGGCCAGCCTGGGAGACCAGTGCCAGAAGGAAATGAATTAAAAATCAAAGTCTAATTTGCAGTCAACAGCCAAGTTATATTTCCCTGTTGCTCTTTCTTAGACACCATAGATTTGTTCTCAAGTAGGCTAAAATTGCCTATTAGATCATTTAAAAATTTTTAATCCTCCATTTGTATCAAACTTGAGTGATATGCTGTGGGAAGTATCAGCAGTTTGCTTTGAAATCAGTAGTTATGACTTCAAATAGAAATGAGCTTTATTCCAACAGTAGTATGAAAGCTGTGCTGATTTTGTTTTTGAAATTTGGAAAATAGAGTGCTAAACTGTATATGATTCCTCTCTTAATGATAAGTACACTTTTCTATAATCCCAAGGCCCTCAGTCATGTTCTCTATGGTATAGAGTTAAAATCCATCCCCTTTCCTTACCGCTGGGCCTCAGAGAAACCGTGGGCCTCGAGAACATGTCTTCCCTGCTCTTTACCATCAAACTAAGGGATGCACTCTCATGGACACAATCACCCAACCTCAAGACAAAACATGCTTCTTCTGCGTGGGAAGAGACAGCAGAATAATCTACTTAGTACAGAGCTTAATCCCTCAGAGGCCACAGGACACTAACAGGGCCCTGTATGTTTCTTCGTGTCTCTTGGAGTGAGGGAGAAATCTGGAGAGAGAAAGTCTTCTGGAACTTTCTTTGAGAGGATAATATTGAGAAAAGGAAGGGTTTGAGGAACTGTGCTAGGAAGGAAAGCTGTACTGAGTAACTCAAGAAAAGGCCACGCCAGAGACTGGGGAGCCACAGAGGAGAAGTGGGCACTGGCAGACCCCAGACACCAGGAAGAATGTGTGATGAGAAAGTGGACTGGAGTTGTGTGTAAAGAGAGTTGAGAAGGGGAGGACAGAGGAAGCAGACATCCGAAATGTAGGCTCTGTACTCATCCAGGGACTGCAGTCACAAGCTGGTGACATAAGAATGAGTTGATACATGCATGCACACACGTACTCGAGCATGAATGTAAATAGATTGTGCCAGGCGTGACAGTGCACACCTGTAATCCTCAAACTCAGTAGGCTGAGGCAGGAGGATGGTGAGCTTGAGGCCGGCCTGCCCTATGTAGCAAAATCCTGTCTCAAGAAGCCAATAAGAAATGTGTAACTGCAGGGGCAGAGGCAAGAGCAGAATTGTATTGACTTATTGGAGGGTGATTTCCCCTCAGCTGGAATCAGTAAGGACTTTGTAACCCGCACCCTGGAGACAGCACTGGTGTGAGAACAGGCAGAAGACTTGGCTGTGAGGGTAGAAGGGGAACCAGGAAGGGACAAGTGAAACCGAGGGGCTTATCTCTACCAAATGCCACAGAAGGCGTCCAAAAGACAAGGGAACTGCCTGTTAACTGCCTGTTAACAAAACACTTGAGAAATATTCTTAAATTTATTTTTTAAACCTAGAGCAAAAAAAAAAATAAGCTCTCCCAGAATCACTATGAATACTTTTAGTTTAGCATCTGGTTGTATATTGGTTTTTGTTTTTGCTTGCTTTGATTTGATTTTTGAGACAAGGTCTCTCCTTCTGCCTCTGCCTCCCAAGTGCTGGCTTTATAGGCATGCACCACCCTGACTCACTTACGGGATTTGTATGTTTCCGAGTGTATACTTGGTATCCTACCTTTTTTCTAAATATATTGTCATCATTATACTTTTTTGTTGATGTCCTAATATTGTGACTTGGCTGTAGCACAATTGCTTTGAACAATTTCTTCTAATGCATATTCTTTTAATTAAAATATTTTATATACTCATGAAAAAAAAACCCTGCAAATCAGGACTGGAGAGATGGCCCAATGATTAAGAGCACTGACTGCTTGTCCAAAGGACCCAGTAGCTACATAGTGGCTCAGAGCCATCTGTAACTAACCCTCTTCTGGTCTCCACAGGCACCAGTGTGTTGTGCATAGACAAGCATGCAGGCAAAGAACCCATACACACGAAATAAAAACAAATGATTTTTTTTAATCCTGCAGATTTGGTGAAAGTATATAAGGCTAAGCCAGGCATCCTCTCCACTTGGAGCCCCAGTTTCTTGGAAAGACTGAGGCAGGAAAATCACTTGAGTCTGAGTCTAGGATAGCCTAGGTAACATAGTAAGGCCTCATTTCAAAGGCAAAACAAACTGAAATAAAATAGAGGTAGTAGAAATGCGAATTACATTAGTAGGTGTTATTTAATTGACTAATAACCCAATAGCCACTTTCTGAGGTTTTCTATTAATTTATTTTTTACATTCCAATCCCAGTTCTCCCTCTCTCCTATCCTCCCATTCTCCTCACTCCCCCCTCCTCCCATCTGCTCCACGGAGAGGGTAAGGCCTCCCCTAGGAAGTCTATCCCATCATCTAGTTGAGGCGGGACCAAGGCACCTCTGTATCCCACACCCCTGTGTCTAGGCTGGGCAAGGTATTTCTCCACATAGAATGGACTCTACTAAGTCAGTTTGTGCATTAGAGTTAGATCTTTGACCCACTGCTTCATATATTGTCACACCATTGTCACCTATGTTAAGGGAGTCTAGTTTGGTCTTACGCATGTTCCCCATTTGTCAGAACTGAGTCAGTGATCTCTCACTAGCTCGTGTCAGCTGACTCTGGGTTTCCTCATCATGGTCTTGACTCCTTTGTTCATATTATTGCTCCTCCCTCACTTCAATTGTACTCCGGGAGCTTGTTCTATTGGTTAGTTGTGGATTTCTGCATCTGCTTCCATCTGCTCCTGGAAGAGGGTTCTAGCTTCTCTGGGTTTATGGATTGTAGGCTGGGTATCTTTTGCTTTATGTCTGGTATCCACTTATGAGTGAGTACATACTATATTTGTCTTTCTGGTTTTGGGTTACCTCATTTAGGGTGGTTTTTTTCTAGTTCTGCAAATTCTAGGATGTCTTTGTTTCTTACCGCTGAGTAGTAGTATACTCCATTGTGTAAATAAACCACATTTTCTTTATCCATTCTTCAATTGAGGGACATCTGTTTCCAAGATCTGGCTATTACAAATAATGTTGCTATGCACATAGTTGAGCACATGTCCTTGTGATGTGAATGTGCCTCCTTGGAGTATATGCCCAACAGTGGTATTGCAGGGTCTTGAGGTAGGTTGATCCCTAATTTTCTGAGAAATTGCCATACTGATTTCCAGAGGCTTGTATAAGTTTGCACTCCCACCAGCAATAGAGGAGTGTTCCCCTTTCTCCACATCCTCTCCAGCATAAGCTATCATTGGTGTTTTTGACCTTTGTCACTGTGATCAGTATAAGATGGAATCTCAGAGTGGTTTTCATTTGCATTTTCCTGATGATTAAAGATGTTGAATATTTCCTTAGGTGTCTCTAGGCCATTTGAGATTTTTTAAATTGGAATATTTGGTAGTTTTGATTTCTAGTTTCTTGAGTTCTTTGTGTATTTTGGAGATCAGCCCTCTGTCAGATATGGGGTTGGTGAAGATCTTTTCCCATTCTGTAGGGACACTTTTTTTGACACTTTTGATGGTACTTATGTATAATCTCTTCTGTGGTCTTCACCAACAGAGAGCGAACAATCCAAGAGATGCGCAGACATGGTCTTCCCACATCGCCTCTGAGTTCTACTCTGAGATCTCCTGTACAGTCTCCTGAACATATAAATACATAGTTATCAGGAAGGTATGTATCAGATACCAAGGACAGGCAAAGCTGTTCTGTAGTTGTAAAAATTTTGGAATTACTGTCCATGTGAAGGAAAAAGAGATGGCTCGGGAAGGTGTCCAGGGACTTCCTGGAGCAACAGAGATGTTCTGTGTGTTGGTGGCATGGCAGCTGTTACATGGTGTGTGCGGTTGTAAACATTCATCAACTGAGCATGTGATCCATGCATTTCTCTCTGTCTATTTTACCCAGCTAGAAAGGAAAGGCTTAGGAATGTGGGTCTGTAAAGGAGCACTGGCCCTGCATGCAGGAACCCTTGGTTCATTCTTAGCCCTGTTGAGGAGTTGGAATCAAAGCCATAGGAAATTGCTAGGAAATATGAGATGTCATAGGATGATATTAATCAGGTACAAATTCAGTGTACAGATAACAGCTGGTGGAAGCGGGAAAGACTTAGAGACGGCGGCACAGTGCACGGCTCAGCAGGAATGGCAGGCTGTAGGGGACTAGTGTAGGGTGGCTTTACACAGCGTGTGGACGTGAGGTACGTGCAGGTGTAGACTTCACTCTAACTCAGAAGGGACCCGAGTCTTTCCTGACTGGGGGGTGGATACACAGGATTGAGTGAAGACTTGTCTGTGATGGAGCTCCCTCACAGCTGTGTCTGAGCCACACAGGAAGTGTAGGGACCAGACAGAGAAGGAGCAGTAGGAGTTAGAAAGGCATCTCAGAATGAGTTCAGGAAGCTGTGTTCCCAGTTCTTAGGTGATGGAAGCAGGAAGGTCAGGAGTTCAAGATCATCCTCAGCTGCACAGTGAGTTTGAGGCCAACCTAGGCTATATGAATCTCAGCCTCTGACAGACAAGAAAAGGCACCATATCCGAGGTATGTGACTCAGTGAGATTAAACTGAACACAGCTATCTGACAGGCACCAAGACAAAGAAAACAGGTCCCCCTCTCCCTCCTTGGTTCTAGCTGCAAGCTCTGCTCTCTCTGAAAGCAGCTGTTTTTGTTTGATTTTAGATTTTTGTCAGTGAAATTGTGCATTTCTGGCTTCTTATTCTCAGTGGTGCATTTATGAGACCCAGCCACTGTTCTGAGTGCTGCTGGTGGTTATTATTACTGCACAGTGGAGTGCCCTGATGTAATTACACCATTAGTTTACGCTCTCTGCTTGACAGGCATCTGATAGCTATTAGAACAGTGTCCTGAGTATAGACTTAGGACTGAAATTGCTGAGGTCAGTAATGTGCAAGCTTCCGTAGACGTGAGGATCTGATCCCAAGTAATTGACAATGGGATACCTCTGCTGAGGCGGGCTTGAAGGGATGTATGTACTAATTCCCTGGAAAATAGGACAGAAGCCCAAGTCAGACCCTGGCTTTGACAGATAGTGACTGAGGAGTGCAGACTCACTGACAGAAATGGTTGAGTCAGTTTCTTTAAAATGATGCATTTCTTTGCCTCTTTTAATAGAAGTGCTGTGTGTAGAAGATAATTAGCATTTCCTCGGAGGCACAAAGTCCTCATAACAAACAATGGTTGCTCTGTGTTTCCACAAACTGGGGCCAGTGTTTAGGGTCCCGGATAAGGATGCCTGATTGCTGATTTTTGCCATAATGTTTACATTCTTACAACGTTTACTTTCCTCTTTTCCCTGAGTCACTGCATCCTTACATCTGGTGAGGTACCGGTTATCTCGAGGATGCTTAAGTACCCGTTTCCTTTTGTTACAAAGCCTCAGAACAAGATAACAAACACTTTTCCACACTTGACTCAGATGATTTAGCTCTGCAGGTGGCCAAGTAGGATGTGAAGCCAATAGCCCCTGCCTCTCTACATAAAGTTAAACTTTACAGGAGCATCATCCGTGTGTGCATACTGCCCCAGACAGGACAGACACTTGTCTACACAATCAAAGCTGGTTGTGATATACCCCGTAGCCTATGCATCCAAAGCATCTATTTCCTGGTGTCTCTCATCGGGGAGCCTCTAAAAAACCTCAGCTGTAACCCATGGGGGAGGGGTGTAAAATGACAATTCATTGGTTTTATTTTTAACAGGCTTGACTTTGTAGATTCCCTAAAAAATTTCTGGGGATAGGGACTCAGGGATCTTGGACTTCTTAAGAGCCACTGATTACAGGGCTGGGGACCCACACTGTGGCAGAGTGCACGCCAAGTGTCAGCAAGGCCCTTGACTTGATACTCAGCATCTAAAGTGAGTGTGTATGTGTATGTGATGCGCCAGCCGGTATGTGAACACGCAGAGTCCAGAAGTCAATGCTGGGTGTCTTCCTCTGCTGCCTCCCACCCTGCTTTTCAGGCAGGGTCTCTCACTGGACCCTGAGCTCATCATTCAGTTAGATTGGTTGGCCAGAGAGCCCCTGATACCTGTCTTTCTTTGTGTACCCCTAGCTCTGGGGTTACTTGGGGCCCCTCCTCTTTCACAGCAAGAGCTTGACCTGATAGCCCGCCTCTGCAGAGAGCTCTCCACTTAGCTCCAGTCAGCACTGCCTAGGCTCTGGTATCCACACCCTCGCCAGCACTCACTTCCACCTCCAGACTTGCAACCCTCGCAATCCATGTACATTAGAATCCTTTTACAGCTGTTAACAGATTCACAACTTTTAATTTCATAATAATTGACAATTCTCAGTGTTGCAACATGTTTATTAACCAGTAATCCATTTGTGTAGATGTTTCTGGGTAATGTCGCTAAAACTAATTTTAAAGGATTTCTCCAATGAGCACTCAGAAACAAATTACACACACATGAAATAGTTTCTCAGATTAGTGTCTCTCTAGTAGTAAAAATATATAACCCAATTTTTGCTCTTATTTTCTTTTTATTAACACCATGGGAGATAAGAAAACATGTTCTTCCTATTGCCACACAGTCAACACCAGCCTTTTGGCAAGTAATTCTCCATCACATGCCAACTAGGTGTCCTATAATTTCACTCCATTCTTTAAACTGCTCTGCTTGAAGACATTGTCAAATCCCATTGGGAAGGGGTCAGTCAACAAGGACCCTCCCTTCATCGGGTGCCAAGTACCCCCAGGGGAATGTGTTTCTAACACACCCGCTGTTTAACCTAGGATCCTACAGGTTTTCCTCCCAGGGTTGATTGAATTTGCCAGGGGCTCACACTTTGCTTATGGTTACCTAGTTACTACAAAAGATACCAGTATATTGCCGGACTAATACAAGGTACGAGGAGGTGTGCACGGCTTCCATTCCCTCTCCAAACACAACTTCCACGTGCCCAGCTCTCTGGAAGGCCTCCAGCCCTGGCCCACTTGGGCCTTTACAGAGACTTGAGTACCCAGCATAACAAACTGATACATCATTAGCATTGCTGACTGGGCCTTACCCAATGTCACCTTCCTGGTGAGGCACCCCTCCCCTGAAGTCCTCAGCCATTAGTCCTTGCATCAACATCCCCAGAGTCACTCTTACTGCTCAAATACTTCCTGGGAGCCTTGTGCCAGGTACAAGAGACCAACTATGTAGCTCTTCCTTAATGACACAGGCACATTGAGGGACCCTGGGAGGAAGCAACCTCAAATCACATTTTTTATTGCTTTTGTCTTCATGTGTCCAACACTACTTCACAAAGTAAACTGGTGCTTCTTAAATATGATGAGATTTGGGAAACAAGTTTTTATGAGGGACTAATTTAAAACACTGTTGAATTAAGTTTTTATTAATATATTGAACAACTATATCATTTTCCTCTTCATTCACTTTTCAGATGATGGTTTTCAGGGAGTTCCCACATGGATTTTTATAAGAGCACAAGAGTAATGAAATATTTGAAGTACTTGTTCCTGCGAATCATGAACATTGACACAAATTCTACCTCTGTCAACCTTTATTTAAATCAGTGGATATTTATGTAAAAATGTTTAGTTTAAAAGAGCCCTACATGTATATTTTCATATATGTGAAAAAACAAAATATGTATTAATAATAGTGCTTGATGTGATACGTGTATTTTTATTATTCCCAACTAAAATTACTCCTTAAAATGTGTTTATACTGTGACTTAATTTAATATACTCACACTATGCTTTAATAATGTTTCTTAATGAGCAATAATATAAGCATGTAAATATTCTTCCATTATTTAGATGTGTTTGGTTTTCATACCTGTGTGTAAGCCCATAGCATGATGAACTAAGAGAGTGATCCATTTGATGCTTTTTTCTTGTATAACATCAACCCACGTTTGCTGTCTATCATCCAGGGGATATAGTCTTAATAGCAGAACTCTCTTTTTTTAAATAAAAGAGTTTATTTGAACTTATGATTCCAGAGGGATAGAGTCCATTTGGAAAGTATGACTGCAAGCAGCAGGCATAGCAGTAGGAGCAGGAAACTGAGTGATCACGTCTTTACCACAGCACAAAGCCAAGGGTGAACAGGAAGTAGGGAGAAACTGTGTACTCTGAAAGCCCTTCCCCAGGGACATACTTGCTCCAGTAAGTCTGCTCCTCCTAACCTCCCCAAACAGCAGCACTCCATAGCTGAGGCCAAGTGTTCAAGTATCTCAGCCTGTGGGGTACATTTCTCGTTTAAACCGTCACATTTTGTAAAACCCAAAATTTAAATGATACCATTTCTCTTTTTCCTGAAATGTTTTATTTCTGAACATTCAGACCTACTGGAGATCAGTAAATTCAGCTACTTATTTGAAATTTATTTATATTACCATCAACTTTGAAAAAATATTTTCCAGATGTAGAGCCCTAGCCAATAGAATATTTCTTTCATTGAGCCTTTTTAAAAAGATAACTTTTTTATGTGCCTAGTGGCCTCACTAGCAGAACTCTTGATAAAGTAGTTATTGCTATGTGTAATTAATTGTTGCAATCTGGAAGAACTATGGTTGAAGAGATAACATTTATCTATGATATACCTTATTATTTTGGCTATCATGTGGGCTCTTCACATGATACAATATTTTATTAGAATTAAGTTAAAATATATTTAGAGTTTTGTAAGATAATAAAATGGAAATTTGGGGCATTTTTTTACCTAATTAGATTATTCAGTGTACTAGTCTAAAGTTTCAGAATATGAAAGTATATAATGTAAACATAGAAAAGTAGTTTTATTAACATTCCAATGCCTATTTGTGACCTCTAACCTCGTATAACTCAGCCCAGTCTTTGAGAATAGTGGGAAAACACTGTCCCTAGGGCATGTAAATTGAAAACAGCTTCTTAGAAATTCACTTTCAAGGTTGTAATTTTACAGAACTTAGGTGTATGCAAACATTAAGGAAAGAGCAGAGGTACAAAATAGAATGTAAGATACAAACGCTAATCATGTTTCAACTCTCCACGTTTGAAGAAAATCCTCTTGTCAAACTAGATTTCATTATAATCGAGAAAGAATGTAAAAGTCAGCATAGACAAGTGAAGGATCAACTATGAACGTGTTTTGTTTCCTCTCAGGTTAATAAAGTGGGTTTTTGTGTGCATGTCCCTGGAGATAGGTAGTACTCTGTGCCTTGGATGTTCAGGACGTGCCCTTTGCAATTATGTGTCCATATTTGAGTGTAGGATGACTTACCCCCCACCATCTTTGAGATTTTATTCATTCTATCTCCTTTGAGTAAATTCATGTTTTATAGCCAAAATTCCAAAGGGAATAGCATTTGCAATGTCATTTGGAAAATCTTTTAGTAAATACACATTTAAAAAATATTCATCCACACCTTTTCCCCCAAAACTGCAGCAAGACACACTTTGTTAATGTTCATTTTTAATGTTTCTGTAATTATAAATGTTATGTTCCTAATTGTTATTTTATAACCATCATACTACAGTTTTTTAAACAATTTTAATTTAAAATGCCATGTTCTTTTTATAGCTATTTTTACTTTTGTTTTAAATCATGGAGCTTGACTATAGATTTACCAATAAACATACCAGTCAATTTGCTTTCTCTTTCTTTCCAATGTTTTATAATTTTATATTAGTAATATTCTTAATTGTAAAATTTACTCTAATCAAACTTCGTCATGATGCCAGCCACCATTTTAAGTAACTCATTTGTTTCCAGTTAGTTCAAAATATAAGATTTCAAATCAAAGTTCCTTCTGGGTACCCTGTGAACAAAACACGTTAAGGTGTGTCATAGTTAGTCAATCTCCTCACTGTAAACACTTTATTGACAGTTTCCCTTACTCTGTGCCTCCTGTCCTCCTACCTCGTTGCAATTTGTCACACACCTCATAACCTTCTCCCCTATTTAAAGGTCCTACCACATGGTGTGGTGAGAATTTGTTTATACTATAACAAATAAAGCTTGTCTGAAGACCAGAGTGCAGAGCTGGCTGCACTAGGCAGCTGTAGAGGCCCGGCAGTGGTGGCACACACCTTTAATCCTAGTGATCAGAAGACAGAGGCAGGCAGAGCTCTGGTAGTTCAAGGCCACCCTGGGCTGCATGAAATTGATCCAGTCTAAAAGAGAAACAGAGCTAACACACAAATGCCTTTAATCCTAGCAATAAGGTGGAAACAGGAGTGATGCGGCTGGGCAGAGAGGAATATAAGGCAGGAGGAGACAGGAGCTCAAGGCAGTCTGAAGCAGCAGTCCAGGCAGTCAGTCCAAGGACAGGATCACCACTTTGATCAGAGCTTTGGTAGAGGTAAGAGCTCCCTAATGGTGACCGCTCTGCTTCTCAGATCCTTCAGCTTTCGCCCCCTGATAGCTGACAAGGAGTTTTTCTTACTAAGACCTATTAGAACTTATGCTACAGCATGGCTTACTGTCTTTCTTTCTACCATTAGCTTTATCTAACATCAGTCTTTTTATGTCAGTGTCTTTGGATCTGCACTTTGTACTTCCTGGATGACTTCAAGGAAAACCAACCTACACATGAGCCCCTCACTACAACAAATAAATGAGAATTTCCACGAATAGGGCACAGTCTTGCACTTGACCAGTTTTGCAGAACTAAGTATGAATTACCTCCTGTGGGGAGGGGCTAAAAGATAGGCAGGAAGTGATTGGTTACACCCATAACAGTCATGTTCTTGTTGTATCTGTGGGCTGGTGGAGTAAGACCATCGATGACAATTCTTCCTGCATAGCATTTTTCACCATAGCCCATAGAAAGGCATGTTTTTTCTCATTTTCATTCAGTTCTAGGAATTTTTTCTCTTACCTGTTGACTTTGTGCACATAATTCCTTTGCTGCTGATTTGTAGTGTTATTCCACTGTGATCAGCTGTGATTTATGAGCTTATTTTAATTTCCTGTATCTATTAAGATGTGCTTTGTGTCCTATTATAATGATCTACTTTAGAGAAAGGTCCATGGTTTGATCAGCATCTTCCTGAAGCCTCGGGTTCCTGGACTAGACAGTGATAGGAGTAGAGCCCAGCCTGCTTTTGTAAGCAGCTTCTTCTTCCCTTCCTCCCATCTGAAGCTGAGTAGCTACAACTTTTGTTCTTTCTTTTCTGCTAAAAATATTCAATGTGCTGAAAGGAAATACAAAGAAGCATACTAATTCAATCCAGGAGCTGGAGAGAAGAGTCATCTATATAATGTCAAAAGATGGTGAAATGGAGAAGTTCAGCAGTATAGATGACATGGTAGTTTAAATGTAATCAGCCCCATAAAGTCACAGGGAACGGCACTATTAGGAGATGTGGCCTTGTTGAGGTAGGTATGGCCTCGTTGGAGGAAGTGTGTCACTAAGGGGGTGGGCATTGAGCTCAAGCTTGGTGTGATACACAGTCCATTTCCTGTTACCTTCTGATTAAGATGTAGCCAGCATCACGTCTGCTTGCATGCTGCCATGCTTCCCACCATGATGACAATGGACTGAACCTCTGAAACCTGAAAATGAGCCACCCTCATTAAATGTTTTCCTTATAAGAGTTGTCGTCATCATGGTATCTCTCCACAGCAATTTGTGATTTACCGCATTGGACACTGTAACTAAGATAGATGGAAGTAAAGGCAACAAAACAAAAATTGAGCAAATGAAAAATAAGCAAGTATGACTACATTTAGACCTCTGGGATACAGTCAAAAGACCAAACCTAAGAATCTGAGAATACAAGTAGCTGAGTTAAACAATAAATGCCTGGAGAACCTGTAGTATCTATAAAAATAATAGAAGAAAAAGTATAGGGAATAAATAATATGTCCTGCTTGAATCCTTAGCTAGATTAAAAAGACAAACAGGATACAAATTGGAAAGGAAGAAGTCAAATCCCTATTGGCAAACAAAACAACCCTATCCTTAAAAGTCCCTAAGACTCCAGAGAACTCAGTTCTACGAACACTCAGCAAAAGCAGCCAAACATACAAAATCATGGCTTGTGGTGCTTCTTTTATTATCTGATGAGATTCCTGTCCTACTTTGAAGAGAGATGGAGTGAGCGGGACCCATGAATGCCCAAGTAGCCAAAGTGCCTGAAGGGTCTAGAGGAAATGGAAGGAGTAGCATATGAAAAATGTATAAAGAACTGCAAATATTTAACACCCCAAACCAAAATCATCCATCAATAAATACACTAGTGAATTGAAAGGCAGCTCACAAAAGAAGTATAGATAGCAATCCACACTTGACAAAATGCTCAGCATCCTTAACCATCAAGGAAATTTGAAGTTAACACTGCCCTGAGACTCCCAGTTTGTCCAGGTCAGCACAGCTATCAAGAAAACACTGACAGTGCTGATGAGGAGTGGGAGGAGACGACTCCTTACATACTGCTGGGGGAATGTGGACAGCTACTGTGGACATCAGCATGGAGCTTCTCAAAAAACTAAAATGAGAGAACAACATTGGACCCAACTATACTCCTGGGCATAGTCTGAAGGACCCAGTCATTTTACCACAAAATGTACATGCATGCTTCTGGCTTCACTACTGACAAAAGGCAGGATGCAGAACCAACCTAGATGTCCATTAGCAAATAAGGAAAATGTGGTGCATATATACAATGGCCACAAATAAAAGTGATATCATAGTTGAAAAAGGTTGGGCCAATCTAAAAATAATATTAAACAGAGTGAGACTTGAACAATTTCATGTGCAGAATGTACATTTAAAATGACATTTCTATATAAATATTTGGGGTGTGTGTGTGTGTGTGTGTGTAGGTCAAAAAGCTACAAAGAAAATCCTAAAAAGAAGAATGGATCTAAAAGGAGTTGGGAAAGAAGGAGGGAATAGAGTACATGTAACACAAAGCAGAAAGAGAAATACTAGTGTTTTAAGAAGGGAAGCAGGAAGAATGAGGAAGAGACTGGGAAAGAGAACGAAGCAGGGAGAGGGTAGGATAATAGACCATAACCAAGTATAGTGTGGCATACATATAGATAGATAGGTAGATATAGATATATACATATATACCATAATGAAACTATTACTTTATATATTCACCTAAAATATTTTTTAAATGTTTATGCTGGTAAAAGTAAGAGAGCAAGATGACGGCTTCAGAGGCATATACAAATGTAAAACTCCATCCCAACTATAACTACACATTTTCAATGATACTGCCAGCATTTAAAAGACAGATCACAGGGCTGAGAGTACAGCCCAGGGCAGGCCTCTTGCCTAGCATGTATGAGGTCCTACATTCAATTCCCAATGACAAACACATAACTCAAGACCATTTATTATCTGCAAAGGAAACCTAGGAATCACAGCAAAAAATAATTAAAAGACAAGAATTCTAGCACCTGGGAACTAAAATCTTTTCTAAATTTCCCTTGGATTAAAGAAATCATAAGAGACCAAGCTAGTGGAGTGTGCATAATTCTGTCCCAGCATACAAGAGACTGAGGCAGGAGGATTGTAGTGGGTACAAGGCCAGGATAGTCTACAGTCTCAAAAAACCAAAATATGAACAGAAATCATGAGAGAAATGAAATTGTCCTGGATTTAGAATTAATGGTAATGAGTGATAGAATCATCTGGAGTATAAATGGTATGCCATCAGAAGACACACAACTTCAAATCCTCTAGAAGAAAACTGCTAACATTTACCTCCGTGTTAGAAAAATGCACAGCAACCTCTACTGCCTACTAAAAATCAAGACAGAAAATAGAAAATAATAAAAAAAACACAAAAAGATCAATAAAGCCAAGAATGGATGGAGTGGGTAAGAAAATTTTAAATGCTAAAATTTAGAATAAGAAATATCAAATTCAGGTGGATCCATGTGCGATAAAGACAGTGGGTCTAGGATTTGAGTTTATGAACAAAGTGACCCGTGAGTATCTGGTATGTGGATGCTGGCAGGAAACAAGACTCTTGGGTCAGGGATAAAGGCTCTTATTACTCATGGCACAGTGGGCACCCTAAGCAGCATGTCTGCATTGGTCTCTTTGACTCCCAAGCCCACAAGGCATGTAGGAAGATCCAGATAAATACCAATCATGCAGAGGTTCACATGACAGCTTAGCAACACTGAGCTGTGCAAACCCATCTCTTTCATAGCAGGTGCAAGTAAGCCTGCTCTTTGTAGACAATTCCTCACCCCTTAAGGATGGTTACCACAAACACAAGAGCTGAGATGTGCCTGGGTGAGCATTAGGGAGGGTCTTGCATTTCCAGATCACCCACAAGAATGTGCAGCAATGTTCAAAGTACACAGAAACTCTTTTTCTGGAAGACAAACTACTTCTTGGCCCTCTATTTGGAAGACAAACTTGTAAGTGTGTGTGTGTGTGTGTGTGTGTGTGTGTGTGTGTGTGTGTGTGTGTGTGTGCGTGCACGCTTCATTGTCCACACTGTCTTATATGGCCACCAGAGGCTGGAGCAAACCCATTCAATATTAAAGACTTACCTTAATAGGATTCCCAGAATCAGGCAGGATTGACCTCTGTCATACCTCCCAAAATCCCAGAAACAACTAACGGTTGTGGGGAGAGGTAGTTGATATTGTTGTTATATTATTATATATATTATTATTCACACAATATATAGCCTAAGGTTTCTGCACTTTGGGTAGTGTTGTCAAATAGCTCTAGATCATCATTACATTGTCTGAACAGTGTCTGTCACTGACCAAATTTAGCCTTGTCACCTATACATGATACAACTCAAGTGTGATGGTTAATATTGCCAACATGATGGACTTCAGAATCACCATGGAAACAAACCTCTGGGCGGCTCTGTGAGGGAATTTCTATACAGAGTTAAATGAGGTGACCATCACCCTATATGTGGGCGGTACCATTACATGGGCTGGGGTCCTGGACTGAATAATGAGAGTCAGATGAACCCCAGTATTTACCACTCTGACTGTGGATGTCATGTGACCAGCTGCCCTGGACTCCTGCCGCTGTGCCTTCTCCGTCCTGCTGTGAGCCGATGCCAGGCATTTTATCACAGACACAAGAACAGTAACAGCTCTGCAGTCAGGAGAAGCTGATGAATTTGTATCCAGGTAGAAAAGCATTATGCTAGTTTTGTGTTTACGTGTACAAGATAGAGGCCATGCTGGGAGCCTTCCACTCATAGCATCAGGGGGAGCAGTGGTTGAAGAGCAGTTGTGTCCACATGAGTTTGCTTTGGGGGCCAGAACAGCAGCACGTTGCATGGTGGCAGCAGGCTGGATGGCAAGTCATTGCAGTTTCCTGATTCAGGCCCCACCATGGACTGAGCTAGGAAACATCTGGGAATAAAAAGAGCTTTCACTGCTATTGAGTTGGGTCCCTCAAAGGATACTGACTTGGAACCAAATAGAATACTCAAGGATGGTCCATTCTATCTCAGCACCAAGAAGGTCTGACAGGGAATAAAGCCTCCCTTTGGTGGTCTGTTCCATGAGGCACATCACACATTGCTCTGGAGACCCCTGGCAAACAGGCCTCTGCACATTCCCAGTCGCCAACCACTTCTGCTGGTGAGGCAGTAAGAACAGTACTGAGTAGGGCACTGGGGTTAATACTTCTGACTTGGCAGCCCACAGGACACTGTCTAAACTCAGAGGACAGAGATCTTGACTCACTCACTGGCCACAAATGTTGCATAGTATGTCCCACTGATCTCTCTCTTGCTTTAGGCTGTGTCTGGAGCAATCCCTGATGAGACTTGTGAAATAGAGAAAAGATGTGTAGATGGAGAACTTCTATTAACACTTAGAATGTTATTTTTATTGTAATACACATAAAGTTTGGGTCCTGAGAGAACCTGCAGTCACTGTTTTACTTAACCAGCAACTCCTAAGGATGCTCTAAATAAGACTCCATATACCCACAGAGAAGGGTAGTCCTCAGCACACATCAAGGATATCTCTTTACAACACAGGGAGACTATTACAGAAACCCAACAGATCAAAATGTAGAGATGTGGAGACCAGTCCCAACTGATACATCTACAGATCAACTCCACGCCTAAGACCCAGGAAACATTTTGGAAGAGGGGGCAGAAAAGTCAGAGGAACAGAGAGTTTGCGGTGAGATTTTTAACTCTTAGAACTGTCAGAAGCTACAACCATGAAGTCTTATTAACATGACTGCTAAACATAAGCCATACAAGGATGACACCAATAGCCAATTTTTTTAGTGTACAATTCAATGGCATCAAGCATATTCATGATACTGAACAGCTACCACCACTTCCCATTTCCCGGTCTGTTTCCTTCTTTTTTGTTTGGTTTTGTTTTTTGTTTGTTTGTCTTTAAAGATCTACACTCACTAATGGAACTGACCCAGGGTTTTCTTTCACGTGTGAGAAACAATGTCTTGCTTTTACTTCTAAGTTTTTCTAGAGTTTCGTAGGTTTAGCTCTTACTTTTATACTTAACATGTATTTTGAGCTAATTCTTGTATGACTCTTTTGCATATACTCAGTTGTCATAAGTCATCTTTTGTTAGTATGAACTATGAACCAATATTTAATTTTATTATGACTGGGGACAACAATGATTAATGTTACTGTGTCGAATGCACTGAGACTCAGCAAGGCGATTTAGCTTTTCTATCTGTGGAGGGACATCTTTCCACTTGTGCGACTCAGAAGATCTATTTGAATAATTTGCACCGTGCGGGGGTGATCGGTTCATGCAAGTACACCGGACCTGACTTGGCTTCCCGAGGAGGTGGTGACTGATGGCCTTGGCTTCTCACCCCTTGCAAGGTGCGCCTTGACCCTTGCAAGCCCTCGGTCTGACCATTCCTGCAGCGGAAAGGGTACTGACTGGTACGTCCCGCACGGTGCCCTGGGCTAACTCTTGGTTTCGGGTCAGCGGAGAGGCGGAACGGGGCGCGCCATCCGTGCTAGGCGGGCTACATAGCGGTCCCCGGGCGGGGCGGGCGCGGGTCCGAGCGGCCGAGGCGAGGCGCGGGCGGAGCATGTGACCACGGCGCGCGGGGCTGGGCGCGCAGTGCCGCGCGGTGGCAGCGGCGGGGAGAGCAATGGAGGCCGCGGGCGCCTAAGAGCTGGCCGCGCTGCTGAGGCTGCTGCTGCGGAGGCTCCGCGGGCTGAGACGTTCCCGGGACGCTCGTGGTCCGTCATCGCTCCCACCACCGTGGCGCCCCGTGAAACCGCAGGTGAGCGCCCCTCGGTCGCGGGGACAGACAATAGGCAGCTGGCGACTTCTCCCTGCGGCCGGGCCCGCGCGAGACACCGACCTTGCCCGGGGCGTGGGCTCCGGGGGCCGGCGGAGGTCTCGGGGCGGCGACCCCACGCGCAGCGCGGTCCTTGTCCTCCGGACCTACGCGGAGCGTGCGCGCCCGTGGGTTCCCGCAAGGAACCTGCGGACGGGCTGCACCCCGGGAACTTGCCGAGAGCGTGGGACCCGCTCAGCCCTGCGCCCCTTCCCGCGCCTTGTCCGGTTCACGGGTCCCCCGCGCAGAGCCGGACCTCGGCAGTCCGGAGCTGGGACGCGGACCCGCTTAGCCGAGTCCCCAAGCTGCATTGCTTTGTTTAACCTCTGCCGAACCGATGCACACAAACTCTTGTTGCCCCAGTTCTGATGAGCCACCAGTTTGATGGCAGAGGCGAACAAAGGTTTCCCTCCCAGGGCTGGAGTCCGACACCGCACGCCGCCAGGGCGTGAAATGGGCTCAAATGGGCTCGCCTTATCTTCTCCCATCGCGATGGTTTCCCCGCAGCTATAACCGCCCTTTCTTGCAGAGCTCTGTGGTGGCAAGATTGCACCTCTAACCCGGTGGATGCATGGGTGGGGTATGGCTTTTTAAGAGAACCAGAGTATCAGCCAAGAGCAGACCTTTGAATTTTCTGTGAAATGTTTTCACACGCGAGACATCGCAATGCTTTTCTGAACTGTGGGTTTCAAGGGGGAGTATATTCTAAGACATTGATTCAGTGGAGGGGGAGGGGGAGAAAACCTAGTAACAGTGACCATGTGTTGTGAAATTTTAATATGGTTTTACGAATAATGACTAGGAATCTGGTCTGGCATTGGGTGTAGGGGTGTGTGTGTGTGTGTGTGTGTGTGTGTATGTGTGTGTGTGTGTGAGTGTGTGTGTGGTGGGGAGTGGCTGTGGTGTAAGGGGAGTGGTTAGAATACAAAGGATACGGCAGTTTTACTGAAAGGTTTTAGCAGACACCCCGTGGCAGATGAGCAATTCATTAAGTTGTCAATTAATTCGATGTTTCCCCGTAAAAATTACCTACAGTAGTTGTTGAATTCTATAATAAAATGGCTAACGGTCATTTGGCATTGTTTGTGACTCGGGCATCTGTATACAATGATCAATTTTGAGTAAATTTGAGAGTCAACAAAGAGAGGGCACCTTCACAGCCACCGCCTTTATTACTTGGGGGAAGCCTAGCTCGGTTTTCTTTTCCTTTTTTCCCAAGAGAAAATTGCCTACAAGAAAAAAGAAATTCAAGGGTAGTTTTAAAAAGAAACATGTGAAAATGTGTCTTATGTAGGTTATGTGGTTGCATTATGGGTTATGTTAATTCACTAATGTGTGGGGCAGCAGAGAATTCTGCAACTAACCCATATGTGTATACTTACTATTATTAGTTAAATTTTACTCCCAAGTTTTTGTTAAGAGTCACCTGTAACAATTGAGAAACTTTCACAACTTTGCAGTGTAAGCAGAGTCCTGAATTTGGAGCCAGGATGATAATGGTGCTGACAGGATAGACTCGGGTAATTGATAAGAAAAATGAAATTATATAGTTCTTCATAAACTACAAAGCACCATAATAGTGCCAGTTACTACTGCTTGGTGAAAAAAAGCTGCATTTTAATTTTTTCCTATACAATTTTCTAATGATTAGTTTTTGGACATTTTCATGTATGTTTGTACATGTGTGTGTGCACTCGTGTGCGCATACGTGTGTGCTTGTGCCCACTCACATGTATGCGGCCTGTGGAGGTTAGTGATCAAACCACTAACCTCCATTATTCTCCACCTTGTATTTTTAGACAGGGTCTCTCATTGAATTGAACCTAAAGCACATCAGTTTGGCTGGATTGGCAGGTCAATGCTCCTGTCCCCTAACACCGTCTCAACATACCTGGATTTTACATGTGTACTGTGGATCCAAACTGAGGTCCTCATGCTTGCCCTGCAGGGGCTTTATGAGCTACAATATCTGCCCAGTCCCAGTTGTCCGATTTTGCAGTCTGTATTTCTTTATTCGTGACAGAACCTCAATTTGCCCTGGCTGGCTTTGAACTCATTATGTAGCCAAGAATGGCCTTGAACCTCTGGAATGCTGGGATTGTGGTGTGTGCCTCCACGCTGAGCAGCAGTCCATATATGGCACAGAGTAGTATTCAATAGTTAGTGGTGGAAAGAATAAGCCTAGTGATAAATAAAATGTGTATAATATGCATGCTGGTGCAGCTGGCTTACTTCAGTGAACATTTGCTGAATACCTACTATGTCCAAAGAACTGAAAAGCATTTCCACGTGTAGCTCATGAAAGCATCGTGCCTGCCTTTCACAGTCGTGGTTGACATGCATATTCATGAAGAATGGGGCCTGGCAGGTGAACTCAGTAGGCTTTCCTATAGCTGAATGGGACAGTGGGACATTTCACTTGTTAAATATGCTTATTTCACGGTCTCCTCGGGCAGAGTCAGGGCAGATGTTATCATTCCGATTTGTAGGTAAGGAAATCCAGACACAGTGGGATTAAATGACTTGCCAACTCTTGCCACTAACGCCACAGTGCCAGGGGCAGAAGCGGGATTGCATGCCTGCCACGTTGGCCCCCAAATCACCCCCATACTGTAGTCTATAATTTTATACAAGGAAAAGAGTAAATGGGCCAAGATTTTGAATTGGGGACCGAAGTTGAAACTAGCTGCCCTGCCCCTTGGTTGTGACAAGCAGTTCAAAATTTCGGTTTCCTCCTCTGGAAGATTCCTTCTTCCTGCAGGGATTTTGTGAGGATCAAATGAAATGACATTCACACACCCTTTGTACAATATCAGACACACAAGCGGAACACTCAAGGACAGCTTGTTTTTATTCCCATGATGAGAAGATAAAAGGGTGGCTTTGAATTAAGAATTGCATTGTGTGTTGTTCCCTGATATACAAACCCTGAGTGTGTGTGTGAGTGTGTGTGTGAGTGTGTGTGTGTGAGTGTATGAGTGTGTGTGAGTGTGTGTCTCTCTGTGTGTGTGTATTTTATTATTTTTACATTTTGAGGATTGGGTGTTGGCCCCCGCAGATGCTAGGCAAGCATCCTGTCACTGAGTCATGTCCCCAGTCTGTGGTCTTTTGAAACAGAGTTCCTGTGTAGACTAGTCTTGTCTCAGCCTGTCACCTGCTGGAATTACTGGCACACATCACCATGTCCAGCACCAATGATGCATGTTTGAATTCTTGAAGTAGTGTTTAGATTTCCCATGTGTGTTTTCTATGTGACTTTTAGGATGCTCCTGAGATCCAGCCAGAGATTGGGGTACAATGAAAGGACTAGTGGAGAGGATTATTGGGCGAAGCACATGCAGAAAAAGTCTGCTGTTGCCTCTACACTGCCCTCCAAATCTTAACTTCAGTGGAAATTTGAATATTAAATTACAAATAAAAATATATTCTTGGAGGTAAAGTGCTTGTTCAGTTTGTCTTAGGGAGCCTAGTCCCGTGTCCATGTTGCCTCCCCCCATATGTGTTTCTTAAACAGTTCTTTTCTTGTAATTGCCTTTTTTTTCCGAGACAGGATTTCTCTGTCTGTCTCTGGCTGTCCTGGAACTCGCTCTGTAGACCAGGCTGGCCTCAAACTCATAGAGACCCGCCTGCCTCTGCCTCCCTGAGTGCTGGGACTAAAGGTGTGCGCCACCATCTCCCAGTGTGATGGACTTTCTTGAGTATTTCCATGGTCAAGGGCCCATGCTAAGCAGTGTGTGTCTTATCTAATTTAGTCCTCACAGCAGGAAGCCTTGTGTTTCCATTTGATAACTGAAATTAGGACTCAATGAGGTTTTTATGAGCTTGCCCAAGGTCCCAAAGTTAGTGAGGAATGATGTGGGGTTCAAACTGAGTCCAGCTGAACCCCCAAGCCTGTCCCTACTCTTGACTCCCCCTACTCTTCTGGGGTCCCTTCCCAGTGACTGTTGCAGAATTTTATACCATAAATAAAACCATAAGCTGGGTGGCAACATTTAAAATATACCTAATGTAGCACGTTTTATAGCTTCTTTGGAAAGGACTCATTTGAAATCCATTTTTAACTTAGTTTATAATCACGGAAGCTTGCACAGGAGGCCAGTAATTCATTGTGACTTGGCTAGTCTTTAATGTAAATATTTTGGAGTAGCTTCTCAGGTTTTTGTGATGGAGTCAATTAATTGGTCATTTTTACTGAGTGCTCAAATGTTTAATATATCTTCCGAAGAGACACAAAAATAGCTGTGTAACTATAAAAAGGCCTCATTACAAATGAATGTCAGCTGATGTTAAGGCACAAATGAAGACGTAAGAGCCACAGAGGGTATTTTATAGTGTATTGATTGGTCTCAAAATCACAAGGCAGTAAAAGTATTTAATTTTAGACAGCACATGTAAGAAACTACCATCAACTATTATACATGTATAGTATATTGAATATATACATTTCAATTTTAAACCATTTCTTATGTTTTCAATAATTACTTAATTTTAATATATTTTGTTTCTGGGACTCTCCTGCTATTAACAGTATCGTTAGAAGGTGGCTCAGGGGTGGGGACCTGAGTGATGCCCTGTCCTCCACATAAAAGGCCAGGCATGCTAGCAGGCATTCTGCTCCAGTGCTAGGGTGGAGAGGGGGGAATCCCAAGGGCTTGTTGGCCAGCCAGTCTATCCCAGATGGTGCTCTCTAGATTCGGTGAGGGATGCTAGGCCAGAAAAAAAGGAGAGGCAATTGATAAAGAAATTCTTTATTAAAATATTGCCTTTTTTGAGATAAATTCTCTTTAGTCTAGGTTAGCCTCTAAATCTTGAAACCCTGATCATCCTGCTCCTACCTCTTAGATGCTGGCATTACAAGCATGTGCCCCCCAGTTTTAAATTAAATTGTTTAAAACTTATAATTTTAAAAGATTATCTGCACATTCCAGCGTGTGTGCGTGTGTGTCTGTCTGTCTGTCTGTCTGTCTGTCTGTCTGTGTCTGTGTGTCTGTGTGTCTGTCTGTGTGTGTGCCTACAAAGGCCAGAAGAAGGGCTGTATCCTCAGGGTTTGGAATTACAGATGGTGTGAACCACTCTATGTGGGTGTTGGGAACTGAACTTGGATCCTCTGGAAGAGCAGAAAACATTCTTAATCACTGAGGTATCTGTCCAGCACCCTGTTTTAGTTTTTAAATTGCATAGATATCTATGTGTGTCCATGTAGGCTATATGCATGTGAATACAGGTGCCTATAGAGGCTAAAGGCACTCGTCACTCTGGACCTGGGGTACAGGTGGCTGTGAGCCATCTAGCCTGGGTGCTGGCAAACTAAATTTGGGTCCTCTGCAGGCATAGCACAGATGATAACTATGGATCCATCTCTCTGGCCCAAAAGCTGACAATTTTAAAATCAAAATTTACATAGATAATGGAACTTTGAAGGAGCAGCTTAATGACTTACGCATTTTGGAAATTTGTATATTTCTGCTTGGCAATCACCATTTTCTTCTGAGATTAGTGTAACTGGATGTAGATACAGCTTGTTCTTAGGTTGGCTATGAGAAAAGTCACTTTGCAAGTTGGACATGCCTGCAACCCTAGTGTTCAGGAGATTAAGGAAGGAGGATCAGGAGCTGAAGGGCAGCTTGTACTACATAGGAAGGCCTATCCCAAAACAGAAGCAAATGATCCCAAGTTGCATAAAAATGATTTTGTGTCTAATGAAACTATGTATTATTGCAGTGGTCCAGGCCCATTGTCATGGTTCACTCACCAATGATGGTTTTATGCTTATTTTATTAATTTCTTCCTTTTATTTTTTAACCATTGACCCCTATTGAGCTGTTACAATTTTGTGAGAATTAAGAAACTTAGATGCTGGACATGGTGGTGCACACCATTGAACCCAGCAGTTGAGAGTCAGAGGCTGGCAGACATCTGAGTTGGAGGCCAGCTTGATCTAAAAGCAAATTCATGGACAGCCAGGGTTACACAGAGAAACCCTGTCTCAAAAAACAAAACAGAAAGTCAGCTATTGGATGGTCATAGTTGCTATAATTTGTGTTTAGGACGATAATAAATTTGGCTACCATTACATTTCACTCTTTTTATTCTTAACGTGAAAATTCTTAGAAACAGACACTAAATCATTTTGGGTATTTTCTTGTACTGATGACTTTGAAGCATGTTAGTGTAGGCGTATATAGTTTGGATGTATGATTTCCACACACATGAGTAGTACAAGGTTGCAGACCCCTAATTCATAAGTGTAACTCGACTTTAAAGAATGTAAGTATGAAAACAGAAGATGCCTCAAAGAGATATTTCATAGCTAGTCAGTGGTAAAGTGACATTACCGCATATATTGAAGAAGCCATATAGAACAATACCATACATATGAGCTTTTATAATTCTAGAAGTGCATGCTCATTCAAGCACCAACAATACAAAGCCTATTTCCAAAGGAGCACTTGAACCATCAGCAAGCCTTCTGTATATCTGTAGAACCTGTCAGATGTGTGCAATGCTGATGAAGGGGAAACTTCAATACACTTGCTTCTCAGACGGGTGCTGTGCTCAATAGGAGGTGATAGAGGGAAGGACATAGAAACCGCATCTCCCAAACATTTGAGGAAATCAGAAGTCATGGAGTAGGAGCAAGAAGTAGGTAGCCGCTGTGAAGGGGAGTTAATCCAAGAGAGCGGAAAAGAGGAGCAGCTTGTTCAAAGGTACGGATTGGGTTAGAGAGGAACAAACAGTTCCGTGTGCAGGCCCATTGGGGAGGGTTTGGCCATCACCAAGGGAGATCCGGGTTCAGGCTAGGGGTGGAGCTGGCCTGCTTGGAAACTGGGTAATTATTTAAGTCTAGGAAAAGCTGGAGTCAGTAAATTATCCGTGAAAGGTCCTGCATGTAATTGTTATCTTGTGTTTTCCTCATTTGGAGGAACATAAAAGAAAAGAAACACCACAATCCTGCGATTGCTGTTAGCAGAAGACAAAACCTCACCACACCAAACCCTATAGCCACAGCCAGTTAGGTCTCCAGGGAGGACCGGTCATAGCTGGTGTCCTGAAGGATGCTGTGGCAGGGCTACCAGGACTGTTTAGATGCTGGTGTGACCCACACTTCCCTAAGCCACATAGCCGTTGTCTTCTGAAACATTTTTGAAGAAATAAATTCTCAAAATTTTATTTAACACTTAACCTGATACATAAAAGGTGCAAATTATATGTAATAGTGGGGGTACTGTGTGCTGCTTTTTTGTTTGTTTTTTACCCTGAGGAATTCTTGCATAATACATCTTGAGTGACCTTTTTCTCTTTGGGTGTCCCGGTGACAGACACAGTGGGACTTCCCGGCTTTCTTTATGATACACCTGCCAGCCCATGTTTGTGAAGGGTTGACTGTGTTTTAGAGTTAATGAGGTTGGGGTCATAGGTTCAGTTCCTGGGACGGCCAGCTAGCTTTGCTTTGTTCTGCAATTGCTTATTGTACTCTTATTCCAGACCAGCCATCTGGCGGAGGCAGCTCTCTGATCACAAAGGGACTAATAAACAATACAGTGTGCATGGTGGGGAGGAGGGCTGGGGAATCTCTCTGTAGATGCTGAGTAATTAGAGCAAAGATTACAAATCATGTGCAAGTTTTATTTCACATCATCATTTTAATATGTAGATAATAACATGTCATCAGATGTTTTTCCTGGTCATTCCTGCTGAACTCTCATTTCACTGGTTGTTGTTGTTACTTTTGAAAATAAATGTCTCATTGATTCAGCAGTCACTTATGCATTGTTTCCAATGTTTCTAACATACCTGGAGGTTTGTAGAATGAGAGCCGGGTCTGGGGTCTGGGTTAAAGTAGTAGATCAAACAATTCACTGTTTTATACAGCCGCTAAGTTATAAAGAACAATGAACAGAAAACATCATTATTACTAAGACTTTCTGGTGCAGTGCCTTATAGCGCTTCTAAGTGTACCCTGGTCCGTAAATCTGCTGTCTTCTTTATTAGTCTGTCTTGTAGTGCTGAGAGAACTATGTGAGGCTAATTAGACCCGTGCTGTGGCATATGGCCTCACTGGTCCCAAGAGAGGTGCTGACAGTTTAAAATGTGTGCTTGTTTATCGGGACGAGAAAGGATGTGAAAAATATGTCATTAATAATTTTAAAATGTTAGTTACACATGAAGTAGTAACATTTTGGCTAAGATAGATTAAATATTAGTTATTCTTAATTTTGGCTATCTCTGTTTTAGTCTGTCCATTAGAAAAACTTGTAATTGTATGCATAGCTTGTGTTGTATTTCAGCTAGGCATCACTGGCCTAAACCAAGCCCTCTGATTAGAAGCTGAGTAACTGGACTGAGCTCTCCATTACCTGGAACACTTCTGATAGTAGGGTGGGCACTCGGGAAGCAGGAACTCTGGACCACCAGTGGACTGTTTAATGCATGTGGTTGTCCTGTGTCAGAAGTCCTATGCTGGTGTCCCTGCATGTTGGATATTATGCTAGTTACACTATACTAATTTTCTACACCCACTCATCTAAGGATAGGACAGTTTCATTGTGTCAATAATGT
Organism: Mesocricetus auratus; assembly: GCF_017639785.1. NCBI lineage: Eukaryota > Metazoa > Chordata > Mammalia > Rodentia > Cricetidae > Mesocricetus > Mesocricetus auratus. The sequence continues at coordinate 54,833,319 of NW_024429190.1, forward strand.
TATTTAGGCTGTTTTACCTTCTGAAATGGGTTATTTGGTTCTGAGAAAAGCATATTAAAATATTAGACATTAGAGGCTGGGGAGATAGTTAAAATGCATAGTGTATTCTCCAGCATTCATGTAAAAAAAAAAACGAGGCATAATGGTGTATGCCTTTAATCCCAGGACTGTGGAGGTGGAGCCTAGGACTTACTGGCCAGCTAATTGAGCCAAATTGTCAATCTCTAAGTTTAGTGAGAGACCCTGTCTCAGACAATAAGGTGACAGGCGATGAATAAGGTACCCAATGTTGACTTCTGGCTTTCTTACACAGACACATACACATGTATCTGTGAACACATGAACACATACACTCAATAACAAAAATAAGAGAGGACTCTCATTCAAGTGGGCACTTTAACATGCATTTCTTGTGGGTAGTCATGGGGGAGCAGGGGCAGAGTAGCTGTGCTTTGGGTTGCAGGCAGCTCTAATGTGGCATGATTAATATCTTAAAGATGTCTATGTTAGGAGGTGTCAAGTCTAGTATTTCTTTCTGGCACATGCTCAGTTCCTAGTGACTATCGGTTTGTTATCAACCTCCACGGACAACTATTTTGTTAGGGAACTCTGACGCTTAAACTCACAATCCAGATGCTGCCAATATTCACAAACTGATGCTTTTAAAGGGGCAATGGAAAGAAGACAAATGACTATTTCACAAATGATGATATATGGGTGTGTTTCTTATTTTCTATGCTTTTTGTTGGTTCCAAATAGCTTTGGATGGTTCTAGGTACAGAGAAACAAAACAGAGTTGTATTTCCCACAAGGTTCCCCTGGGATAAGAGAAACAAGTGTTTGTGTCCTGTGCTAAGAAGCTTAGTGCAAAGTACAATTTCCATCCAAATCCATCTACTATAAATGTGCTGGGCACTCTAGCGTAGCCTGACTAGAATTGACTGCTTGGGGATAGATTACATGGATGTGACATGGTAGGCCTCAACTTTTGCTTGTCAAAGGTTTTTAAAATTATTTATTTTTATTTTATGTGCATTGTGTTTTGTCTGCATGTATGTCTGTGTGAAGGTGTTGGGTCCCCTGAAACTCGAGTTACAGATAGTAAGCTGCCACGTAGGTGCTGGGAATTGAACCCAGGTCCTCTGGAAGAGCAGTCACCATTCTTAAGCACTGAGCCATCTCTCCAGCTTCTTGTCATAGTTTCTAACTTGAAAAAGACCCACAATTTTGTGTTGTTGTTGAACAATGCATCCTGGTAGACATTTGATGATTTCCTAACTGATTTCATGGGTAGCCAGGACTAATGACACTCTCTAGATGTAAATGATCTTCCCTTTTGGGTCGTTTCCATGGACAGTTGGGATGGTGGGATCTGATTTGGCAACAGGAGGCATGTTGGACATGGAAAGACAGGGCTGTCTGTGTGAGTCCCCTTCTCCTCTGCTGCTCCAGCTCTTTCTTCTGGGCACTGTGGAGTCAACAGCTAATATAAAAAGACCTTACACTTGGTCACTGAAGACAGACAGGGTGGGGTTTACCAGGTCACAGTGGTGTGAGGTCTTGGGGGAAGGAGTGATGTTTTGGGGGAAGGAGGGTAGAATGAGGAAAGAGCAGGAGAAAGAGATATTTGAACAGTAGAAAAAGAATGGAGAGGTACAACCAAGCTGGGGACATCTTATATGGGACACAGTAAGAATGAACTATAAACCAGGAAGCCATCATTTACCAGATACCAAACCTACAAGCACCCGAACATATACTTCTGACCTCCAGAGCTATAATATATTTATTATAAGTCATTCAGTCTATGAACTTTTGCTACAGCAACATGATCAGACTGAGCCACAGCTGTAGTGGAGGATGCCAAGGCACCGACTGAAATGAACATACCCACTTTCTGGGGAATGGGTGTGAGAAGAGAGGCCCCCTGGTCCTGAGGCCCAGCATTGCCTCTCGTTGGCCTTGTGACCTTGGGCGTGTCATTTTATGTCCATAGGCCTCAAATATCTCACATGGAAGGGGAAAGGATGAGGCGAGAGTTATCCAATTGGCTGATCCATAGGTACAGGTTTTACCTGAGGTTGTCTGTCTGCTCAGCATTTTTGTGTGCATTTGGACACGGGACCTGCACTGTGGAGGGGATATTCTGTTACAAGAGGCTCAATAAACAGTAATAGGTGATGCATTTATACTGTGCTATAATGTGCTGTCAGGCCATGAATGGCACCTGTTGTAAAGTAAAAGAGGCTGGGTGAGTGTCTTACGCTGCTCTGCCCCCTTCCCAGATAGACTAGCCCAGGGAGGACTGAATGAAGCAGCAGCTGCCATGGGGATATCTGGAATCTCTTCCAAACCCAAAAGCCTGGGTCTAATTAGGTGAAAAGCAACGGGAGTTCAGCCTCTTCAACACTGATTACAATCCATTTCTAAGTAAATGCTCTTACAGTTTTGATTAGATCCACCAGTGTGGTCCCTGGTGGGCAGAGTCTTTAGTAGTCTGTGTTTTAAATAGGCCCACTACATACAGATTGCTGTCTTTAGTTCCATGGGGGGTGAAAAACACATTCGGGTTGGTCATTGTGATCCCTGGGATGTCATTCACTTTAAGCCTTACAAAATCGGAAGGTGGTAAGTAGTTTTTACTTACTTAGGATTTAAGGTGATTGTTATATCAGAGAGCCCGCTTAAGTTATTTTAATATAAATTAAAATGAAGAGGGAGCCCTGGGACAATCCTGTTTTAATTACAACTGGAACACATCTTTGGAGACCGCTCTAACAGTTACTATCACTTCATGTCATTATGTATTTTTTAAAGAATCATTAATAAGCAGGGTCTAGCCTGAGGTCTTCATTTAGTCTACAGGTGATTCTTCCCAAGTCAAGTGAAAAGACTGAAGTACAAACATTTATCTTCAGCACCGTTGTCCTTGGAGATGTGAAAGAGTTGAATAGAAGTAGAAGGGTATGCTTATGGGTGTCTTATTCCAGTGGTTGGACTGTAGCCCAGTGGTAGAGTCCATTCTTGGCATGAATGAGGTCATAGGTTCAATCTTGGGTGCTCAAATCCGCAAACAAAACAGAACAACAAAGCAATGGCTGGGTTTTATTGTTGCTGGGGTTTTTTGTTTGTTTGTTTGGTTGGTTGGTTGTTTTGTTGGCTTGGATTGGTTTTTCGAGACAGGGTCTCTCTGTGTAGCCCTGGCTGTCTTGGAACTCACTCTGTAGACCAGGCTGATGTTGAACTCAAAGATCCACCTGTCTCTGCTTCCCGAGTTGCTGGGATTAAAGGTGTGCACAACTACCGTCGGGCTCGATGGCTAGTTTTTGGTGAGAGATTTTAGGTCGGATGAACTACATTTTCCCTTGACAGATGGCCTAGTTTTAAGTTGACTTCTCGTGCATCTGCCTGCCGTATTTGGACACTAGTATGGTAGAGACAGTCTGAGGTATGATCCCTGACCTTGACTGGTATGGAACCCAGGCTCTGCTGCTTTCTTTCCTTGGATAGAACTTCACAGCCAGTGAAACCAGCCCCGTGTGAATTATTTAGCTCCTCTCGTCCTTAAAGACGACCGCAGGGCAATTGAGTGGCTCACACATTCAGGTCTCGCAAATGTACTTCTGCCTCTCCTGCTGAAGATAGGAACCTTCTGGGCCTTTGGCTCAGCCTGCTGTTGTTTCTAGCCCCCACTCTACATTACCTCATTCTGCCAGTCCCTGTTAAACTGTGGTTTGTATTTTTAAAGTCAGACTCTCATCATAATTTTTGCATGCATCTGTCTTCCTCAGAATGGTTAGTTATTTTGCATAAAACTAGGAAGTACAGAGGAAAGGGAAGGAAGAGGGAGGGACACGAGGAAGGTGGTTCTGGATAGGCGCCGCACTAACAGGTTAGGTTAGGGGTTGGTTTGCTTGTCACATTCAGATGTCCAGTATTCTGGTTTCTTTTCTTCAAATTCAAAAGAATGTTTACACTGTGGTGAAGTGTTTTAACAGAACGCCATTCATGCTGGTTTGGATGTGTGGCTCACTGGCATTTAGTACATTCAGAGTATAAGAAATTGGAAACGCCCATCACCGTGTTCTGTGTCTAATACTGTGGGGATGGGTAGCATGTGTGTCGGGTGAGAGCTCTTCTTCCAGTTTGTTGAAGGCTGGGTTCCTCTTGTTTTTACTGCACTTATGGGGCATCCCCTAGGCTAGCTGGCCCATTCCTACGACTTTGCCTATTTTGGTTCTCCCTCTTTCTTTCTTTCTTTCTTTCTTTCTTTCTTTCTTTCTTTCTTTCTTTCTTTCTTTCTCTTTCTTTTTCTTTCTATTTCTTCCTTCCTTCCTTCCCCCTCTCTCTCACCCTCTCTCTTTTTCTCTCTCTTTCTTTCTGACAGGGTCTATTTATATAGCCCTGGCTGTCCTAGAACTCATTCTGTAGACCAAACTGGCCTTGATCTCAGAGATCCACCCACCTCTGCCTCCCAAATGTTGGTATTAAAGCTATGTGCCACGACCACTACTTGGCTATTTTGGGTATTTTACACCAGTGGGATTGTATAATATTTGTTTTAGGGGTTTCAGTTATTAATTTCACGTCTTTTCCAGGTCCATCCTTGTTGTAGTATGTATCATGCCTTCCTTCTTGTCAGTACATATGATACTCTTGAATGTAATAACAGATAAAAAATTCAATTATCTCTTCAATGATATGCGTCTATCTGAAGGTGAAGGTTTGGCCACTGTGAATAAGTCTGCTGTGAAGCTGGTATGCATTGGCCGCATCCATCCTGTTTGCTATTCTTTGGATATACTCAAGAATGCAATGCTATTTGGCATTGCATATGGCAATTCTATGTTTGACTTTTTGAGAGCTTTCCAAGCTAATTCTCATGATAACTGCATTATTTTGTACTCTTACTAGCAATGGATGCGGATTCGTTTCTCCACATCTTTACCAATATTTGTTATTTTCTGTCTTTTGACATCTTTTGTATTCCTAATGAATGGGAACTGCAATCTCATTTTGCTTTTTATTCATACACCCATAAGTCTCATGACCTTGAGTATCTCTTCCATGTGACTTTGCCATTAGTGTGTCCTGTTTGGAGAAATGTCTGTTAAATCCTTGGCTCATATTTTAATTTAGATTTTCCTTCCTTCCTCCCTCCCTCCCTCTTTCCCTCCATTCTTTCATCTTTTTTTCTTATCCTTCTTCCTGCTTCTGCTTCTATTGTTTTTCTTTGCTGTTGAGTTAGAAAACTTCTTTATGTATCCAGATGCCAAACATTGGGTAGATGATCTACAAATACTGACTCCCATCCTGGCTTTCTGTTCATGTCCACATGTTTTGTTTTTTAACTAGACTCTTTATGAAGCTGAAAGAATATTACTAATAAAAAAAACCATCAGCAAACATGCGCTAGCCTTTTCCAAGAGATAGGGATATTGCTGGTGTTTGATGACAGTGCCCCAGATGAACCAAATGTCCAAGTCCCCTCCTGAATTTAGGCTGCCTGTGAGATTACAGATGTTCTTCCTGGGGAGTCGGTGGGGCAAAGCCATGGGTGGCTAGTCCTTTGAGATTTGGAGCTTCCTGCATTCAAGACACCTGATGCTGAGTGACATTGGGTGTATTTTCTTCTGTGTTGCTTTATAGAACTTTCCACAACTTCCTTTTTCTTGCTTTCTTAGTCTGCTGACTTCCCTTACTACACACAGATCCTCTGCTATTCCTGGCTACACTGCTCCTGCTTTTATGTCCATTTGCCCTGAATAGAGTTCTACTGTTCCCTTAACTCATCTGGTGAAAGAAAAGCTGTCCCCCAGCACAGTGGGCAGCCAGCTCTGGTTCACTTTGATGGTTTCTTCTGGAGTCAGGATTAAGTGTCACAGTTCCATCTTCCCCATGGTTGCCAATTAAAAGCATCTCTTTAGCTCTGTCATATCCAAGTTTCCCCAGATGTATGCCATTTTGGCTTGAGTCACTGACTACAACCTGAAGCTGATATACTGCATTTTCACTGTTTAAATGGGAAGAAAAAGGTCTTCACTAACATTCTAAAGCCTGCACTTAAGGCAACAGGGAGAAAGAACCCATGTATATTTTGCTAACTCTCTCCATCTGGAAAAGAATATTTTCCTGTAATCTGCGAAAGTTTGAATTAAACTGAACTCTCCTTATGGATTTTCAGGAACTTGTTTTCAAGGGTGACCATTGGAGAATCTCTCTCTCTCTCTCTCTCTCTCTCTCTCTCTCTCTCTCTCTCTCTCTCTCTCTCTCTCTCTCTGTGTGTGTGTGTGTATGTGTATGTGTGTGTGTGTGTGTGTGTGCATTTTTAGTAAGTGGCCCTTTGCCTTTAATTTCAGGTTTTTTTAAGTGAATGAGGGTCATTGACAATTTTAGGGATAGCATTGCTTCCTGACATGTCCTTGCAGAGACATGAAGATGGAAGATGGAGGACTTTCTAGTCTTCAAGTGATTAGGGGGTTGCAAAAAAATTGCTGTTCTTTTGGCACATGGTAACTCTTAGTGGACCATAGAATTAGCACTGATAAGTCGGTGAAAACCAAAGCCCAAATATAATTGTTAACCACAGGTCCGCACTCACAGCCGGTATTGGGGGTATCTCAGCTCTAAAGATGTATAACCCAGATGTAGAACAGGTGGGGTCGAGCAGTATTGAGTTTGTTTGTTTTCTTAATACTTTATTATCTATTTGTTTCTTATGGGTGTTTTGTCTGCGTGTATATTTTCACCATGTGTGTGCCTGGTGCCCACGGAGGCCTGAAGAGGGCATCGGGTTCCCCAGATCCTCTGAAACTAGAGTTACAACAGTTGTGAGCTACCATGCTGGTGCTGAGCATCGAACCAGGTCCTCTGGAAGAGTAAGCAACCAGTGCTATTAATTGTCATGCCATCTCTCCAGCCCATTTTTATTTTCTTATAAGCAAATAAGAGTTGTCCTTAGATGTAGTTAAACTTTCATCTGAGTGAAATGAAATCATAAAGACACTTTGCTATAATAATTTTCTGGTTACTAGAATTTTGAAATGTGTGTAAGTGTGTGTGTGTGTGTGTGTGTGTGTGTGTGTGTGTGTGGTGTGTGAGTGAGTGCTGGGGGCTGAATCCAGAGCTTTGGACATGCCAGGGAAGCACTGGACCCCCCCAGCTCCATTTCTGGAGCCTGCCTGGCTTTGTTTTTAATGCAGCCTAATTTACAGGTAGTTTTGCAGAATACAGTAGTTGTATTTGGCTGGTTAGAAAGCACCAGCAGCTTCAATAAGGCAAGCAGGAGACACATATTTCCTCTGCATGCATTTCAGCTTTGATGCACCAAACACTGTCTCACTGTGAAAGAAGCGTTTCTGCACATGCATTGTTCTCTGACTTTCTGTTGGTGCATTAGTGTTTGTCCCAGAATTAAGAACAGTTCAGTGTAAATTTCACAGTGCTCTCCATCAATGCAGTAAGAAAAGAAGGACATAAGGGACTTTGTGTTTTTTGTTTGTTTTGCTAAATTGAACCTTCTCAACCCTGGCCTTAGTAGTTATCATTTTGTGGAACACTTATGAATATTTTTGCATTGTTTGAAGAGGAGAAACACAACCAAGATTCAGGATTGAAGCATGAACCCATAGGGTTCATGACCTCTGTTCTAGTTTGCTTTCATAGACACCATGACCCAAAGCAACCTGGGGAAGAAAGGGTTTACTTGGTGTACATGTCACAGTCCAGTCAAGCAGAGACCATGGAGGAACAACGCTTACTGACTTATTCCCTACTATGGTTTGCTTAGTCTGATTTTGTAAAGGACCCAGGACCACCTTCCCAGGGATGACACCAGGTGACTTTCATGAGAAATATGCTTAGGGGCTAAGACATCTTCATCATTTCCTCAGAAGTCTACTTTCCTCCAAAGCTCAACACCTTACCTGTTCTCTTAAATTCATCACTTCCTTCAACTTCAGCAACTCTGGATTTTGTTCATTTGTTGGGGGCAAGGTCCTAGGCTGGTTTTGAACTCACAGAAATCCTCCCACCTCAGCTTTCTGAGTTCAGGAGTACAGCGCACTACACCATGCATTCATGCATGCATACATTCATGCATGCATACATACATACATACATTCATACATACATACTGGAGACTGAACGTAAGGCATGTGTTCTCTCACTCAGGTGTATCTTCATCAGGAACTTTGTTCTTAGACTCCGCTCACTTCTCACCAGTTCTTCTCTTTCTTAATACAAACATCTTTAGTTGTCTTCTATCATCACACACACACACATACACACACACACACACACATGCACACACACACACAGACACACACACATGCACACGCGCACACACACGGAGGGGGGCACTTACTTTCTCTTTTTTCACTCACACATTTTAAGTGCTGCCCGAGACTCTTATCCTTTACATTTTCCATTGGTTCCCATCTAGCTCTCTATTTTCGTGTTGAACTGACACTACCTCATCCAGACTCACCAAAACCGTCAATGATCCCCCATCCTCAAACACAGTAAGTACTCTTTTGAAGCCTCTTGTCTGGACATAGGCTGGTCACAGTTGTATGTGATGACTGGAGTCATCCAAGGTTGGTGCCCAGCTTCAGGATGAACAGGTTGTTGCTGAGCAACAGATTCTGGAGACAATCCAAGTGCAGAAAAGAATGAGAACTCTGAGTCCTTGGGAAAGACATAGGCTTCTGGAGCCTGCTGACATAGCCCTTTGTGATCACACAGAGGATGGTTACGTTCCATGTTCTCTCACTTTCTTTCTGTAGTAGCTTGCTAGTAGGTTGAGGTAATTGGAGGTGCCTTGGTTTTTTTCCTCATGCTTATGCAAGTGAGTGAGTCCTGGCTCCTCAGTACTTCCTACAACCTCAGTGAGATATGGCATAGGCCACTGTATTGTCAGACTGAGCGGATGCTGTCCTGACTTGATTATTGGGTTCATGGCCAGGTAGGAATAGTTTTTATCATCATCATCCTTATCATTATTGTTATCATTATTATTAATTATTATAGCTGTGGCAAACTATATATGACATACAATTTACTATTTACCCATTCTTAAATGCATGGTACAGTGTTGGTGATCCATTTACAATGCTGTATAGTCACTTCTCTCCATCACCAGAACCTTTCCATCATCCCAGCTCACGCTAGCTTGGAGATCATTCACTGAACAATGAGAACTCCCCAGTACTACTGAATCCCATGCAAGTGGGACTGTACAATATGTGTCCTTTTGTCCCCAACTCACTTCACATCATAGCTTAATGGTCGAGCTTCATCCCTGTCATAGCATGTTTCAAAACATCATTCTCCTCTAATGAACAAATGACATTCCATTGGGTTGTTTCTACTTTTTGTCATTCCTGAGTAGCACTTGAACAGACACTTTTGAAGAGTGTCATAAAATGTGTGGAGAAGAAGCTGGAGGTCTTTAGCACTACTTAGCAGTTATCTGGTTTCTGTTGTGATGGTGGCTGTGGAAATTGTTTTGAGACAGAGTCTCACCGTGTAGCCCGTGCTGCCTTGTAATTCATGATCCCCCCCTTTCCAGCCTCATGACTAATGAAATTAGGCGTGTGTGTGCACAACTATATCAGACAGTTGTTTAGTTTTGACTACTGATCGATTATCCAAGCAAGAGATAAGAAATATGCAACTATATTATTGCTTCTACATTTTAAGTATTTTCTGAGCATTGTTAAATACACAGTAAAGTTCTATGATTATAGATGAGGAATTTTTCATTATATTTTAAGATCTAAAGCTAATCTGAAAGCAATTTTTGCTCCTCAAATATAGGGAAGTGGCACAAGAGGAGAATGATGAAAAAGATTCCGTTGTTGCAGGCATTGTTTTTTTTGTTGTTTGTTTTTGGATTTTTGAAGGAGCAACCAAGAGTTTGGGTGGTCTACAATACTGTAGAGGATTAAATGGTGGTCCTGAAAAACTCATGTCCACTTGGGACTTCAGAATATGGCTCTATTTGCAAATGGAAGTATTGACATGGTTGGTGTCATCAACTTGATGGAATCTGGAATCACCTGGGGAAGAAGGTATTCTGGGTGTGCCTCTGAGGACTACATTGAGTTAATGGAGGTGGGAAGGTCTACCCTCTATGGATGGCACCATCCCCTGGTGGGAATCCTGGACGGTATAAAATAGCAAAGGGAACACTAACTTTGAATTTGTCCCTCTCTGTGGTTTTACTGAGGATGCTGTGACTAGCTGCCTCAGGCCATTGCTGCAATTTCCTCGTGATGGACTGTGACCTAGGACTGGAAAACAGAGTAGAACCTTTCTCCCTTAAATTGTTATGTGACCAACTGCCCTGTTGTTTGGACTATGACCTAGGACTGTAAGACAGAGTAGAACCTTTCTCCTTTAAGTTGTTTTTGTCAGGATATTTTATTTCAGGGACAGAGAAAGAAACTAACTCAGAAATCAACATTGAGAAATGGGGCTGCTTTGTGATGTGCCTGACCATGGGGTCCATGGGCCTTTGGAACAGTTTTGTGGCTGGAATGTGGAAGGATTTGGAACTTTGGGTTAGAAAAGTCATAAAACGCTGGAAGCGGAACTTTATGCGTCGTTCTTATGGGAGTCTGGAAGACACAAATGCTGAGAGAAACGTGGACAGTGGCGGTTCTGCTCATGAGGTCTCAGAGGGGACAAAGGACTCCTCCAGGAATGGCAACAGGAACCATTCAGGTGATGCTTAGCCAAGAATGTGACATCATTTTGCCAATGTCCTGAGAACCTGAGTGAAGTTAATTTAAACTTAGTGAACAAATTTGTTTGGCCAAGGAAATTTCCAGGCAAGAGATCATTCAAGCTGGCGCTATGAAACCACCTGCAATTGCTAAAGAAATCAGCACCAGTGAAGGGAGCCCACCCCACCCCTGCCACTGCATCAGGATGATGGGAAATGTGTCCTGAGGGCAAACTCCATCCATCCACAGGCTCTATCTTATGAAGATTCAAATTCATTTAGAGGAGAAAAGCATACGGTCTTAGGGTTCCAGGTGCCTTGGAAGACATTGCCTGGGAGGGTGTTCCCCAGGGGTCAGCACACAGACCCAGAAGCAGTTGTGGTCCAAGGGATCAGGGTTCCCCAGGCTGGGGGCAGAACTTGGCAGCCTTGTCCACATGGTACTGGTTTTGAACGTGAGAGATGAAGACTGGGGGGTGGGGGGAGTCCTAGAGATCAGCTTAGTCAGGACAGTGCAGTGAGATTTGAGTTCCCACAGAGAGGCTTTGAGAAGTCAAACTGTAGGTGGAGACTCCAGGATGTTGGAGATGCCAGGACTTATCCAATAAAGAGAACTGTGGACAAGCAGTGGAGTCAGCCGGAGAGCGTTATGGGTGCCTGGCTGTACTGGCTAGTTTTGTGTGTCAACTTGACCTAAGCTAGAGTCGTCAGAGGAAGGAGCCTCAGCTGAGGAAATGCCTCCATAAGATTCAGCTGTAGGATATTTTTCTCTGTTAGTGGTCAATGGGGGAGGGCCCAGCCCATGGTAGGTGGTGCCATCCCTGGGCTGGTGGTCCTGGGTTCTATAAGGAAGCAGGCTGAGCAAACCATTGGAAACAAACTAATAAGCAGCTCCCCTCCATGGCTCCTGCATCTGCCCCTCCTCCAGGATCCTGCCCTGTTGAGTTCTTGTCCTGACTTCCTTCAATGATGAAGGAAGTATATATAACATGGACATGTGAGCCAAATAAACCCTTTTCTCCCTAGCTTGCTTTGTGGTCATGGTGTTCCATCGCAGCAATAGAAACCCTAACTAAGACACATGGGTAGCATATCTGGAGGTGTGTGGGGCTGCTCAAGCCCTTTGGACCCCAGTCAATTGCATTGTAAGCTCTGGATGCTGGGCATGGAGTAGCAGGGTCTTGTTTTTCCTGTCTAGTTTTGGTCTTGTTTTCATCTTTCTTTGCTACGCCTCCACTTTTCTCTTATTGAATGGAACGGTTTATTTGGTGTATTTGGTGCCATTGTATGGAAGAAATCTGTAACACGTGTTTTTACTCTGTAGGCACTTACACTTGACCTTGAACTTTTAAAGTGTTGGAGTTGTTAAAGACTGTGTGGGCAAAAGGTGGAATACTGTGGTTTAAACATCACATGTTTGGGTATGGAGTTGATAAGGGGTGGCGTTGTGATGGCCAGTGTTAGTTGTCAACTTTCCAGAACCTAGAATCACCTGGGAGAAGAGCTTCTGGGCTCTGGGCATGCCTTTGGGGAATTGCCTTGGTTAGTTGAGGTGCCCTCTGTGGATGGCACCATTCCCATCATAGTGGGGATTATGGATGGTATAAAATCTAGGAAGGGAGCTGAAGAAGCGTCCACCCCTCTGTTTCCTGATTGTGAGTATGATGCGACCAACTACATCAAGCTCCTGATGTGGTGACTTCCCTGCCATGATGGGCTATGCTTTGACCTGTGTGCTGAAATGGGCCGTTTCCCATTCAGTTGCTTTTGTCAGAGTATTTTTGTTGTTACCTAGCCACAGGTCAGGGAGCTAACGTCAGTGCTTAGTTAAGGATCTTGGAGATTATCATAGACTTCAAGTGAGCCTTAAACCCAAAGGCTAGTGTCCTCACACAAGAAGAGGACCCATAGAAGCACAGAGGCCTGTGTGAAGATACACAGGGATTGGAGTGTATACTACTCTAAGCCAAAAGCAGCCGGGAGCCAGGAGAAACTGAAGGAGGCAAGCGTGAGGAATGCATTTCTGTTTTTCTGATCCACACGGCTATAAGTTCTTTGTTATGGCAGTACAGGAGACTGAGCATGCACCCAGCAGGCACCCATATGTTGATGATAAAATAATGAGGGAGTTTGGATTTGGGTGAGATGATCAGGGATGGAGACAGACTCGATGTTTAAAACAAGGAAGAGTGGATACAGTCATGGAGAGAGTATCTAGAGACAAAACTCCCATGGAGTTAGTCCTGGGCTCTCCTGTTTGCTGATGCTGAGCAAGAAGCGGGAGAGGTCTTAGCCAGTGAGCTCTAAGGGGGTGTGTCCTGAGTTAAGATGCTCCGTATTTATTCCTCCCTATTGAAAAACACCCCAGGTTAATTTTAACAAAATGTACTTGAACAAGAATGAAGATTCTAGAACTGGGCAGCATCTCAAACTGGAGTTGGTTCTAAATGTCCCTCTCCAGCACAAGAGCCAGTTGTATTTATAGCCAGAGAAAATGAAGCTCCATGCACAAAAGCAACCACATTGGCTGCAGCGAGCATTTGCCTTGTTTGGTCATAGTTTGGCAAATGTTAGCCTCTTATTGGCCGGGTGGTTCCATTGCTATGATTGGGTAAGCATCAGTTGCTTGGTTACAAGGATATAGTCTTAGTTTAGGTTATAAATTTTGTGTGTGTGAAGAAATATACATACATACATGGGAATATGTTTTTTTATGTATGGAGACTACCTTGGGTCAAATTTTATCACTAGAGTACAAAGTAGCTTTAGGCCAAATTTCTCGATGCTAACCTCAGATGACCTCACCCAGGTATTATTTCACATTAGGGGAGGAAAAGACAAGGAGGCCCCTTCATCTTCTTGAGTATGGCAGCAGAAAGGGGACAGACTACTATGGAAGAATGAAGAAGATGTCTCTAATGCTTCTCCCTGTTCCCAAAGAGAAACCATATCAGATCAAAGGAGGAATTATAATTAGAGATGGGGAGGGATGGGATTGGAGAAGGGGGGTCAGCATGGAGAGACTAACTCTTGGTCACGGCAGATTGAAACTAGAGAGGGTTAATTAATGAGATAATGTATAATGAGCATCCTGGCTTAGGCTACAGCACTGTGGGTTAGCAAATTATGTGATTATCACTAATAACTTTTTTTCTAATCCTACATTTTCTTTCTGAAGATAGTGAAATTGAGAATCAGATGTTTAGGAGCCAATAGTGATTTCATTAGGTACACAAAGAGAATGGAAAATCAATACAACGTCCTTATGTTAGGACCCCAGACCCTCTGCTCCATCTATGTTTCTGTTCTCTCTCCACCCAGGGCTGGATCCTCCATCTTGGCATTAGCCCAGCCCTACCCCATCCCCCCAGCCCCGCCCCATCCCCCAGCCCCGCCCCCACCCCAGAGCACTCCCTTGTTCCCGGCTGTGCTTGAACCACAGCCTCCCACTTCCCTCCCTGATGAGGTCCCTGTCCATGTTCAACGCTGTGAACTTCCTGGCCAAGTAGCCACACAGTTCCCCTCCCCTTTGCAGCCCCCTGGCTTGGTTTCCAGGACACATCTGAAGCTGCGGCTACTTCCAGGCCCCTTCTCTTGAACACGTGTCCTTCTAGATTGGTGGAGACCAGTCTGCTTCTTAATTCTGAGAGATGTTGTAGCCCAGGGATACAGGGGTTCTCAGACAGGTGATGGGGAAGGGAGGGTCTCAGGAGAAGTTGGAGAATCACTGTCCTTCCCTGGCTCTTGCTCTCTGAGTCTGTGTTTTATGTCTGGCTAGGCCTGTCGTATGTTTGCCGTCATTATTACCTTGTCGGATCTTGTGTGGCCTTTAAAGTTAGACCTTGAATTGAAATAGCTCACACAATTCCCTGTTTGCACAGAAGACTTCCGAGAATCAAAGTCCTCGCTTCTCTGGGGCTAAGAATTGTATTCTTCTAACATTTTTTGTACTAGGGTAAGCTTATGATAACCCAGGAAAAGAGAAAACTGAGCAGATTCCAGAAAGGCACTGATAACAGTGACACACCCGAGATACCTAGTATCTCTTCAGAAAGATAACTTGCATGTTTCAAGGGCAGAAAAGCATTGGTTTCACGGTGATGGGAAAGAATGTTTGTGTCCAGTCTTTGCTCTTCTGTCTGAAATGGTGTTGACCTTGTCAGGGAAAGTTTGGATTGTTTTCCTTCACCTTGAAATATGGGAGTGTGAATACTTCCACTTATTACTAGGGGTTCTCCCCGCTACCCTTCCTTACCTTCTATGTCTCTCCCTCTCTCTTTTGACAGAAGCTCCTTGTGTAGCCCAGGCTAACCACTGTGCCTGACTTGTGTTTTTCTTCTTTTCTGTTTACAGAGGTTTCAGGGTTAGAAGATAAGGCCCAGCTAAAATCTAAGCAGTTGCTGATGTTCTTAATATAAGAGCTTCTGTTTGTTCTTATCCTCTCATAATTTGTGCATGGCTATTCATGTGCCCTGAGTGTGTGAATGGGCAAACACCTTTATATTCCATTGTAGAACACGGCATAGTTGCATTCTCCCACAGTCAACAAGAAGGAATTCATTTGAAGTTGTTGATGTTAGAGACAGTGCCTAGAAACACGGTCTTAATTACTACCATTTCATTGTTGCTTCCTAGCTTGTGAAAGAGAATTAACTTTTCTTTCATCTGTATTTTTGATTTTTCCCTTTAATAAAGGTTTATTGTTATATAACTCACACACCATAAAATCCATTTAAAGCACATAATTTGTCGGGTGTGTGTGTGTGTATAGATACAGCTGTATATATCACTGTCTAATTTAAGAATGAAGCCATTAGTCTGCATTTCTTGTTACTCCCTCACGCTAGCCCTTGATAATCATTTCTGTCCCAGTAGATTTTTCATATTCTGGACATTACATGCATGTATGAAATTGATCATTATTTTGGTGTGTGGCCTTTTATGATCACTGGTTTCTTTTACTTAATGTTGTACATATGTTTTTTTGTTTGTTTGTTTTTTGAGGCAGGGTTTCTCTGTATTTTTTGGAGACTGTCTTGGAACTCACTCTTTAGACCAGGCTGGCCTTGAACTCACGGAGATCCGCCTGCCCCTGCCTCCACAGTGCTGGGATTAAAGGCGTGTACCACCAACGCCCGGCTAATGTTGTATGTATGTTATAAACTGTATGGGGTGTTGATCATTTTCATGTCACACTAAATTTCTATTACATCAGTATACCACATCATTGGTTAATGAAGATAAGTTGTTCTCACAGTTTTTGTATTTACTTATTGTGTGTGTGTGTGTGTGTGTGTGTGTGTGTGTGTGTGTGTGCATGCCATTGTACAAGTGTAGAGGACAGAGAACAGATGGTAGAGGTTGATCCTGTTCTTCCACAGTGTGGGATCCAGGGACTGAATGCCTGTCTCCATGGCAAGCTCCTTTAGCTGTTGAGCCGTGTCTCCATTTCTGCTTTCACTTGGAAACAGTTATAAATAAAGTTCTTAACATTAGGGACAGAATATTATGTGACTCTGGTAAAGACGGAAGTTTCTACTCCAGACATTCCCCCTAGTTTTTCTCTTGATCTACATTTGGGAACAGAACTGCTGAGTCGATTGGAGCCTCTCTGTTTAATATTATGAGAAATATCATAGGGTTACTGCTCCGTGGTGGAGCACTTGCCTAGTGTGTGTGAGGCCATAGACTCAATTCTTCATATCACTTCCAAAAACCAAAAACAAATAAAGATTGCCAACCTATTTTTCCAAAGCGGCTATATAATTTCACATGATCACCTACAGTGGAACTTACCTACAGTTCCAATTTGTCCAACCCTTATTATCTCTTCTCTCATTGCTGAGAATGAACTTGCATTCATACTACAAAAGTGCCATACTGCTTAGTCACTCCTCAGAGTCTATCCAGCATTTTTATTCTGAGCATGCTGGTGACTTTTTTAAATAATTTATTTAATTTTATTTTGCGTGCATTGGTGTGAGGGTATCAGATTCCCTGGAACTGGAGTTGCAGACAGTTGTGAGCTGCCATGTGGTTGCTGGGAATTGAACCTGGATCCTCTGGAAGAGCAGCAGTGCTCTTAACCATTGAGCCGTCTCTCTAGCCCCTCCGTGGGATGTTTTCTTTGCTTACTGCTTGTTTGAGATAGAGGCCGACCTCAGCCTTGGTATGCTGCTGGGGCTGGCCTGGAACTTGATCCTCTGGCTCTCTCCTCCCAAATGCTGGTGTTACACCTGGCTTTACTCTTTTACAAAGATCCAACTCAGATCCCGTGCTTACAGGGCACATGTTTTTCCGGCTGACCCACCTTCCCAGCCACTGGTCTCTTTTTTGACATTAGATTGCAAATTTCCCTCTCTCTTGAGCTTCAGTTGCCTGGATCCCATCTGGGTTCAAGACATGCTTGGTGGTAGCATGTTTTCCCAAGCTACTTCAGGGAGAGTGTCTGGTAGCTTGTTAGAGCAGAGTTGACAGTGGATGCAGGTACTGAGTCCTCTTAGCCAAAGAAGCAGCGTCAAAGTGTGCTGCGGGATGGGGGAGCAGCTTGGCCCAGCTCACGCTGTAAAGGTGGAACCATGGATGGAGCTTGCTGGTTCAGGGTATGGAGCAAGTGAGGTTAGGATTCTCAGGAAATGAAGTCTACAGATTCTTGGCTAGGGCTGGAAAGTCCTTTTCCTGTGGAGTCTAGTATGTTTTGCCAAGGCAAGGGAGGCCACTTAGAGGCACCGTGCTGGCCCACACACCCGGCTCTGGAGGTCTTCCTAAAACAACTCTATAGCAGGGGACTGAATGGGCTTTTCAGTTTGCTGGGATGCTGAAGGTTATGGCTGAGTCTAAAGGTGTCCATGGAAAGATGTCCACTTTTGAGTTTGCTTGTGGAAGATTGGAATTTTTTTAATGTATCATGCTTAAGCAATCATTTCATATCCTCTGGCTAGCCAGGATATTTTTGTCTGTCCTTTTTGACTAAAATTATCTGAGTCAGGTCCAACCTTAGACCTGGAAGCCCCCTCCTGATTGTTTTCTTCTTTTGGTAGTCATGTTATGTATCCCTGAGTGGCGTGGCGCTCCCTACATAACCCAGACTGGTCTCAGACTCAAAGCAGTCCTCCTGCTTCCCAAGGACTGGAATTACATGTGCCGCCATGTCTGGCTTCTGAGTTCTTTCTTTTCACCTTCCTCTTCTTGCAAACGTAAACTCCTCAGTGGAAGCTATGATACCAGCGTCACCTTCTCTGTGTCAACAGCGAGCCGTATGTATTTCCCCAGCTAACACTACGATTCATCACAGTTTGAGGTCTGGGAGGTGATTGACAGTCTGGGGTGGGGACACATGACAGAGGAAGGGGATTTAGAAATGTCGTTCTTGTAACTTACAATTTACCTCATTAGGCCAAAGCCTCATTTATTAAGTTGCTTTTCAACAACCACATTAGATGAAATGATGGCACAAAAACAGGATGGTTATCCCCAAATTATCTCCTTGGCTGGCCTCTGGAAATGCGGTCATGCGTGTTCCTCCCCTGAAGTGCTCTTTTCATAGATGGTACAAGCACTTCTAAATGGGACAGCTGCAAATCTGCCTGCATTATTTGTATCCAAATGCACTTGATCAAGTATTCGATTGTACCATATTTTTATGTGTCTGAGGGTATTCTGTGGCATAAGCTCAAAGATCAGGTGTCATGTCTGCCCAGAAGTCCCTCATCATTTAGGGTAATTTTACAGTGTTGCACAGAGGCAGTCACACGCATGTGTATATGTGCCCATTTATTGCTTGGGTGGTTATGAACTCTTGCTTTCTTTGGCATATAATCTGGTTATTGACTTTAATAGTGGCTCCCACTCTGATGAAGCTTGCTTTGAACCCGAGTGCCACACTGCTATGGTAAGTGTTGGTAACGTGCCAACTCCTTAGGAGGCCAGCTTTCCACAGGCTACAAAATTAGTGCCCCTTTCTCACCAACAGATGCCTTCAGTGGCAAGTCCAAGTGACAAGGTTTAAATATTTATTCCTTTTAAGCACACCCACTTTTAGTAACAGAGCACCAGCCCTTACAATGATGGTGTGTTTAGAACATGATATGGAGTAGTAACGTCCGGCAAATGAAGTTCCTAAAGCGTGTTTTTCCGGTGCCACACGAGACCTGTCCACTCCTTCCCTCTCTTACCTGAATTATCTTGTCCCCTTCCATCAAGTTACACACTTGCGTGACTCTCGGCACTTTCACATCAATAGCATGTTGAATTAGCACTGCTCTCCTGTGCCCTGGAGCATATCTGAGATGGAGTGGCATCTATGCCGCATCAATACCAAGCTGCAGGCTGAGTGAGAGCCTGAGACGTGTGTTGTTAGGGGTGTGTGCACAGTTTTACTCATAGGAGGATCCCAAAGGAGATCTTTCTTTTTAAAGAAAAAAAAAACAGATGAGAGACTGGTTGAACTGACCGGTTAAACGGGGCTGTGCGAGGATGTGTATAGACACATGTACCCACATCCCAAGCCACTCTAAACGAGTGCCTCCGTTTACAATAGAAAAATACCTGTTTAAGTTTGACCACTGTAAATAGGATTTACAGACATTTAAGGACCACTGTTAATGCTCATGAATAATGTTTGTTGGTTCAAAATGTTATTTGAGATGTATAAGGTCTTGCAAAATGAGTTGATTTGGCAGCAAGGTCCAAGAACTAAGATTTTAATAATTTAACTAATTTCTAATAATAGAGATCTGTTATTAGGAATCTGGCAGATGTACAGCGAGAGGAGTCATCATTGAGCCCTTTGCATCACCCACAAAAGTCAAGGCATTCTACTCTCACAAGCCAGCCAAACAATTAGTGTATTCAAAAGCTGTGGAAATAGGGTGGGCTCCGAAGTCAGGAGCTATACCGTGGGAGGATTTTCATCTTTGTCCTCCCCACTTCCTCGCCTTCTTTCCTCTCTTTTTCAATTTTCACTAAAAATTCATATATTAATATTTTATTTATTTTTTTGTTTTATTTTTTGTTTTTTTTCCAAGACAGGCTTTCTCTGTGTAGCTTTGGAGCCTGTCCTGGAACTTGATATGTAGACTAGGCTGGTCTCAAACTCACAGAGATCTGCCTACTCTGCCTCCTGAGTGCTGGGACTAAAGGTGTGTGCCACCAATGCCCAGCTCATATATTAATGTTTTAAAATGACATTTTCTTTATTAATTTATTATCAGTGTGTGTGTGTGTGTGTGTGTAAAGCCAGAGGACAGTTTGTAGGAGTGGGTCTCTCTTTCTACCTTGTAAGTTCTAGGGACTGAACTAAGGTCATCAGGTTTGGCAGCAAGTGCCTCACTGGGCTGTGATCCTTCTTTAGTAAGACATTAGTGAGGGTTAATCTCAGACTGGACCCAGGATGCACTAAGAGACTAGGTACTAGGTAGGTCTGCGAGGGTATTTAAGGGTTAACTGAGCGGGGTAAGACCGTCTTCGACCCCATCTTGCACATCCCAGCTATACAGAAGTTTGAGGAAAGAGCTTCATGGTTTTTGCCTGCCGGCCTTCATTCCTTGGTGACGAATGCATCTGTTCTGTTGTGGCAGCAGCTGCTACAGCCTTCCCTGACATTAGAGCCCAGCTGCTTTGCCTGACTCTCCAAGAGCCCTCCAGGCAGGCCTTTAGTGTCAGACTGGTCCTGGCTAGGCATCCAGACTTACGGTCTGGGTAGCTATTAAGTTTTCAGCCTCTGTGGTGTGCACCAGCCATTGCTTGATTACCCAGTTTGTAAAGTGTAAGCCGATGCAGTAAATCTCTTTAGTAATATATATCCATCCCATCGGTTCTGTTTCACTAGCGAACCCTGACTGTAATATGGAAAGAACACTGAAAACCATCATTTAAGATGCCTTACTAGTATTTCTCTGGAACAACTGGGGTAGATTACTAAAAATCTATTTTAATTTGCCAGCCTAACAATATAAAACTTGTATTTGTTTTCTGGTCCTGGCCCCTTGTGATTTAAGGTTTTGGACATGTTGTTTATGATATTTTACAGTTGGGTTCAGTTACAGCCATGGGCACTAAGAAGTGTCCAGATAGATGATAAAGGCTATGCTATGATTCACACAGACAGATAAATTATCACTACCCTTTCGTAGTGAATGGTTCTGCCTGTCACAGAGGATTTCTGAGTGAATGAGCGAGCATCCATCCCAGATGGCCCACATGGAAACCAGCCTGTCCATCGGTAACTTTTTATATGGTGTGTGTATGGGGGGGGTAGGGGGTAGGGGGATTCCTTCTTGACTTTTTCTCTGCTGTTTTAAGGTGGGTTGGATTATTTCAGACCTCAAAGTAAGTGAATTGCATATGAAACCCAGTTAAATTTTTTAAAAAGTCATTTTGACCTGGATTAACATTTAAACTACATGAAAATATCTCCAAGCTGTTGTCTTCACCACTGCTGGTGTGACTGTGGTGTTTGTGGGCTGCCACATGCCTCCACAGTTTGGTTTTACGTGTGTGAGCATGGATGGATAGAGCCATGAAAGATGCTTGACCACGAACAAATCCTACTTTCAGGTGGCGGAGACTGGAACGGATTTCAAGAGGTAGTTGAAGGGAATGGGTGGGCTCTCAGGGGTGTGCTGTGCACCACCAAATTCTTCCTATCCGTTTCATGTTACCCTACTAGGACTCCCCAGGGAACACTAGTAGAATCTGTATTTTAAAGTTTATTCACTTGCCTCAGGCAGAAACCCTGAAGGCTACTCTTTTCACCTCCAAATGGAAGGTATTTCCAATTATACCTGGCTGGCTTTGTCAACAGTGCTATCTTGTGGTGGTGAGGGACATCCGGGACTCAGAGCCAAGGAGTACAGTCTTAGCGGAGCCCTGTGGCCTCAGAAATCCCTAGCTCTCCCAGGCATCAATTCTTAATAATTCTTCACCTTTCTTCAATTTGGCAAATTACAATAGGTCAGTTAGTCAGTGATTTAGGCTTCCCAGGCCACATTAACTACTTGAGTTTTGTGTGTTGTTACAACCCTTTAAAACATGCACAGAATGTTGTCACTTCCTGTAACTAGGAAAGCAAATTATGGGCTGTATGTGGCCTCACTTTGTTGACTCTCCAGATTTATGACATGGAAAATGAGAGGAGAAAATTAAGAGGAGAGTCAGAGCTAAGCATTTACATGTAGAACTCTAATATTTGTTCCTGGGGAAAAGTAAACAGGTCTGGAGCCGAAGGTTTTATGGCTGTGGTTTTGTTTTATTTTATTTTATTGGTTTTCGAGACAAGGTTTCTCTGTGTTCCTGAATGTCCTGGAACTCGCTTTGAGCAAGTCTGTTGAGGTGATCAAAAGTAAGAGTTTTCTACACCAGAGACTGCCTTCTGGGTAGCAGCTGCACGACGGAGGGAGGGGAGGTCACGACACTAGCCTTAGACCTGTGGAGTTTTGGCACGTGTGGTGCTGGGAACTGAACTCAGGTACTCATCCACTGAGGTCTACACACCCATCAGTTCCTTGAGACAGAGTATCACTGTGCAGCTTGGGCTGGCCTCAGACTCTTCCTCGTACCGTCAGTCACCAGGACACTCCACATTTAGTCACTTTCTGTGTTTGACTTCCCACCTCCTTTTCATTCAGTGGTCCTGGTGTTGCCATATTGATAGTAAATCTTCATCGTCAACTTGGCAGATGTAAAGTTAAGGAGAGCACACCTCTGGGTGTCTGTGAGAATGTCTCTAGAGAGTACTAACTGGAGAGTAGACCCACCCAGAAGTGACTGCCACCACTCTATGGACTTTTTGAAGGAGTGCTGACATTTCTCCTCTCTTGTCCCTAATCCACTTAAGTGTGAGCAAACCCTTGGCCTCTGCCTTTCCGCCACAGTAGACTGTGTCTCCTTATAGTGCGAGGCTAAGTAATTCCTTCTTCAAGTAGCTTTCTGCCTGGTAGTTGTCACAGGAGTGAGGAAAAAGTGGCTATTATACTAGCCGAATGGATTTTCAAGTGGGAATAATAATAATAATAATAGAACCATACATTGCATTTTTTAAGAGATGTACAAATAGAACTTAGTAGTTTTCATTTGATTTTAAATATAGTAGACATACCTTGTGGACCAGATTCTAGAAAATTAATTTTTACTCAGTGTTGTAGTTTGAATAACCAATTAGCGATACTACTCTTAGTGTGAAAGTGAGATAATGTATGGAGTCACCATGAAGTGCAGGGTTTAATGTTTCTGTATCTAGGATGTGCCCCGAGAAGCACGGACCTTGTGATGGTCACACCTTCGCCAGAAGTGACGGTTCATGTGCAGCTAAAACTGGGTTACTTGGAAGTGAAAGGCACCTGTGTTGCTGCAGTCACTGGGCTGCTCTGTGAGGCTGTAACCACTATGCTTCCCTTGTCCCTCACGCCCTTGCTGCTTCTGTTTCTGGAGGGTTCACTTGCAGACTCTTTTCTGAGCCCTGTCTCTTTTCTTGATAGAATGTCTACTGTTAACCTGCCGTCCATAGCGGTGCTTCCTGTGGGGATCTTAGCAGGCAAGCGTGTGCACAGAAATCATTTGGACAAGGTAGTCTGGGTCAGTATTACAGGGTTTCTGGTCTGTAATGCTGGGTCCCTGACTGATGGGCTCCAGGTGGCTGCCTATTAAAGGAGGGGCGTTGTTGGGTAGATTGGTAGGGCTTCCATCTGCCATTAGTCAGCATAAAAATTTCCTAATGGAGTTTGCATTTATTTTATGATTTCATCTTAGAATTTCATCTTAAAATGTGTAGTTGGTTTTTTTTTTAATCTTTTTGGGCTTGCTACCCAGCTCCCAAATAAATACACAGATACTTATTTTTACTTACAAATGCCCAGCCTTAATTTGACTTGTTTCCAGGCAGCTTTTCTTAACATAAATTATCCTGCCTAAGTTTTGCCTCTGGGCTTTTATCTTTCTCTATTTTATATCTTTCTTTACTTCTTACTCCATGGCAGTCTGTGTGGCTGGGTGAGTGGCTGCTGGTGTCCTCCTGTCCTCTCCTCTCCCCTCCTCTCCCCTCCCCTCCTCTTCTCTCCTCTTTTCTCCTCTCCTCTCCTCCCCTCCCCTCCTTTCCCTGGCCCCTCCTCCCCTCCTCTCCTTCTGTTTTTCTCACTCCTCTTCCTGTTCTCTCATGCTTAGATTTCTCCTTCTATTTATCCTCTTTGCCTGGCACCCCAGCCTATCCCTCTCCTGCCTAGCTGTTGGCCGTCAGCTCTCTATTAGACCAATCAGGTGTTTTAGATAGGTGAAATAACACAGCTTCATAGAGTTAAACAAATGCAACGTAAAGAATGCAGTGATATTTGCATCATTAAACAAATAATCCACACCATAAACGAATGTAACACATCTCCAACTAGTAATTCACAGTAAAGATGAGTTCACTTGTTGACAGAAATACATTTAGCTCCATTGGTATGGTGCTTGGCTAGCAGGAGCGAAGCCCTGAATCCAGTCTGTAGCACCGCATAAAACCACCGTGGAGGCACATACCCATAATTCCCAGACTTGGGAAGTGGAGGCAAGTGGGTCAGGGATTCAAGGTCAAGTTCAGTTACTTAGTGAATCTGAGGCCAGTCAGGGCGCATGTGTGCATGCATGTGTTCACATATAAGTGGCAGAAAGCTTCCTAGTGTACAGAGAGAGAGGATCAGGAAAAACACACCCTGCCTTCCTTAAGCACACGGCTTAATAAGAAAGGCAGACTTTATTACATTTACTTATTCCGTGTGTGTGTGTGTGTGTGTGTGTGTGTGTGTGTGTGTGTGTGTGTGTGTGGTGTGGTGTTGACTCACATGTCTGTGCAGGTGTGTGTGTTTGTGTGTACATGTGTGTGGAGGCCCAGAGTTGAAGTCAGATGTCTTCCTCAGTCTCCACTTTATTTATCGAAGCAAGATCTCACTGAACCTGGAGCGCTCCCATTCCAGGTAGTGTGTAGCTAGTCAGTTTGTCCTGGAGTTCTGTCTCCAGGAGATTGAGATTAGAGATTACAGACAGCAACTTCGCCCACCTAGTTTTTATGTGGTGGGTTCTGAAGATCCAAAATTCAGTCCACTTTACCCACTGAACAATTGCTTAAGCCCCAAGTGGTTTTTGTTGAATTATTCTGAGAATCTAGGTCCCACATGACCTTGTTCTGTGGTGAACCTATCTCTGCGTTTGTCAGGAGACTTTGCACTCCATGTCTGTAGCTAGGATTATTGGTTGGGAATCAGCTAGTGATGTGCCATGGAGGAAAAGTCTAAGGCAGAAATGTAGAAGAGGAACTAGTTGGGAAAATGAGGAGACTGTGGGGGGGGTGGTATGAGAAGGCAATATGGAGTTAATATGATAAAATGTATTATGTACATGCATAAAATGAAACCTATTATTGTGTGTAATTAATATATGCTGATAATTTTAAAGAGGTAATAGTCCCATTTTGTATCTAGTCTCAGGCAATTATTTTTAAAGAATGACTTCTTTGACCTATGTTTACCCCATCCCCACTCTACCCTCATTTGTTAAGATTCTGCAAATCGTACTGACATACATTTCTCTCAAGGATTACTACCATTTTGAGAACATCCCATGTATGCACGATTTTTCTGAGTTCCTTTAAATACCGTAAATGTTTTGCTGGGTTTTGTTGATTGTTTAGGTTCTTTTTTGAAAAGTGCCTTGGCACATCCAGTGACCTGAGACAGTATTTGAAGTCCTGGTGCTTTATGTTAGTTGGATAAATGAATGTTTTTACTGAAGCCCAAGTAGGACATTTAATATAGTGTCTTTGGAGCTGTAGTCAAGTTGGCTGGAGCCTAAAGCATAATGAGAAAGCCAGAAAGGGCCTCCTAGACAGAGGGATGGAGTCCAGTGTGGATGGGTTGTACAATATGCATTGAATTTTCTGTGTGCATTTGTAAATGTATCTAATATTTTTCATTTTTGTATAGGATAGCAAATAAGTTTAATGGTAACTAGGTATGTTTATATTCTACTTCGGTAAAAATGTGTGAACTACTATGGTCATGAGTAATTCTACAAAATGTAATTAAGTTAAAATGCAAGTTAATTACTGAAGTTTATTCTGGCCTACTCTTCAGGGATCATTTTAATTATGACAGGTTTAACATATCATTTTAATAA
Source organism: Mesocricetus auratus (assembly GCF_017639785.1). Lineage (NCBI taxonomy): Eukaryota > Metazoa > Chordata > Mammalia > Rodentia > Cricetidae > Mesocricetus > Mesocricetus auratus. Next base: position 54,859,192 of record NW_024429190.1, read on the forward strand.
TGTTTGTAAATGCCATTTTTCCCATTCACTAAGAACAAGGACTTATGATGTCAACAGGGTAATTCCCACGGTCAACACTTTTTCTTCAGGAGACTCCCACATTTGAGCCTGGCCACCGCAGTGACTTTTCTTACCAAGGTAAAGTAGGCACTCCCTGCTGTTTTCCCAACCTGCTGATTGCCTTGAAAACAACATTTGTGTAGATCACTGGCCATTCTTTTTTTCCCCCTTAAACCACTGCTTGAAGTAGAGGTGACTGCTTAGATGTCATCAAGGGTGTGGGTAATGGTGGACTTCTGGGTGATCATGGGCCTCTGAGTGATCATGGGCCTTTGAATCTTCAGTTTTTTCTGAGACTGGGTTTCATCTTTCGAGAACATAGCCGATACCTTTAGAGCCACATGGAGGGTTTTGGGTTTGCAGACTGGCTGTTTACGATGGCTGCCTTATCCGGTGCCTGTTTTGACATTCTGTTTCTTCTGACCTTTACTTGCTAAGTGCACTTAGATTTTGCATACGCCTGCTCTTTGGGAATCTGCTTTGATAGTATACTCACCTGTCTTTCCTGTGAGGTATGAATTTGTCAAGTTAAAAGTAGCTGCTCTGTGTCGTAGAGGGACAGAGTCCTTCAGCTGCTCTCACTGGGACATTTGTGGCTCTTAGCCCATCAACTGTTCCAAATGGCCAACTTCCATGATTCCTGGTGTCCTTTGATGGTTTTGCCCTGAGACCTGGCTCAGGGCCTGTGACGTACAGGCTTAAGAAAGGAGGCCCTGTGTGAACTAGCAGAGGTCCAGGCTTCCCCGGGCCAGCCAGCAGCATTCAGTGTGTCAGTCAGTGAGCCAAATTAATTGACTAGCATGTGTGGAGCAGACTGGCCAACTGGACATGAGACAGTGCTCAGTGTGTTGTTGAAGACAACCTCCAAAACTATGTCCTCTCTCAATTATCAGAGACTATTGACATAGCATTTGGGGGAAATCATACATGTCATTTTTTAATACCAAATTTTGGTCCTTGAAATCAATTGTGTTTATTTTCTGACTAGCCCAGTTGCAGACAGTAAATGAGACTGTTTAAAGGAAATCCATGTTTAGTTTCAACATCAGAAACCATTACTCCTACTTGAACAGCATGCATGTCCACATTTAGTAATCCACTGTTTCTAGTTGGCCACATATGCCAATTCCTCCTAGGTTAAGTGGGAAGCCATGTACCACTTTCAGTGTCAAGAAGTAGAAGTTATAGAATTTCACAGAACACATACTTTAAATCAGTAAGTCAGTAAATTTGCTATCTTCCAACAAACCTGTCAAAAGGAGGGACTTGCCACTTTAAGGGCTGGACCGTGCAATCATTCAAATCTGACGGCTGGTACCTCACAGTGTGGTTTATTTGGAGAAAAGGCCTTTACAGAGATAAACCGAAGTTCTTAGGGTGGGCCCTATCTACCATGACAGTTATCTGTATATGGAGAGGGAGCCCACAGAGAGTACCAGGGAGCAGGCAGCCTCCCACGAGCCAAGGAGGGAAAACCAACCCGTGAGCACCTTGGTTTCGGACTTCTGGCCTCCAGAGCCCAGAGAGGGTTTATTGTTTCAGCCACCTAATCTAGGGTCCTTGGCCAGTGAATTCACTATTGAGTGTAGACATGAGAATAACAGCGTAACAGTATGAGCCATATTGGTGTGTGCCTTCAATATCAGCACTCAGGAAGCACAGGCAGATGCATCTTTGTGAGTTCGAAGCCAGCCTAGTCTACACAGTGAGTCCCAGGATGGCCAGGGCTTTGTGCAGAGACCCTGTCTCAGGAGAGGTGGGGGCAATGGGGAGAAAGAGAGAAGGGAGGAAAGAGAATGAATGACATGAGACCTGGAGAAAATTAAGCCACCAATAGCTTCAAAACATCAATATGGGTTAAATGTGATCTGGGTGGGGGAAACTTAATGCTTATTTCCTCTATGGCCTGCACCAGAGCCCTAGATAGTAGGAAACCATGAGGTCTTAGTGTGGCAGGGTCCTTGGACGTCATCTGTTGTAAACTCTGTATTTGTAGGGGGGCATCCAGCTCCTGCTGTGCATAGACATTTATCCAGATGTTACCCAGGTGAGTGTTGGGCTCATTCGTGCCTAGAACCCAGGCCTCCTGCTTTCTGGTTAAAGCAAGCCCCAGCCTTCTGTTTCCCCAGGACTCTGACTACATACATCTAGCTCTTTCTGTTATGACAAAATTGGCTTAGCTAAGCAGCCTCTTTTTCTTCTCCCTCCTTTCTTTCCCTTGTTGCGAATATTTTCCACATACAAAGGGATAAAGACTAGGGTCATAATCGTTTAAACTACTTAAGATATTAAAAGCAAAGTCAAGTTAGGCTGCTTCTGTGGACACATTTCTTTCCCTTTCTCTAGAGGCGACTGCAGTCTGGCCATTGTATGCTGTACGCATCGTTATAGTTACTAACATGATGAAAGGTGAGCTGTGGACATGAGGTTGTAATGAGCTGGTTCCGATGTGCCAGGGCAATGCAGGGTGCCAAAGAGAAGCTAGGTACCACACAGGGAAAGCTAGATGTAGAAAGTTTCCGTGAAGACATGGTAAATGTTTTGAGGAGAAACGTGCTTAGTAGATGGCATAGGGTGTGGAGGTGGCCCAGTTGGTAAAGTGCTTGTAGTACGAGCCCGAGGACCCGAGTTTGGATCCTAGCACTTATGTAAAAATTGGTGACACATGTCTGTGACCCCATTATGGAGGGTGGGAGCAGTAACAAGTGGAGCCCTGGGGCACACTAGCCAGCCATCTTGACCAAAGGGATGAACTCTCGGTTCTGTGAAGACCCTGTCTGAGAAATAAAATAGAGAGTAACTGAGGAAGGCATTGAATGTTGACTCCAGTCTTTGCAGGCACAAGCAGAAACATGGATACACACGCACACACATACACCACACACAAATACACATACAAGTACATGATGTGTACACGTCACGTGTTAAGACATCATGTGATACCCCAGCAACATGTACAGGTATTATGTTTCAATTAAAAATAAACTTAATTTTAAAAATCAGTATTAGATATTTCCTATTTTTCCCAATATTGAATGCTACATAGAAACATGTCACAAGAATCTCAAGTTGTTCTTTTAAAAATACTTTGCATTTTTTATCATGTGTCTATATGGGCACTTACATGTTAGAGCATGTGTGTGAAGGTCTGAAATAAAGGTCTTTCTTGTGTGGGTTCCTGTGGTTGGACTCACAGGCTGGGCAGCAAGCGTCTTTTCCCACTGGGCCATCTCAGCCACCCCCCTCAATCTGTTATTACTCCTCTGAGGCTTATTTACAAAATTTATCCTCAATGCTAAAAATACTTTTCCAGGGTGAGGAAGATAAAATAGTGTTTCATTTAATTTATAACCTTCCACCTGCTTTAGCGTTTCTCTAGGTTCTGATAAGGTGATACCTAACACAGCCGCTGTGTTGTACTGTTTGTTTGGGGGAAAATGACACGAATAGTCTGTCCGTGCTTGGTACAGATGCAGTGAACATGGACGTCAGAACTAAGCCACGTTTCTCTGTTCCATTTCTGATATTTAGGCTGCCTCTAGCTTGATTCTGTCATTCAGGATGCTGCTATGAATATTCTTATACGTGTTTCTTTGTGTGAATGTGTGAACCTTTATTTAGGATATGTGTCTGTGGGTGGAATTGCTAAGTCACAGGGGGTACACGCACACTTGCTTTCAGTCTTTCTAGAAACTGCAAATGATCTTTCCCAGTGTTGTAACAGTTTGTGTTCCTGCTTAAAGACAGGATCTCCTGGGCTCCACCTCATTCAAGCAGGGCTTTTGGGATAATCTGATGCCCTGGAGTATGAGTTTCTTACACATCGATTGGGTTTTGGTTGTGTCTCCTTATGTTGTACTACTCAGAGACAAATAGAATGGGTGGACCTAGAATTCGCCTCCGTCATTTGTCAACAAGAAAATAGAGAAATGAGGCTGCTGTCTCGGATCCCCAAACTAGGTTCTGTGACTCTCCATCTTCTGTTCTTTAGTCTCAGCCACACAAAGGAACCGTTGGAATAAATGACCCTTGGGTGCTGTTCTGAGCAGGGTCTGGGATGAGACCGCCTCTCATTGAGTTCTTCAGAGAGCTCATGTGCCTTTGGCAGAGGTGGGGTTTCTCTGATCTGACTGTACCTCAGTCCCAGATCGTCACCTTGTGTAAACCCTCAGGCTGCTGGGAAATGGAAAGTGTGAGCTTCATTTATTGGATCTGTTTCTCCTCCTCTTCAGACCCTTCTTGAACTTCTCTCTGCTTCTGGCCTACAGCCACCCTGGCTTTCTTTTATCTTTATAGTTACTGAGCCCCTTCCAAACCAGGGCTCCTCTCTCTGACCTCTGTAGCTCTTCCCTCCTTATCCTTGGGCTCCAGTCCCTTCCACAGGAAGCCCCCCCAGCCCTGGCTCTCCTGTGACCGTCTCCCTCCAGAGTCCTCACCACCCACCACCGTGGCCAGTTTACACGTCTGTGTGTCTGGGGCACCTCAGGAAGTGGGGGACCAAGTCTGGTGTGCCCTCTTTCTATCCCTGGCTTCTAGCAATGCGCCTGACACATGGCGGGAGGGAACTCAGCAAATATTGGCGAAGCCAGGGAATGAATAAGTGGTCTGTCTTTACAAAGCTCTTCTTGTCTAATTCTCTGATGGGGCTTTCCCATTTCTTCCCCAGCCTAGCCCTATAGTATGGTCCTCTGGAAAAGAACAAATCTTGTAGACTGTTAAAGTTGTCTGTTCATGACTTAAAGGGCACAGCAAGGAGATAAATAGGGATGAAGGGAAGAATGGGGGATCAGTTATCAGAGGGGGTGGGCTAGAGCTCTCTGTGCCTACAAAGGCCTCCTTCAGCCCTCAGCCCTCAGCCCTCAGCCCTCAGCCCTCAGCCCTCAGCCCTCAGGCAGTTGGAGTGTTGCCTTCTGATAGCTTCCAGTACAGCCGGCTGGACCACAGCAGGACAAGCTATTACTCTTCCTCCTTGTAGTTATTATAACTTAGGGACGCTAGCCAGCGTAGTGTAGTTGTGACAAAATACCTGAGATGACTTAGAGGGAGGAGAGGTCAACTTGTGTCGTGGTTCATAGTTGGGGGGGCCGGGCTTTGTCCATACTTTCTCCAGCAATCCTAGTCAGGTGTGTTGAGGCTTTACGTCAAGGCAGAGGGGGTGGCACAGGAAAGCTGTTCAGACCACTGCAGCCAAAAAGCAAGAGGGAGGGAGGAGGGTTGAGAGGAGGAGGAGGGGTGGGCACATGCTTCCAGGAGGAGGGCATAGCCCTAACCATGACCCGCTCACTTCTTACTAAGCTCTGCCTCCTAAAGGCTCTCTTCCTCCCCAAACGGCAGCCAGCCCTCTAGCACATGGTCCTAAACCGTAACGGGGAGGACATCTAAGTAGATCTCATTTGTGTCTTCTCAGGGTCAGGTCTAAGGAACTCAAAACGAAGGTATAATATAAGTATAAGAAGCACCCTACTCCATGACTGCTTTGACTTACACAAGACCTATGTGTTTTCTCTCTGTGAGTAATCATTTTGTTACAATACCCCTTAAAGGGTTACAGAATCCCTGTTTTAGTCCCAGTAGTGTTGACGACATCATACTTTTTTTTCACTTCTGGAGGTTGAATCCAGAGCCTCCTGGTACTAGGTGAGCTAGCACCAAACCACAGCCACGCCCTGCCTTTTATTGTGGTTTTCAGTCTCCTATGTTGTGACTTCCACAGTCCCAGAGCTCCTAGTGTAGGGGAAAGAGGAGCCATCTTCTCTCTTTTATTAATTTACTTATTTATGGCTGTAACTGTGAATCTTGAACTATTAAAGAGACCCAGTCTTCAGTGTTATTCTTAATTCATTACCAAAAGAAACAATTCACTTAACACTAGGTAGGAAACAAACGTTTTTAAGATAGATGAGAACAAATTGTCACTTTTTTGTGTTTGTTTGTTTGCTTAGCCTAGGCAGGGAGTCTAGACTTCACTGTACTCTCAGCCATGTGAGCTTTCTGTTTTCATTGCCAGCAAGGAGTGACTCTGGTGTGGCAAGAATGCCAACCAGGCACATTAAAGCTAATTAAACAAAACTCTGTGGCCTCAAGGAAGAATGATTCTTTTGCTCTGAAATAAAGGGACATTTTCCTGTAGTATATTATTGATTTTTCAAATGACCCGATAGTTGAGCGTAAGGTTAGTCCTGTATTTGAATAGAAATAAACAAGGCTCGATGAAGTTGAATTCCTCAGTCTGCGGGTCTGCTTTCATTTGCAATTAATAGTTTTAATTTGTAATTCAAGGACTGCATGGGTTCAGTGAAGTTTGACAAGGGACTTTATAGTTTGTAAGTGCCGTGTTTAGTGCTGGCTGTTATTGTTTCTACCACTATTTTTTATCATCTAGTGATGTTCAGTCTAGCAAACCCACATTGTCTTTTTAGGTAGGAGTGCCATCGTTTCCCACTTAATACCTTTGTTTCTTCCCTAACTCAAATGGGGCAACGGATTAGCTGCAATATGATTGCAAATGTAGAACATCTCTTTGGGGTGCTCGGCATTTAATGTATTAACCCCTCCTCCTCTTCCTTCCACTCATGCTGCTCTGCAAATCCATCCATATGCAATACAGTTGCAGCATGCATGATGGGGTACGCCCTTAATCCCAGGACTCAGAAGACAATAGCCAGACTGATCTCTGCCTCTGAGGCCAGCCAAGGCTACACAGACAGACCCTTTCTTGAAACAACTTAAAAGTAAATTTAAAATTCCATTGTTTCGTTCTGGATTCTGGGCTATATAGTTGGCATTTGGCAAAGTTGCAAATTATTTTACCCTGCTAATGTGTCAAATAATCCTCTTTTGTGACCTTTGTCTTCCTTCGGGGTTCTTTTCCCAGCTTGAGGTTTTGACTCCCATTGAAACCTGCTTTCTGAAAAGTGGCAGAGTGTGTATTGAAATTTCCATGCTGTAGCTCAGTCTTCCATTGAAGGACTTTCAGGCCCAATGAACTGGTACAAATAGTGTCATTCTGGGCACTGTCTTTTCATCAGTCCCCATGGGGACTCCCATGAGGCACACCGCACTCTTTTACTGCTTTAAAAATTACAGTCTTGCTTGTTCTCAGGCCACACATCTTCAAGCTCAAGCCCCTCTGTTTCTTTGGAAATCTGCATGAGTTTGGAAAGGCCCTAAGGAGTTTCTGATTCATAAACCATAGCAACTGAGGAGCACAGTATGCAGACATGAAGTCCAAGTCCCAAGGGTGGGCCATACCCTGAGTAATTATAAAATGGAACTCTAGAGAGAGATGGCGTTTGACAGCACTCCTGCTAGGGTTTGGATATGAAACGTCTCCTATATACTCGTGTGTTGATGCATAGTGGCACTCTTTTGAGAGGTTCTAGAACCCTAAGGAGAGGTACCTAACTGGACAAAGTAGGTCACTGTGGATGAGCCCTTGGCAGTATCTTGTCCCTGACCCCTTCCAGTATCTCTCTATATACTTCCTGTCCACTGTGGAGCAAGAGCCTCCTTCACCACATGCTTCTAACACTATAATGGTCTGCCCAAGTACCTGGAGTTAAGCAGCCATCAGTGGAGCCTTCTGCAACCGTGAGCTGAAACAAACCAGTTCCTCTTTTACATAAGTGAGGTGTTTGCTCGTGGTTAGGAAGAGTAACTAACAGACAACCTACTGAAGAAGATTTTTGCTTCCTTGGTTGTCTTGTCGCTGTCCATCAGAATGTTTTATCTGGAAAGTTCCAGCAGCGAGAGATCTATGTATTCTGATGGGGAATCTCCTTCCGTGTTAGCTGTGTGGAAATTTCCTCATCTGTCTCACGCAAGCTGTTTTGCAGGCAGAGTGGGTTGCGTAGTTCTGTAAAGCAAATAGCAGGCTGGCTTATCTAAACGAGGTGGGGGAAGTCATTCTTCTTCTCCTCTTTTTCCTTGCCTCCTCTATAATAACTTGGTCTTTAATAACCAGATCTCACTTAGGTCGTATAAGAACATGAGGCCCTTTAATGAAGATCATTGAGCTGTGATAATTACTAAGGTTTAAAAAAGGGGGGGCAGACATATATTTACCAGCAAGCTCAAGGTATTCTTAAGGCCAAGCTCCCTGCATTTGGGCTCAGGCTGCACATTGCTGTAATAGTGCTCACATTGGCCCCTGAATCCATCAAACAATGACACCCATCAGCCATGCACAAGACCCATCAGCCGTGCACAAGATATACCCTCCCAACTCCCTTCCCTGGGAAGTTACTATAGTCTTCATCAAAACAGGATGTCAAAAAAAGAAGAGAACAACATGGACTCAGGAAATAATGAATTCCACATAGTACTAAAAGTAAATTCTCAGGCCCTACAGGAAAAAAAATCTCTTAAAGCCCTGAAGTGGGCCAGAAAGGTAGAATAGATCAAATAGGGATAGGCTGGACATCCAGGGGACCATGAACATCTCCAAGAGGATGAAATGGGATTTGTTGTTGATGTTGACACACGGAGTCTCACTATAGAGCCCAAGCTGGTGTAGAATTCATGCTCCTCCTGCCTCTGCCTCACGTAACAAAATTGACAGAATTTTTGATTTAACTTGCCGAAAGTGCACTTTGTGGATGACTTTGAAAATAATTGGAATTAAATACATAAGCTTACATTAAAACAGTCACTTGGAGTAGGGTGGGGGTGGGCATATCAGAGTTCCTCAGGAAATGACAAGTAATCATTAGTGTGACACATGGTTCAGCTGCAAAAAGTATTTATACAGGGTTAGTATAAAAACAGAATATAGTTCCCAGCACTCAGGAGACAGAGGCAGGTGAATCTCTGTAAGTTCGAGGCCAGCCTAGTCTACAGAGTGAGTTCTAGGACAGGCTTCAAAACAATACAGAGAAACCCTGTCTGTAAAAACAAAAAACAAAAAACAAAACAGAATATAGGACAGAATGATAAAATAACTAGTGGTTGGGTGGGGAGGGTGGGTGGAGTTGGTGGTGGGCGTATGTGAGGGCTAACCTCTAGGATGGGAAGCCAAAAGATGAAAAGATAACAACTGGAAAAATCAAGAGTAGCAATGTCACATGTTATGTGAAACCATGTAGTTCATTGCCAGCAGAAATACTCAAAGATCTGAATGAGGGTCCCTCTAGGAAGTGGGGAAAACGGGGATGGGCAGGGCACAGCTGTTGTGTAACAAGCCTGTAGAACTCCCTGACTCTTAAATGTGTCTTTATAACTTTGGTTGTAAGAAGTGAATTATTTATGATCATCATGTAATAACCCCAACATAGAAAAAGGTGATAAAATATTCCTGATAGATATATACCTAGAGGAAGTACATCTTTATACATATTACAATCTGGCAACTGTTCTAACTGACAAGTCTACACAAAAAACTTCACAGTTCTATTTAAGATAAAAAAAAATCAGGAACTAAAATTGAAATTATACCTAAGTCAGATTATTTGAAATCTTTTCCTCTGGCTTGGCAGTGGTTTTGTTGTTGTTGTTTTGGTTTTGTTTGTTTCAGGTTAGTTTCAGTTTTAAAAGTTAGGTATCATTAATTTTGTGGTCAGTGTGAGTAAAGGATGTATGGAAGACCTTTCCCAAGAAAAAAATCCCAGGTGGGTTTAAGTAGACCTCCTGGCTGTTAGCAAAGAGTCTGGCAGTAATGTTAAAACCACCGTATTGAGGCCAGCATAGAATAATGTGGACTTGAATAGCATGATTTAATTAACATATGAATTTTTTTTCCGAGACAGGGTTTCTCTGTATTGTTTTGTAGGCTGTCCTGGAATTAGCTCTTGTAGACCAAGAAGTCTATATATGGGAAGTTCCTCACAGAGATCTACCTGCCTCTACCTCTGCCTCCCGAGTGCTGGGATTAAAGGCGTGGGCCACCAACGCCTGGCTCATGGTATGAATTAAAATTCCTGTTTGTAGTAAAATGCTGTTTTAAAATGTTGTCTGTCTTTAACATATTTGACAAGGACTGTTGCAGTTCATCATCTAAAAGACCACTAAGTAAACTTTGCTAGGTTTTGCTGCCTGTGACATTGGACAGGTGTGTGAATCTCTTCTGTATCACCACAACGGCCTGATATCCCTAGGATAGTGTCTACCTCATAGTGCAGGGCACCTGATGTTTTTTGCTTCTTCCACAGACTGTGAAAACTTGGAGTGAGGATTGGGTTCCAGTCTTTGTGTTGTCTGTTGCTATCTCCATGTGTCAGAGTGAAATTAAATACATGATTTGAATTTTGACAGGAGGGATTCTTTTCTATGGAAATGACCACAGAAGGTGTTTCCACATGAGATCTCAAGCAAAGCCATTTCCATTTCCCCTCTAAAATAAAGTTAATTATTTTAGCTATTAACTATTAAGTCTGTAAGATCACTTTTCCAAGGTACCCAGTGCATTCCTAGGCATTGTTTCCATGTTTCAGATGAAAACGAGAGAAAGGAAAGGGGCCAAAAAGAGAGACAAAAGGACCTCATCCTTCAAAAAGTTCTTTCCTAGAAGATGCTCCGGTGACTTCTGTTTACACTTATTGGTCAGAAAGTGTCATGACTGTGCATAGCTGCAAGAGAGTCTGGGAAGATATCTAGATTCCCAGCATCTCTAAGAAGATTCAGACTACACAGTGGGGTTGCTTTTGTATACCCCAACTATACAATAAGTTTCAAAAACTATATTTTATTTTCATTTAGGTATAATTTAGTTATACTATGTAACAATGTAAGATATCTTTTACTTATGCATTATAGTAAAAACATCTTTAGAAGACATTTTTCTGCCAAAGAAATTAAAATAAAATAAAATAAATGCCGGGCCTTGGTGGTGCACACCTTTAATCCCAGTACTTGGGAGGCAGAGGCAGGTGGATCTCTGTGAGTTCAAGACTAGCCTGGTCTACAAGAGCTAGTTCCAGGACAGCCTCCAAAGCCACAGAGAAACCATGTCTCAAAAAACCAAAATAGTAATAGTAATAATAGTAATAATAATAAAAGAAAATTTTCTGAAAACCATTATTTCTACAAGCATTTATTTCTACTAGTAGCTTGAGGACATGTGAAAAACTAATAGTAAAGGTGACAAAATAAATCAGTTTTTATAATATGAGAGGAAAGCTATAAATGTCACAAAAGATACTAGTAAAGTATTTTAGAAGGCCACTGAGGCATGACTTATGGCAAGTTCCTGGGGCTGAGCTTAGGATGGGCAGAAGTTGGGAAAGATCCTGGAGAGACTCAGATCTGAGCTGGGATCTAAAGGATCAGAGGATTTTCCTCCGTGTGCCCCCAGAAAGCCTCTGGTGCTCAGACCTGTGTGGCAGCTGGAGCACCTGTGTCATCACCCTGTGAATTACCTCACAACCACACTGTTGTAAAACTATACAAGTTTTAAGAACGCTTTTCTTTCACTATTTGATGATTTTTGTCACTTTCAAAAATGACTGCATTTTCTAAACCTCAGGATGTTAAGATGGCTTTGGGACAAATCATCTTTACCTCCAGGTCTCTATCCCTCTCTGAAGATAATTTCTGTCTTTGTCATGTGCGTGCATGTGTGTGTGTGTGTGCTCACAAATAAAAGCTTTCGTGGAAATATTAGGTTAAATGAAAGGAATCCATTTAGAAATCACATTGCTCCTAGACCAATAGGATTTTAGTGTCAGAAGATGCTTCAGGGACCACGTGGTGCAACCTCACTTGACTTATAGGGAGAGATGAGCTCCGCAGAGGTTATGGTAGACAGCCTTCGTCAGGACCCCAGCCAGGCTGTCAACTTCCTGGCCCCCTGCTCTTGTTTACTAACCAGTCAGTGCCTTGCAGACAGGAAGCGAGAACTTGAGAGAACCCTATTTCAGGATCCTCTATTCTTACTAGAAACAAGCCGCTTCCACACCTTGGAGTTTATCTGCTGCTGACGCAGCCAGGCTGTCAGTGCTGTCAGTGTGCTGATCCTCATTCCGCATCCTGTGCTTTGGTCCCCCATCATTAGAATTCCAAGGTTACTGTTGAGGACACAGTGACCCAATTTCAGAATCAAAAAGATGAGCGAGTCCATGTCCTCACCTGTCAGTGCTATGTGTTGGGTGCTGCGAGCTTTCCTCTGCCAGCACGCTTGAATAATTGCTCTCCCTAACAAGCCTGGTGTGATCCCAGTCCTGAGGAAGGCAGTGCGTTGCACTCGCCCTTGTCATCAGAGACCACAGGTCTGATTCTCTCTGTGTGTAGAGAGTTTTCTCCAGTTCCATGAGGGCCATTGCTCCTGCTCTTGGACCCAGAAAGGTCATAGTGGTGTGATGGTCTGGCTTCATAATGCACTCAGGAAAAGACACACACACACACACACACACACACACACACACACACACACACACACACACACACACTGGGCTGGGGGCAGGAATTGTATCTAGGACTTAGACATGGCCATTGTTTCCTCTGTTTCTGTGAGCTGGTCTTCACCTTTGTTTTACGGGGCCAGAGTGAGCAGTGGCGCTGTAATTCTACCCCAGGTCCTTCTAATGTCACTCTGTGCAGAACCAGGGCATGCATATAGGGCAAGGTAAACAGAGCTGTGCTCGGGAGGGTTCTTCAAAGGACTGCTTGCTCACAGGCTTCGCTGGGACAGCTCAGATTCTTACCAGGTTTGTGCGCTATCCTCTCTCCGCAAGGAAGTTTATGCAGTTTAAAAATGTGTGTCTTAAATGCTGGGTACATGGTGGCTAATACATGTGACTCCAGCGCTTGAGAAACCAAAGCAGAAGGATTCCTTCAAGTTTGAGGCTAACCTGAGCTATATAGTAAGTTCCCAGGCAGCTCAGGCTGCAGTGTAAGACCCTATCTCTAAACAAATGTGTGTGTGTGTATTTACTCTGTCTTCTTTTTTCCCCTGTGTGAATTTAAAACATTAGTTAGAATTGTTTTCTGTACTGAACCTTGAGGGTACTGAGCCAAGTGAAAAAAAAACCAGCCACAAAAAGACAAAAGCCGTATGACTCTACTTGCATGAGTCAGACCCTTAGAGACAGGGATGGCAGTTGCCAGGGGTTGCAAGGTGGGGCATATGGGAAGTTCCTGTTTAATGTGTACAGTTTCAGTTTTGCAACATGGAAGGTTATAGAGATGATGATGGTGATGGTTACACTGGGTTGATAATACATTTAAAATCAGTGGAAAGAGAATCAGTTCTACAAAGTTGTCCTGTGATGACCACACATGTACCTTGGCATGCATCTCCACACACACACACACACACACACACACACACACACAATAAATAAATTATATGGTATAGTTGTGTATAGTAACACAAAATAGGCAGTTTTTTCATAAATGCTTTGCAATTCCTGACACTAATAAAAGTCTGTCCTCTGTCATTTGTTTCTGTTCAACTGATAAGTGTGTGGCAATGAAGACAAGTGCAATGTCATTATAATATGCCAATCATAGGCTAATCGGCAAGTGAATAAACAGATATCTTAGAGACCTTCTAGGTCCTCACTTTGTGCTGTCTAAGTAACCCATCATATCCCAATGCTCCTGAATTCTTTCATTCATACATGCATTCATTCAGCCTTCCATGTTCCCATTCACTCATGCAGGAATCCTTTCTGATTACTCATGCTAAGTACTAGTTGTAGTGATATATTATTTGTGATTTATTAAATCTTGACTGAGGATTCAGAAAAGCAAAGTGAGCCTCAAGCTATAGAGATCAGGTTGTGGTGATACACACTTTAAATCCCAGAAGCCAGAAGCTGGGAGGTGGTGGTATACGCCTTTAATCCTAGGACTCAGGATTAAGAGATAGACAGATCTCTGTGAGTCCAAGGCCACCCAGATCTACAAAGAGTGAATCAGTCTAAAAGAGAATTATATTTCACATCTTTAACCCCAACATTAGTGAAGTATATAAGACAGAAGCAAGGTCTCAGAGAGGCATTCATTCTCCAGCCACACTGAGAAGAGGCAGCAGTGTGAGCTTACTGGACAGCTCATGGATCAGCCCTTTCAGCCTGAGGTAGTGGTAAGAACTAGTGGTTGGTTCTGATATTCAGTTTGAAGTTTGAACTCCAGTATCAGTCACTGGGTCTTTTATTTATTCGTGTTACTAATAGTCTTGGCTTCAAGGTGTTTTGAAACCTGCAAGAAGGAACAGGCTCCCGTAGTGCCAACCATAATGTACTTCAATAGGTGGGGGAACAGAGCCACATTTACAGGAGCTTTGAGAACACACTATTGATGCTGTCTGAACAGCTTAGCCCTTTACTATACTGGATGACTAGGAAACGGTTTTGTTTTGTTTTTGTTCCTGGATACCTTGAATGTATAAAGTAGTAAAATGACCAGAGTCAGGAAGTCATTGTTTAATGTCAATGGGGAAAGAATACTAAAGGATAACTTCATTGGGTGCAATAATTTCCCAATCAAATTGATTTATGCAGTGTCTATTACATGTGATAAGCAGAATATCTGAGCTATACAATAAGTGAATTACTTTTTACTCATTTAACAAAGACTCTTTCCATAGGCCATCCACCAAAAAGATGAAATATACTTTAAAAGTATACAGAACAGAGCCCAGAGTCTGGGATTCCCAGAGAAATGGCCCTAAGTTAGGCCAGTCAGGTGCCTATAAAGACCAAACCCACAAGACTGACACACTTCCTGCCTGTGTACTGTCCTCTATGTATGATCAAGCACATCCTGTGCAGTTGGGGCAACCAACCTTGTTTGCAGAAGTGAAAACATGGGATTCTTTATCTTACATGAACAGCAGCCCCCAGCACCCCAGGAGGTTATCCCTGTAGACAGGCTTCCCCTCCTGGTCATCTCTGTTCTACTTAAATATGACCTCCCCAGCAGATCTCACGCTGCCTGGGATTTTTAAGCCTCATCATTTCCCCCTAATGACTTCCTCAGTGATGTCAGCACGCCCCTCTCTTATGACTGCAGACTTGAGTCTAGCTTCTGTTTGACACCTGCATGGACCCTATGCGGGGATTGAGTCTGTCTGTCACCCTCCTGAATGCCCAGCAGCTGTAATTCCAGTAAGAGACTTTCACAGATTGAGTCCATTAGTGTTATGCCAGGAAGGAGCTCAATGCGGCTCTGACTCCCCCCCCCCCCAGGACTTATGGGCAGTTAGCAGTTGCTGGGGGAGGGGCTAACAAATCCCTGTGGGGGTCTGTGAGCAGTTAGCAGGTGTTGTTTGGAGGAGACTTTGGTGCTATGGTTGCCCATCGCTCCTCCAAGCAGCCCTCACCTGTGCCCCTGAGAGAAAGCCCAGCTATACTCCCCGGCTCACACTTGAGTGGGATCGTTGCTTTGTTTCTGTCTTGGGTGAACAGATGGCTGGTTCACGTGGCCCCAGGAAAAGCGACACAGATGAGTTTTGGAGCATACTCTGAGCTGTTCGTTTCCCCCTGTAACACTCTGAATACATCCTTGTGCCCTCACGGGTGTATTTTGTGATTGAATGTAGTTCTCCTTCCAGTGACCAGCAGACACTCTGCTCTCAAACCAATGATGGGGACAAGCGAGATGCTAAGCACACAGCAAACATTTGCTGACCTTTCCTGTCTGAAAGATGGATTTACAGAATGTTAAGACTGGAAACTAATCGCAAGAATGGTAGGGAACTGTGACTTAACTTTTCTAAGGAGTTACTAAATTGTTCTCCATTAGTAAACAGCCAGATAAATAAATGTTCAATTATATAGAATTTTAGAATTTTCTGTTTTCTAATCATTAACCTTAGCCTTCTTCACATAAATTCACATAAGTAGATAAATCTCTGAATATAATATTTATCTATATAAAATTCTTGATAAGAATCAAGTACTTTTGTCAGCTCTAAGAAGTTCCAACCTACACTGCCTTACCTGAATGGTGTGAAATCGAATGTGCACACTACATAGTGTAGCAGAGTAGCCACTGAGACAGTTACAAATATGCGTGTAGGGACTATGCCTCGGTAGCCTCGATGCCAGCAGTTGGCAGTTTAAGTCATGTTTCATTTCTATCTAGTGAGGTGTAATTGCCTGTTGGACCTGAGTTGTCCAGCTCCTTTAGAAACATGTTTGATGTTTGCATGTGACGCCAAAGTAACTGGCATGTCTGCTCTTGTCATTCACCGTCAAAACATGTGGTCAGTCACCTTGTTGTCCAGGTCACAGCTAGAATGGGTCATTTTAGTTATATGTATTTTGTAGTGTTGGGACCTTGGACATGCGGACTCTTCTACTGAGTCAACAAGCCACTTTTTAAATCCCTTCTTCTGTAACCATAGTTGTTGTTTTTCCACTCATCATCTAATAATGATGTAATAATGTAGTAATAATATGTAGTAGTAGTGACTGTCTAGAGTCTTTGCTTTAAATCCAAAATTTCAAGCATTTCTATTGCAGTGATACCAATATCACGTTAAATATTTCCTATATAAAATAAAGTTTGCTCTTAGCAAATAAAAGTATGATTTCTGGCATTTAGGAATGTTCTCCCTGTTACAAGGTCACCTAAACAACAGAAGTGAAATCACTGAAAAGCTTTTTGCTCTTAGGGCTAACACTGTCATTTCAAACCTGCTGTTACAGGTGTGCCCTATAGTCTGACAGGGTATGTGAGCCAGAGTAAATGAATCAGCGTGGCACAGTCTATCAGCAGCGCTCTCCAAACTAACCGCCACGCACAATAAACTTTTATTGGAGACACAAAACAAAAATGTGTTAACTTGAGGCTTACACACACAGGGTTAGACCTTGACGGGACTATAGTGACATGTCGGAGCTTACACAAGATTGTTTCAGGGGAAGGAACACTTGCTATTGTGCTGAATTGCCAGTGCATTATGAGAATTAAAAGTAAGCTGGGGTTTTGAAGTTCTCCACAGACCTCATCTCCTCTGATTGCTCACACCAAGGCAGAGCATTGCCACGGCCCTGCGCATGATTGACACTGTTGAACACCCCGAGTCACTGTTTTATTTCTCCTTCCTATTTCCATTCACAGTAAGCACTGAGCACGCACTGTTTCTACTGTCCTTAAGTAGGCCCCAACATGCTGTGTGGATCCAGTATCTCTCTGCTTCCAGCCTCGACCACTGCCTTCCCTTTCCACAGCCGCCACGACCACTCCCCTTCCCTTCCTGCCCTCAGCGCCGTCAGCCGTTTCCCCCAAATTCTCCTTGCCGAGGAGGCAGAGGTCCCCTTCATTGTTCTGCTTCGGCTTTGTCATGTTTCAGACTCAGTCACAGGATCAGCAATCAGTGAATCAGGTTGATTGGCATTTCCCAGCCGTGCTTATGGTGCTGTGCCCTTATATGAGTATCAGGGACTATTGCTTCAGGACAAAATGTATTTCTGCATAAAGTGACTCACTGAAAGGCAGATGGGGCGATTTCTTGCTATTCTGCATCGTGGTAATTTTCTTTTGTCAATTAATGTGAAGAAACATAATGTTTCTTCAATCTGTTATAAGCATAGATATGTCACAGCCAAATGTCACATCCATCCAATTTTAAGAAATATGGAATGGCATTAAATTGATTAATGACTATCAAAGTGAGTCAGTTGTTTATATGAAGTTTTTAATGGCAGTAGAATATACACCATAGAATTTGCCTTAATGTGATCAACTTTGGGATATTGATACTAACTTGTGTTAAGTGCTGACTGTGTGATCTATTGAGGGCAAAAATCTGCTTGGACTGCTATAGCTGTGTGTCTTAAATAACATACAGTTCATGTACTTATCTATTTCATGAATAACGCTCTTTATCTTAGCTTTTTTAATTGGCATATTTTGTATGTAGAGGGTACAGCATTATCATCTGATACATATACAATGTGTCCTGATCAGGATAATTAGCAATTTCCGTCACCGTACAGTCATTTCTCATTTCTGTGTTTGGGGACTCGAAGTCTCTCCATTAGTTACTTGGAAGTCTGAGCTCACAGTTGTAAATTACACTTGCCCTTACCAATCCCCCAGTTGACTGTAGTTTTCACCCAATATCCAACCTCCCTTTTCTTCCTGCTGCTCCACCCTCCAGGTTCTGCCGATGCCCCTTCTCTCTCCTTTGTTAGACATATTTACCTCTCACTGTTTTAAGGACTGGGAAGTCTGAGGCCAAGGAGCTGGCCCATTTAATTCCTAGTGATGGTCTTCTCCCCTCCTCTACAGGTCTACCCTCTTGTGTCCACATGGGGGGGAGGTGACAACGAAGGGAAGGAGGGAGGAGCTCTTCCTCCCACAAAGCCACTAGTTCACCATGAAGACACCGCACTCCACCTAATTCTAGTTGCCTTCCATTTTCAAATGCAGTCACGTTGGAGGTGGGTGCTTCAACCAATCAGTTGTGATGAGGTGACACCATTCAGTCAGCAGCAGGTAGGGACTCTGATCCTGTGGTATAGAAGAGGAAACAGGCAAACAAAAATCTAACGGTGTCCACGTGTCCCTCAGGAAGTCCTTGGCAGAGTTAGGACTGCAGTCCAAACCATCTGGCCCTATGGACCACACTAGTAACCACCACACTCTCCATGTCCCTTAAAAGGACCAAGAATATCAATGAGTCCTGTACACCCTGGACCCTGACTAGCATTCTGGAAGTACACAGTGATTGAAATGAACTGTGTAAGCCCAGAATCCGCATAAGCAGCCATGTATCCCAGCTGGCTACACATTCTTCACACCTCTAGCTAAAATGGCTGTCTTTAGAACCATGTCTTCATGATGGGGATTTCTAAACATACACAACACTATAGAAGATAGATGAGCCCTTGCAAGCTTGTCACCCACAATGGACAAATATCCATTCAGGACCAATCTTGTTTGCTGTGCGGCCCTCCACTGCCATCCTATCGGGATATTTTAAGGCAAAATCTAGCTATTGTATTATTTTACTTATAGCTTCTTCAATATTTATCTTGTCTGAAAGGTGCTCTCTGAAATCCATCACAGCACCACCCTTAGAAAGTTAACCACAGCCCCCTGCGATCTGATGTCTCGTCAGCACCCCAGCTCCCATTGCACAAATGTCTTTGCATCAGGGTCCAGGTAGGAATCTTAACATTGCATTTGCTTGATATAGTTCCCCACTTTCTTTTGATCAATAGCAAATCTTTTTCTCCCCCACTTGTTAAGTTTTCTGCTTGTCTTTCTCTACCCCCAGTAGAGGAAGAGCTGCCTTTTCATTTCCCATAAATCCCAGGAGAAGACAGTAGAACAATTGCAGAACTAGTGGCCACAGGGACAGCATTCAGTTGCCCAATCCCACTGTGCTGTAATAAAATTAATGCCCATTACCCATGGTACCTCTTAGTAAAGATCTGATGCTGTGTTTGTTCTAAACTCTGGGCTTGGGAACTTGGAAATTCAGTAGTAAGGAATGTGTCCTCATATAAAAATGACTCTTAGGACTGGAGAGATGGCTCGGCATTTAGCAGCACTGGCTGCTATTCCAGGGGACTCACTTTTGATTCCCTGGCTGGCCCTGAACTCTATGTAGATCAGACTTGTCAAAATCCCCCTGCTTCTGCACCCTAAATGCTAGCATTACAGATGTGAGACACCATGCCTGGTAAATCTCAACAATTATGAAAATCTGATGAAAATGGATTTCAGCCTGGGAAATGCCCACCCACAGACATTTATATATGCTAACTTCAGCTTGGTGACAGTCGTGGTCACTTTCTTAGGATCCCACTTATCGGAAATAAGACTAGACCTAGGATGGGTTTACTCTTTGTAGTTTCTGGTCTCTTAGTCTCTTGATTTGCCCCTATTTTATCTCACAGTAAGTTCTAGGATATAGTAAAAAAGAACGTCAGTGGAATGAAGAGTTGTGTGCTCACTCATTCATATATGTGCACATAGATGCACATGCACACACATGCATGCACACATATGCACACGCACACACATATGACAAGAGTCCTTAGACATGGGGCACTCCCTTTGTCCATCCTTTGCCCTGGTTTTCATGTGGAAGGTGACTAATACTTTTGGGAGCAGAGGCAGAAGTGAGGACAGGGCTTTCTGGTGTAAGTGGTTGTAAAATCCCTGCCTGCTGCATGGGCTCTGCATCCTGCATAGCATCCTCAGGTAGATACCCGGATGTGCAGATGACTGTCTTTATGGAATGCTGTCACAGGGCATCCTGTTCCTGGATTAAGGTGTCTCAGCTGTCATTGAGCCATATGCAGCACTTTGGGATTAGTGTACTGGCTCTCCGTAGAGATCTGTTACTCAGCGCACACTGTGACCTTCAGTCGGGAAGGCCTCATTAAATCTCGGCCGTGTTCCCAGAAGTCAAAGCCAGCTCCAAGGAAGCACTTGCTGTCTGCAGGCTGTTGGCACAAAGGGACACTCCGTTACATTGTCATCAGTATCACAATGGGCAGAGGAGGGAAATAGTACCACTCTTTCTCACCTGCTTTCTTTTAGTGGAAGAGACTAAAGTCCAGACAAGCGAGTGAATGTAAGTAAGTAGGAATTTGTCACCAAGTGCCATCTTATCAGTCTTTCCTGGTGTTCGAGAGTGTGTGTGTGTGTGTGTTGGCGTGAAAGCAATTGAAACTTAAGAAATGCTGGTTAAAAATATACACACATGCATAAATGCTTATTCAAATATAAATGGGCCAGGGAATGATTTTATCTCAAACTGAGAGTATAAATAATAGCTGATTTAAATTTATTGCTATCTTACTGTAAAGTTGGCTGCAGAGCATGACTTGGAGGCCTGTGGGACGATGGTGACTGAGCTGTGTCAGCCTGAGACGGGGCCTCTGGGTCTCAGTCTTGTCCCTGCCCACCACCCCATCACCATTGCTTCTGAATGGTTTCCAGCCTGGTGTCTGGTCTCACAGTTAGTCTGCAGGGTGCACCTACCTTACAGCAAATGCTTCTTGGCAAGGGCTATCACATCATCAGATGACATTTTCAGTTATGATCAAGCTGGAAAGGAAATTTTAAAAAATTAATACCTATTCTATGATAACTGAAAAAGCATTAAAGAGACTTTAAAATGAAATAATAACTTTGGCTTTATTGACTAAGAGTAGGTCAAAAAGAAAAATATTGCTGAGGTATAATTTATCAACCTAGCATTTATTCTTCATTGTCTAAGAAGATACATCAAACAGTTAGGGGGATTTGTTACAAAAAAAATTCATAACAGAACTGCTCGTTGGTCTTGCTTACTTGTAAAGTTTTTTCTTATTTTTGTCAAGCAAGTAATTGTCAGATTCACTCTGAGAAAATAAAGATGGAAGCACTTGGATTTTGTATGAACTGCCCCGCCTCATGATAACCCAGGGCCTGCTGTGTGTTGGGCAAGCGCTCTACCACTGCACTTGATCCTCTCCTTATATGATTCTGACTGCATAGACCAGGCGGGGCTCAAACTCACAGGAACCAGCCTGGATCTGCCTCCAGAGGAGTGCTGCTGGAATGAAGTGCAGTGCCAGCACCACCAAATGCCGGACTCCTCTCTTACGTGGATTTAGAGGCGCAGTCTGAGTAGATTAGCTCTTGCTGCACAGGTTCAAGCTGTAAGACTAACTGTAGCCTGCCCATCCCCCCACCCCACATGCTGCATCCTGGAGCTTTGTGACCACAGGGAGGCTTGTGCCTGGAGGATGGTTCTTGGTCCAAACTAGGAGGTACCACACACAGCAGAGCTGGAACGCTGGTTCCATGTTCCACAGAGGTTTCCAGTGGAGTGCTGGAAGCAGGTGTAGACCAAGTAGTGGTGGATTTATGCTCACCTCGATGCAGAAGCACAAAGGACAAGTGGGTGATGCCCTCCTCGGCAGCTGTCTGAGACGTGCCTTGTGTGGCAGCGAGCTCCATGAAGTGAGAGTAGATTTGCAGACCAGTGATTCTATGATTCTATGATACCTTTCTGTCAAATTGTAACCATAAACAACAAACCAAAAGATCCCCAAGTGTCCCAACCAACAGTAACATGTCAGGACTTTAGTTGTCCTGTTACTGTGAAGAAACACCATGACCACAGCAACTCCTATAATGAAAAGTGTTTAATTGGAGCTTGCTTATAGTTTCAAGGGTGTAATTTACATCATGGCGTGGCGTTGTGCAGGCAGGCCTGGTGCTGGAGAGGTGGCTGAGAGTGCCTGGTGATCTGGATCAGCAGGCAGCAGGAAGAGAGAGACACTGGGCCTGGCTTGGGCTTTTGAAACTCCAAAGCCCAGCCCCAGTGACACATTGCCTCCAATTAGGCCACACCTACCCTAACAAGGTCACACCCCCTTAGTTCTGTCAAGTAGTGCCACTCCCTAATGAGCAAGCATTCAGCACGTGAGCCTGTGGGGCCTTTCCTATTCAAACTACTGCAGGCATATTAGAGAAGTTACATGGGATTTAAAAGAATGTGAGTACCTTAATATATTTAAATCTAATTAGTCACGAATTGTCATCAGACAATTGTCTTTCTAATCTGTCTTTAAAAGCATCTTAGAATCACCTTAATTCTTTCTGCAGGCCATCCAGGGCTGCTGAGTCTTTCTTTTTCTTCCTTTTCTTCTCAGAGACAAGCCCCACTCTAATGGGTCACCCTCAACAAGTGCAAGTAAGGGCAACAGTAACTAGATTCAGTAGGGTGTGTGTGTGTGTGTGTGTGTGTGTGTGTGTGTGTGTGTGTGTGTGTGTGTGTGAAAAATAAAACTGGAAGAGGTCATCAATTTGAGAGGGGGTTGTAGGAGGACGGGGAGGAGTTGATAGGGAAGGGTGTGGAAAGTATTAAGAAAAGATCGAAGATCAATACATCTCCTTTTTCTTAATTTGTATCTTTCTATGCCGCCTGTCATTTATCTGTCATCTTCACCTGTGTTGTCTGTCAGAATTTGGACTTCTGGGAAGCTGAGAGGCTTTTAAGTCATCTGTTTTCCAGATGGTCACATCTGCTTCCCTCACCTCGTTAGTTTGAGCACAATACTCAATATCCACATGGTTCTTTTCTGTTTTGTGTCCCTGCTCTGCTCGGATGCTCTCAGCTTCCCCATGGCTTTGAGGATGGGGCCTGACTCCTGAGCAAGGCCACGCTCATGCCTGTGGCCCCGTAGCTCACTGCTTCTGCTTGGATGCTCTGCTTGGATGCTCTCGGCTTCCCCACGGCTTTGAGGATGGGGCCTGACTCCTGAGCATGGCCCTGCTCATGCCTGTGGCCCCGTAGCTCACTGCTTTGTTTCTCCACTCACTGTTGACGGTCCAGTGTCTCACCGTGTCAAGTCCTCTCCTCCACAGGCCTCCTTTCCCTCTGGCCTCCTTCCTGTTCCTTTGCAAGCCAACTTCCCTGTATCCTGTAGGACTGTGCACAGGTTATTTTTAGTATATATTTTAAATTTTTCTTTAGTTCTTTGAGCCATTCGTACACTTGTTGTGATTGCATCACCCCCCAACTCTTTCAAGATGCTTCCATAGCCACCTAACTGTGTACCCACACTGTAACCCTCCAAGACCATTTTGTGCTGCCCCAAGATATTTTGGATGTGTGGTCTTCCACTGAAGTGTGGGTAGCTTACCAGGGGCTACACTTTGGGAGGAAACTGACTCTTCATATCCCAGCAGCTGGCAGCTGCCAATCACTCCGCCTCCAGGGATGGGATTGTCTGCCCAGCTACCTCTTCATGCCGAGATTTGATCTGGATTGGGCTTGCACAGGCTTTGAATGCATTGTCACAGCTGCTGTGAGTTCATATACACAACTTCCTTGATGTGTCCAAATGTTTCCTGGTAGTTATCCACTACCTCTGGGTCTTATACTGTTTCCTCCCACGCTTCTCCAATGATCCCCAAAATTTTCTAGGGAGTACAATGTATATATGTATATGTATATGCATATATATCCCATACGTTGTCAGAGTGCTCCCCATATTTTAAATATTAGGTGTTGTAACAATCATCCCTTCCACCGGTGACTGCAATGGAAATTTGGAATTACAGAGTCAACCTCTTGGAGTTTGAACTCACCGGCATTTAGCACTGTCTGTGTGTGCTGCTGTACCTCAGTTGTGGGGATAAGTAAGACCACACTGAATTCCTGTCACACGTTAGACCTGTATAGTCCAATATGGTGCCATTGGTTTAACTTTCTTACCCTTAGCATGGGAAGTGTGCCCAGCCTGAACTAAGGAATGCTGTAAATGTGAAATCCATACTGGCTGTATCTCAATGATGTCTTGTTTTTAAAGGATTCAGGATGTCATTAATTTCGTATTGATTGCATTTTGAAATAATGCAGCAGATATACACTTTAATTGTAGCCTTCTTATTTACCACGACTATTAGACTATTAGGATTACCCATGTGGTGTGCACTGTCTCTGTGCGTTAGTGCTGTCACACAGCGTTAGGAAATGTGAACTGTGTTTCATGTGGTACAATTAGGCCTCCCCTTCTAGACTCTGTTTCCCATATGCGTGCCCTGTCTTTTGCTTCAGGGAAGCATCTGGCAGCCATCGCCATTAGCCTGGGAAAGCAGACAGTGCTACAGTGCGCTCATCTGCAACCTTGAACAACGGGGAGGAAGCTGTGGGAGGCCTGCCATCCTTGCAGTGTCCCCACACTGAGTCATCATTCCAGAACTCCACTATTGGTCAGTCCCTATAGCCAAGATTTCCTTGTATTTGCAATGAGAGAAACCTGTTTTTCCCCATCATAAATGGTTTATTTGGAAACATGAACAGTTAGTGATGATGTAAGTTATATTTTCCCATTTGTACTGAGATACACTAGCTATCAATTTAGAGGTCATGAAAACACCAAAGGACAACGTGTCCCGTAGGTAGAGTTTTGACATTATCATCAAAGGAATTGTATATTCGCTGCTGTTGTTGCTGTTATTATTTTCTTCTGTGATTAAAATAAGGTAGTGCTTTGATTTTAGATGTGTTTTCCCATCAGTCAGCCAACCATCAGTCAACATGTGTGTAATAAACATGAATGAAAACTGTAATTCAGTCCAATAATGGCTGAGAACTTATTCTGTCAAAAGCCTAGCAGTTAACAATATGTGGCCTTCAGCTTGCACCCACTGTTAAAATAATGTAGGAAGTAGGGGCTGGCGAGAGGGCTCCATGGCTAGGAGCACTCATTGCTCTGATGACCCAAGTTTGGTTCCCAGCACCCATGTGAAGTGACTCACAACTGCTTGTAACACCAGTGCCCCAGGGGATTTTGTGCTGTCTTCTGGCCTCTGTGAACACCCACAGGCATGGGTACTCACACACACACATTAATAAATCTAAATAAAAGGCTAAAAAGGATTTTATAATGTAAAAAGCAATTATAAAGGTGATCTGAACTTTAATGTATATGGAAATTAAGCTGGATTTCTTGAAACAGATAAATTTAGTAGAGTTTCTTCTCATCTTTTCATAAGCACTTTATACTTTGTAATAAAAGAAATGCATTTATGTATTAATATAGTAGATGAAAGAAATACGTGTAGTAGATAAAATAAATATGAAAGAAGTGATACAAAAATAGTACTTGACACCAGCTGTGGTGGCTCATGCCTTTAACTCCAGTACTCAGAAGGCAGAGGCAGATGGACCTTGTGAGTTTGAGGCTAGCCTGGGCTACATAGTGAAACCCTGGCCAAACAAACAAACAAGCAGAAAGAACACAGCAGTGCTTGGGTCAAAGGCACTGGAGAATAAGAGCACACACCACTCATTCAGAGGACTCAGGTTCAGTTCCCAGCACCCACAGTGGGCAGCTTACAACTAACTGGTTGTAACTGCAGTTCCAATGGACTGGCGCTGTCTTTGGTCTCTACAGGATCCACGAACTATGATGCATGTATAGACAACCAGACACACACAGAGAAGCAAGAAAAAGGAGGGTCTTCAGGCACCTCTCTGGTCCCACCTCCTGCAGCACACACAGCCTGTCTTCTAAGCTTGGGCAGGCTCCAAGGCTGCTGTCATGCTTAGTGGTCAGCCCATGGTACTGGTATCTCCAAAATGCTGGGGTCTTCTCCTGCACCTAGGCTGCTCTTTCACCAACAGCGTCTCCTAGACTCTCTTCATGGTATCAAGCCTCAACTTCTCTGCAAGACTCCGTTAGCCCTGGGCTTACAACTACTACTGAGGTTGCCCCTTCGCCAATGGCCTCTCCTGGCTCCTCGCAGTGCCAGAGCCTCAGCTACTCTCCACTTCATGCCTTCCAAACCAGTACCAGTTGGGTGACTCTTACACTTCCAAGTTCAGCTGCCAGCATGAGGTACAACCTTGGTGGCCTCTGGAACGCAGCTTCTGTGTGCTGACTCTGAGGAAACACTTCCCAGAAGATTTCACCTCAGTGATGTTGGTCTCTTTAATCACAGCTGATTCTTCAGCCCCAGCTAACCAGCATCCATTGTCCCAGCAAAGCAAAGGGTTTACTTTAGTGGTTCTGGTCTCTTGCTAATCCCAACTGTTTCTTCAGATGCAGCTGACCAGACACCGAAAATTCTTCACACAAATGGCCCAGCAGAGTCTTTTCTTTCCTTTGAAACTTCACAAGCCAGGCCACCATTGTCCGCACTTTTCTCAGAATTCTTATCTTCCCAGCTCCTACAGAACAGTCCACTGAGAACAACACTCAATGGCTTTTCTAGCCCAGAGCTCCAAAGTCCCTCCACAATTCTCCATTAAACATGGTCAGATCTGCCACAGCAATACCCCACTGTGGTGCCAATTTCTGTCTTAGTTACGATTACTATTACCGTGATGACACACCATGACCAAAAGAAAGTTGGAATAAACGGGTTTATTTGGCTTATGCTTCCACATCACTGTTCATCACCAAAGGAAGTCAGGACAGAAACTCAAGCAGAGCAGGAACCTGGAGGCAGGAGCTGATGTAGGGGCCACAGAGGGGTGCTGCTCTCTGGCTTGCTTATCATGGCTTTCTCATAGAACCCAGGACACCAGCCCGTAGATGATGACACCACCCACAATGCGCTGGGCCCTCCCCTATCCATCACAAATTAAGAAAATGCCCTACAGGCTTGCCTACAGCCCCCTTTTATGGAGGCATTTTCTTAATTGAGGTTCCCTCCTTTCAGATGACTTTTGCTTGTGTCAAGTTGACATAAAACTATCCAGTAGAAGATGCAAGGTGATGAAATGTTTTTTTGCTAAACATTTTGCTAACTCAAGCAGGGTCTTGAACCTAAACATTATTTGACTAAGCAAGATAGAGTGTTGGGGAGAGTCCCAAAGCAATTCCAGGAAAGGCCCGGCTCAGGACGTGTGTATCTTCTATAGCTTCTGTCACATTTTTCTAAGGATTGACTAGTTTAAAATTATTGTTGGTCTGACAGTAATGCTCACTGGGTAGCAGCACTTGCTACCAAACCTGAGTTTGATTCCTTGATTCCAAATAGTAGAGAGAATAGATACCCAAAAGTTGTCCTCTGACGTCCACAAGCTCATGTACCCCTCCACACACAAAAGAAAATAAAAGTGTAAAAGAAAAATAAAGTGTGGTACTTTTTAAAAGTTTAATTCAAGCCCTTGGTTTCTAGTAAACATAATTGCAGTTTTCTTTTCCCCAGACATCTTGTGACCATGCATCGTACGATGTTGGTGTGCTCACTTACCAGCCCTGAAAGCCTTTTTTATACATTTCATAAGATCTTCTACTAATGTAATTATGTTGTCTACAAGTAAAAGTAGTTTTATGCCCTCCTTCTCAAGCTCTAGGCCATTTTTTTTCTTCTTTTATTGCAATGGCTGGGTTTCAGGTAGTGCTGAGTGGAACTAGTACGAGCAGATATTCCTGCTTTGCTTATGCTCTGACTTGAAGGCGTTCAGTCTGTTAGATATAATGTTAGCAGATTGTTTTGTAGGTAGTGTCAGCTCTCTCATTTCCCTTCTGCCTGAAGAACCTTTTCTCCACTTTTCATTGTCCTAGACTGCTAGTGGTGGGTTTTATTGACACTTGTTTTTTAAAGAAATTCCCTCTGGATAGAAAGCTCCCTGGAAGCTTTTCAACTCTTTCAACCTTTAACTCTTTACTGACCCAAGTCCTAAGCCTCGATAGCCCTGGTCTTCCTCACTCTGTTTCCTCAGCTCACAGGTCACTGGGCTGCCCTGCCTCCTTCCTGCACCCTAGCCAGTGTGGTACAAATGGAGCCATTGTGGGGGCACCGCTGATTTCCTTATCCCAGACAATACTGCCTGTATGTTGTCTAGTATCTGAAAAATATTGTTTCATATATTTTGTCTAGTTTTTTTGGTCCCTATTGTTTCCTCATGACTAAATGCAGGCCACTTTTTTTAAAACATGAAAAAAAAAGGTAAGAAAAGCCACATCCAGGTGTAAAGGATGCCATTGTTCAGGCATTCCGATCCTCTGGACGGTAGGGCAGGGACTGAAACAGACACTGGTCGTCACTGACCTTTAATGGGACCAACGCAGCATACCACATGCCTCGACTTCCCTTCTGGGCCTGGGCATATTGCACAGTGCAGCTAGTGGTGACCTCCTCCACTCTGCGGCATTGGCTTTTGACTTTCTCACAAATGGTGAGGGATGAAAAGTCACTAACCCTTCATTTCTCTGGCTGGAAATCCAGGCTTCTCCTGTGTGTCATCCTGCACCGTGGGTCAGCACCCGTGCTCCCCACATGTGAAAGCACAGACTGCCACACTCTGTGAGCAGAGTGAAACGGGAGATTTGGGAGAAGACTTGGCCCCGCTCAAAACAGCCAGAAATGTCTCTCCTCTGACCTAGAAACTGCAACATTTTCATTCTGTTCCACAAAGAAATACCTCTGTCGATTCCTGTGTTCTGTCATTTCTTGAAAAATGCCCCTTTTCTTGAAAAATATTTTTAAAAGCAACTCTGCTTATTAAGATATTAAGTGTGGCTCTGGAAGGCTCCACTTCGAGGCCAGTGAGTGCAATGTTTCTTCTGATAAAAGGCCCACCGATGGCCTTGAAGGCACATGCTAATAAAGTTCTTCCTGGTGCCATCTAGGGTACACAGTAAGCTAGAAAGATCACATTGAAGACTTTGTCATAAACCGTCCTCTATCCTCAATTACAAACATGAACTGACAAAACTTGTCTCCTTATGGGACGTGATTCATGGCATTGCTCTAGCATTTGGTAATTAATGTCGTATAACTGCCTGGCTGCCGAGCCATCTCAGAAGCAAAACCAAAAAACCCAGCCAACCCCTTTTCTAAACCTGGAAATAGCCCCCCTTCCTCTGTCTCGTTCTCACTCTTATTCTGTCTGTCTCCTTTCATTTTTGTTGCATCCCCAGAGGCAAGGGTAGAGGGGAGAAGACTGATATTCTTTGAATCTTACAGCAGGGCTTACAGTCAGAAGGAAGGACAAAGGAAGAAAAGGAAGGAAGGAAGGAAGGAAGGAAGGGCTTCAAAAGGAACATCAAGGCAATGCTGACTTGGTTTCCCCTTTTGTGTCATGGCTCCGGAATCTCCAACCCACCTCAGGAGAAACAGTTGCAACATGAACAAGTTGAGGGAAGAGAACAGCTTCATTGCGATGAGATGATTGACAGCTGCCTTCATGGTAGACAGGTTTATGTCCCTGGAATGGGGGTGAATATGATAACTTTTAACATAAGAGAAAAATGTTTTTTGTATAAATATAACATAAAAAAATAAAGACCCTAGGTCCCCTCTACATATCTAGACCTTGATTTCCCCCATTCATCCCCATTCTTGCCTATCAGTTTGTTGTTCAGGCTTTGAAAGTCAGACTTACATAATACACAGTGCAAACCTCCTGTTTTCGACACATTTCTCTGAGTTGCTGTAAACTTGTTTGGTTTGGCTTCACTCTGCATTTATAATGCAAAGCCATCTGGGTGAAGCTGCCACGCACATCTACACAGGTCCCACCACCAGCCAGCCACATGCGTTTTCGTTCCCTTTCTTTCGGAAACTCGTTTTGACCTCTCGAATCTCATCCCTCTGTCCTCTTCTTGTGTCCACAGAGTCCCCAAGCCTCACGATCAGTGGGACCCCAGTTTGCTGGACAGTCTCCTCACTGCACCCCAGACATGTCATTGTTCTTTGCCTTCACCATGATGGTGGAGGAGGCTGGCTTGGGAGAGCGCCTGCCTGGGCCAGCAGCATCCTCTATGCCTTCTCTGTTTACTTCTCTTTGTTTTGCTGCCTCAATAACCTTGTTCTCTGAAGCTTGCAATCACACATCAGCGAGAGAGATCTTTCTTTAATAAGTGTGATTGATGAAACCACCCTGTGCTCTTGAGTGTCTCTCTTATTCCTACTGACAAATGTTCTTGGATTATATAAGTACTCGTGCCCACAAACAGACTGTTCTCCAAAAACATGCACCTGCAGCCTGGGAGGGGTAAGTGAAAAATCTGTCCACCCCGAAAGCTGACTCAGCACTTCTTGGGACTAGATCTTTCTGCCTATCCATCATTCCCCCATCATCACTTAGGCCCCCATCCTTTCTGCCTTGGGGTATATAGTCTTTTATCTGCCTTTTACAAAAGAATAATAGAGTTAATTGTGCTTTACTCTATTGTAGGCACTGTCCTCAATAGATGTGTCCCTCATAACGCTTTATAATGAGGGAAGGCATCATGTTAGCTCAAATTCCAGAGAAGATAATGAAGGCTTAGGGAACCATGTATAAAAACAGAGTTAGGAACAGGACTACAACCTCAGAGGTTTGACTTGGAACCTCCAGTCTTAACCTCTACTCTGCAATAAGCTGTAAGAGTGCAAAGAACTCAAATGCCAATCCCTTCCTCTAAGGCCATTTCTGTGGTGTTAAAAAACAAAAACAAAATAAAAACAAACTAAGAAAGAGTAGCTACAAGCCAGACATCACGGCACACACTCAGCACTCAGGAGGCAGAGGCAAGCAGCTCTCTGTTAGCTCAAAGCCAGCCTGATCTACATAGTGAGACCCTATCTAAAATTAAATAAATAAATAGAAGCCAAGGCTGGGGAGATTAAAATTTTTGCTGCCTGAGCATAAGGACCTGAGTTCGGGTCTCTAGCACCAGTGTAATGAATCTAACATGGTGACATGCTTCTGTGATCCCAGCAGTAGGGTGCAGAGGCAGCAGCTGGCTAGCCGCTCTTGTCTCGATAGTGGACTTCGGTTTCAGTAAAGGGCCTGTCTCAAAAACAAACAAACAAACAAAAAACACAAAACGAAACAAAGCAAAAAACATGGAACATTTCTCTGAAAAAAGTCTGTTGTCTTAGAATTAAGCCTTGCCGGGCAGTGGTGGCACACACCTTTAATCCCAGCACTGGGGAGGCAGAGACAGGTAGATCTCTGTGAGTTCAAGGCCAGCCTGGTTTACAGAGGGAGTTCCAGGACAAAAGCTACAGAGAAACCCTGTCTTGAAAAAAACAAACCAAAACAAACAAACAAAAAATAATTCAGCCTCACTCATCCTTCCAGGAGCTAGGCAAAGGATAGTCATATTCTTTGTCACTACATGGATTATTTCTTAACCTCTGTGCTGCTTACCGTATACCATGGATGTTTTTCACCTCAACAAATAGGCCCCTACACCATACTACTTAATGAGTGGATAGATACTTGTATTATTTTACTATTAATTATATTTCTTAACGAGCAGATGTGTAATCATGCCATAATTTAACCACTTCTTCAATGGTGGCCTTCAAGTTAGTTCCATATTTATTTATTCATGAAATATCACCATAGTGCTTGCATTAGTGTTTCCCATCGCTGTGACCATGATACCTGATGGAAACAACTTAAGGGAAAATATTTATTTTGACCTCGGGTTTCAGACTATTGTGGTGGGGGAGTTGTGGCGAAGCAGCTGCATTCGTGACAATTGGAGTGAGTGAAGAAGGTTCTCATGTTGCTTTAGACCAGGAAGCAGAGGTGAACAGAAACCTAGAGCTGGGTTTGACCTCAAGTGGCTTCCTGCACCAGGCAGGCTCCACCTCCCAAGGTTTCCAGAACCCTTGACCCCCAAACAGTACCACTGAGATGGTTAATGGTCAAGTTTGGCAGGATCTAGAGTTTCCTAAGAGACAGCCCTTGGGCGTCCCTGTGAGGGATGATCTAGTGCAGTTAGCCTCTGAGCCTGGCTGTGAGGATCACCTAGATGACTTTGAGATTCAAAGACCCACGCAAGTGTGGGCAGCACTCTTCATGAGCTGGGGTCCTTGACTGAGTAAGAAGTAGAAGGTGAACTGAGCACAGACATTCATCACCTCTGCATCCTCCCTCTGGGTGCGGTGTGACCATCTGCCTTTGGGTTCCTGCCAACCCTGGAACTGTGAGATGAACCCTTCCTTAAGTTGCTTTGTCAAGGTGTTTTATTCCACCAATAGAAGAAATAACACGGCCACCAGTGGGGGGTGGGGAGCTAAGCATACAGAACATGAACTTGTTGCATACATTTCACAAGCAAACCAAAACAGTGCCCTTCTCAAAGGGTATTTTGTGATACCAACCCATTTCTTTATTATCCTTGAGAACTACCGGTGCATCAGTTCTCAGCCTGTGGGTCACGACCCTTTGGGGGGAATCACATATCAGATATTTAAATTACAGTTCATAACCACTGTCCTCCTACAGTTATCAAACCTTTTTCCAGTTTCCCCCTTTTTTCTTCCATACGACATAACTTAGGGTAGGGAAATGCACTTGTTTAAATGGAATTATCTTTACTGGCCTTGGCGCCTTGCCTTGGCTTTGTCTCTTTCAGCAGCAGAACTTTCTTTCGGTGTTCTGAACATGGCGCTGAGCCTCACTTTCAGCTTGGCTGGTTTTAGATTCACCTAGGAGATGGCCATCTGGGTTTGTCTGGGGTGTTTCCAGAGGGAGTTAACTGAGGAGCAGAGAGCTACCCTGAGTGTAGATGACACCATCCATGACCTGGGGTGTTTAACTGAATAAACAGAGTAGCTGCTGAGTAGCAGTCATGACCCTCTGCTTCCTGACTGCAGAGGCATATGACCAGCTGCCTGGCGCCCATAGCCGCACTCCTCCGTGAACACCAGCCAAAACAACCCTTTCTGCCTTAAGTTCCTTTTGGGGGTTACTGAATTTTTAAAATATTTGTTTTAATGCTATTGGAGGTGGGGTTCATGGGCTTGCTAGGTAGCCCAGGCTAGCCTTGAATTCAGGATCTTCCTGCCTGAGCCCAAGTGCTGAGGGAACAAGTTTTTATTGCTAGGCCTGTCTTCTAAAAATGTGTATTCTTGTAAACTGCATGGGATATACTTAAGAACTGCATAAAAGTAGTTATCTTTTTTTAAAGTAGTTATCTCAGTTTTTCTCAACTAAAGTTAGTTGTCACAACCACATTATCAAATAATCTGGCTCCTTTGTGTGCCAGGGAAACCCCAATGTGCCTGCACTAATGTCCAGTCGTAGTTTTATTTGTGCATTTCCTAGAACACCATATGATCATGCTTGGA
Source organism: Mesocricetus auratus (assembly GCF_017639785.1). NCBI lineage: Eukaryota > Metazoa > Chordata > Mammalia > Rodentia > Cricetidae > Mesocricetus > Mesocricetus auratus. The sequence continues at coordinate 54,892,684 of NW_024429190.1, forward strand.
TAGTTCTGTTCTGGTGCTACAGTATTTAAATTTTAGTGTTATGTTCCACTTTACTATCTGATAAAGGACTGATAAAAATCAGCCATTTTAACTGATTTGTCTCCTTTACCTTAAAAAAATGTGTTATTAATAACTTACTTTGCTAGAAGAGACTTAGACATGCAGTATCTAATTATAGGAAGCAATTTCATTGATGTGATTGGACTTGAGTTAAATTAAACCTAGAGATTAATGTGGAAATTTTGCTTCATATAAGTTCTATGTTTTTATGCTCATTCTTGGAAACTTGGCACGGTTCTCATGAATCAGCCTTTCTGCACATTTCTATAAAACTTAGTTAGATTTATGATTATTTCAAGTAGTATCAGGGTAGATAGTCATAACTGGAAATAATTGTCTCCCTTCCCTCAATGTTATGCACAGCTTAATCCTGGAAACCTGACTCCGGTGACAAGGGAATGAAGGAAGGACAGACATACAGACACGCATGTGTAAAGCTGGTACGGTAGACTGAATGTTCTAACAGAGGACACCAACATGGCACGTAGGGTAAGAGCAGTCACTCTCAGACACATAAGTAAAGGCTTTCCAAAGGTAGTGGCCTCTAAACTGGTGTTGAACTAGGCCGGTCCATGCCAAAGACTGCCCTGGGTAGTGGAAGGACAAGTGGACAGCGGGTGAGGAGGATACAGTGCCACTGGCAAGGGAAGACTGCTCAGATGTTAGCAGTCCCGAGCAGATGTGGAGTGGGGGTGCGGACATGCCCAGAGATGAGGCTGGCACTTCCCAGAGGTGGGCTTGAAGTCTTGTGGGGCATGTGTGGGTGTTTGGGTGCTCAGGGAAGTTTATGCATAAAAGTGCTAGGACTGCATCTCGTGTTATCGGAATCTCACTCCCTGGTAGGAAGGGAGGCTAGCCTGGAGCTGGGAGAGCAGTTAAGTGAGGGAGACAGGAGATGACAATGGGCTGCACGCAGATGCAAAGGGGAGATGCCTGAGGATTAGGAAGCTCTGTGTCCCAGAGTTGACTTTGACTGACTTACACCAGGGCATCTGACTGGAGCGTTTAACCATATCCTTAAGCACTTTGTAGTATTTTTCCAGCTATTAAATTATTCTGTTTTCTATTCCTGAGGAAATGTGTGCTACTTATGAAAGTTGATCTATCCCATACATACTCACCCACATATGTGTCTGACCTCATTCCTTATTTCAATTATTTGAATGGCTCCATGCTCATCTTTTTGCACTTATTCTTGGCCATAAGCATCCGACTTCCCCATGCTGTCTTCCTCCAAGTGGATAGCAGGGCACTCTTCAGAGGAAGGCTGATGAGGAAGCAGTTACAGTCTGCGTTTTACTTTTTGAAATGCTGAGACCACTTTTATCTTTTTCATCACTTTAATGTCCCTCCAGCAGTGCACCAGGGCTATGCTTTCTCTGCGTCTCCACCAACTGACCTTATAGTCATCTGCTGCATAGTTAACTGTGACTCCCTAAAAGCTCGTATATAGCAATGCGAACTTGTCTATGATTCTGCATGTGTGTTTGGAGAGGGAACCTTAATAGAAGCTAGAATTAAACAATATCATAAGGATGCATCTATAATCCAATGTGGCTAGTATCCTTAAATGAAGAGACAGAGGGGTAGACAGGCACAAGGCCATGAGAGGATGTGCCAAGATGGTGGTCATACAAGTCAACAAGGAAAGCTTGGGACAACTAGATGACTTGACTTTGCCCTTCCAGACTCCACAACTGTGACTCTTATTAAACCTTCAGTGTAGAAAGATGTTTTTTCTCTTTTGGGGAGCCCACCACCCAGCTCCCAAATGAATCACACATGTAGGTGTATTCTTAATTATGAAAATCCAGCCTTAGCTTGACTTGTTTCTAGTCAGCTTTTCTTATCTTTAAATTTATCCCATCTACCTTTTGCCTCTGGGCTTCTCCTGTTCTCTTACTTCTGTAAATCTTACTCTTATTCCATGAATTGCTGTGTAGCTGAATGACGATTTAACTGGATGTTTGGGTGGCTGTTTGGCTGTGTGGCTGTGTAGCTGGATGGCTGGGTGGCTGGGTGGCTGGATGGCTAGGTTGCTGGATGACTGGATGGCTGTGTAACTGGATGGCTGGTTGGCTGAGTGGCTGTGTAACTGGATGGCTGGGTGGCTGGATGACTGGATGGCTGGGTGGCTGGATGACTGGGTGGCTGGGTGGCTGGGTGACTGGGTGGCTGGGTGACTGTGTAAATGGATGGCTGGGTGGCTGGGTGGCTGGGTGACTGAGTGGCTGGGTATATGGGTGGCTGGATGGCTGTATAACTGGATGTCTGGGTGGCTGGGTGGCTGGGGGCTGGCCCCTGCTGCCCTCCTCTCCTTGTTCTCTCATTGCTCTTCATCTTTCTCATTTCTCCTTCTATTTATTCTCTCTGCCAGCCCCACCTATCCTTGCTCCTGCCTCGCTATCGGCCATTCAGCTCTTTATTAAACCGTCAGGTGTTTTAGACAAGCAAAGAATCACAGCTTCACAGCGTTAAACAAATGCAGAGCAAACAGAAGTCACACACCTTAATATAATATTTTACCACAGCCCAGGTTATGACATTTTCATATGGGCAGCCTCAGTAAGCCAGTGTGCGTCCTGCTTGATGTGAAATGGTATCCCATGGTTTGCATTTTCTTAATAGATAGATAATCATGTCGAACATCTGTTAATATTAGACATTGTCTCTTTTCCTGTGGCTACATATTATGTTTATTTTCTTTTCCATCTTACTAACTGATCAGGTTCTTACAGTTTCAGTAATAGGAATGTTCATCTTTAGCCTTTCTTTTTCTTTTTGTGGTGATCAAACCCAGTGCTTCGCACATGCTAGGCAAATGCTGTAGCATCAACTACGCTACAGCCCTGCTTCAAGTCTTACTAACGTCATTTAAACATGTATTTTCCGTCCATGGCAAGAAAGAAGCTGGAGACCCTTTACCCTCTTTCCTCCCCCCTCCCCCTCAGTGCTCCCGTGCAGGCTCTGCTCAGTCCTGCTAATTGACCTCAGCTCTATTTTTGATGCATCACAAACCAGATTTTGTTAAAGAGGAGAAGCCTAATGCTGAACGGTACCAAGACTCAGTACATAGCTCTGTTTTCAAGGAAAAGAGAAAAATCCCCAAACTCCCCAAAACTTACAGTCGAAGATTAGTAAACATAACAGATGGGGAGAAAAATCAATTCTGTTTTTAGCACAGCTGTATAAAGTTGTTCTTAAATGTTCTACCTTTGCTTCTTTGCAAGTGAAAGACCCCCAAAATTGGAAAAATAAGTGAAATAATACTTGGGCAAAATAAAATGTAGAGGCTTTCCAGAAAGAAACCTAACTCTGAAGTTACACAGTGCCTGTTGAGGGTACAGCACACTTGAATTGCCTGAAGACAGTCAGACAAAGCTTTGTTTCTGGAGCCCCTGTGAATTTTAGTGGTTAGATGCAAACCAAGTCATCTGTGCATGAGTTACCATCCCAAGCTCAGCTCCAGATTGCCTGAGTGTACCCGCATTCTCGATGTCGCTCAGGTTGGCTTCTAGTTCAAATGACTTTTTTAAAGACATCATTCCTATAACTGAAAACAGTCTCTGCACTGGTTGAAAGACTAAAAACCATCTCAGTATGTCACACATCTGGTGGTTCTATTAGAAGTGACTAAGTGTTGAGTTAGTCAGCAGGGCTTGGAGCCTCAGTCCTAAAGGGCTGTGCTAAGTGCTATGGGAAATTATGGTGAAACTCTCATAAACCCCAAATTCTAACAGCGTATGTTGAAAAGCAATGCTTGAAAGCAGAATCTAGTCATTAAATAAGGAAGCTCTGGAGGCAGCCTAAATGAAAATGTGTCCCCTTTGGTGAGTGCTGTCGTGTTGGATGAGCCATCAAGCTTCTATTTACATACAGGGGGATGTGGGGGAAGTTATACTAGTCCCTGGTCCACAGGCTTTGGACGGTTCAGAAGCATAACGCAGGTGTATGTGCCCAACACAGTACCTGGCACACCGTCAGCATTGAAACATGGGAACAGTTGTTTCAATCATTTTAAGGTTGCACAGGTGACATGTGTAGCTTAACAAATTACACGGAGCTGAGTCCTCATGAGTTACCCTAGTAGCAAGGAAGGAAGTGCCATCGATGTCTCCAAACCTATCTCATAGTCTAAACATCTCTGCTATGACTCCTTAAATGGCAGTATTCATTCAACATTGTCTGTAAGATCCAGCCTTGTCCACGAATGTGGCTTCAGTCTGCTCATGATCCTGACACTTCTGTGGGTTACAGACCAGTCACTTTGTCAAACGGCAGCACAGGTGTTTCACTTCCTCATCAGTGTCCATGCTTGAGTTCTCACTGTGTGCGTCAGGTGGTAGAGGGTTGCGATCTAGCCTAGTACTGACATTGTTGACTTTGGACCCTTGTTTAAGGTAGTGACTGCTGAGTTTTCCACTGAGCAATTATTTTTTTTTAATTTTAGAAGCACTCTTATTTACATATCGATTCCCCTATTCCTTTGCCCTACCATGCTCCCCACCGACCCCCCAGCCCACCCCCATCCACTCCCCAAGGATGGAGAGGCCTTTCATGGGGGACCATCACGTCCATCACATCATTTGGTGGAGGGCCCAGGCCCTCCTTCCTGTATCTGGGCTGCAATAGTGTCCCTCCATAGGGAATGGATTCCCAAAGTTCATTTGTGCACTAGGCATAAACACTGGCTTCACTGGTAGAGGTCCCATAGACTGCCCTGGCCTCCTAGCTGGCACCCACACTCAGAGGGCTCGGTTCGGTCCAATGCTGGTTCCCCAGCTTTATGACTAGGGTCTCCGTCTTACTATTCTTTTAATAAATGTCTGTGGCTACTGAGAGCCACTCCAAACTGGTTGCTGCTGTTCCTCCTCCTCCCCTTCATCTTCATCTTCTCCTTTTTTATTTTTAATAGTGAAAAACTTGTATTTAGAATGAGGCAGCTGGACTCAGTTTAGATGATGTCAATTTTGTTTTATCGTGCAGAGCATCATAATCAAAAGCCAGCTAAACATCAGGCCTTACGGATATTGGCTTTGGCCATGTTGGTGCCGTAGAGCTTTTTCACAGCCTGTTTGGTCTGGCCATGACATCCACAGTGAGCACAAGTGTGTGGTCTTCTGTCACCTCCGTGGCTGACTCGGTGGTCAAGGGGAATTTGATGATGGTCTAGTGGTCATGCTTGTTTCCCCTGGGGGTGCTCTCCAAAGGGTGTTCAGGCTGCCTCTGGAGATGCAGAGTCGTGGGAGACGTGTGATGTGTGGGTCTTCCTTTTGTGTCTGGGGACCCTTTCAGTGCGGTATCCCTGGTTTTCACGCCCCTCACTTTGTCTTTGAGAGGGTCAGCAGCTTCCTTCTTTCTGCTCCATCTTGATGAAAGCTCCCCCCCCCATACCCTTGCTCTCTGGCTTTGATGGTGTGCAGTCCCTCCTTCCCATGAGACTACCCTCACATAAAGACGACCACTCCCAAATGTTCCGCTCGCCCTGGGCTCCTGAAGCTCACGGTCCTGCACCTCCAGCTACACACCTGACGTTCTGAGCTGGCCATCTGACTGCTGTGTTTGATCTCGCTGTCCAGAATAGGATTGCCGACGTCATCCCTTACACAGAACCCTCTCCACCTCCCTAGATTGCATCGCCTCCTTCATCTTCAGGCCAGACACCACCATGTTAGCCTCTCTTTGGGGCTCCCCATCACACGGCCCAGGGTGTGCCTCCCATCTTCCCCCTTCCTGCTCTCACCTCTTCTCCCTCACAGACATTCCCAGCATCCACTTCCTTTTTCTCCCTCTCCACTCTTGCATCATTTCCTCTGTTCCCACAGAGCTTTAACCACTACAGACCTGAACAGGTCACATCGCTCCCCTCCTTAAAAACCCTCCCATGTCTTCTTACTCCTCTCAGAAAAACACTCTGGGCCTCTAACGCCCCCTGCAGTCTGGCTCTCGATTGCTCTTCAACTCCATCTCACTTTCTCCTTCTTCCACTGAACCAGAGCCAGAGAAGCCTCCCGTTGTGCCATTCCGTTCCTCAGCATCCCGTTGTTCCATTCCGTTCCTCAGCCATTCTTGTCTCTTCTCACTCAGGGCCTCACACAGGCACGTCTTCTTGTGCACAGTTTCCTGATCCTTCCGGCCTCACCTTGTGCACTCTTCAGATGTGCCTTCCCAGATTGCCCTAGTGATGCTCATCCATCTCACCGGTACCTCACTGCTCTGTCTCGGCACACCCCTTTCCTTTTCTCCAGCATTTCACATGACGTGAAGGCTCTGCTGTGTGCTTCCTTGATGTCTGTTTCCCCACTCCAACCTCCTCCCACGAGCAGTCTGGACCAGCTAATGACACCCAAAGTCTGTCAGAAGTTAATGATGGTGGCCAGTATTTACCACCACCAGGAATTTAACACCATAGTGCTTTGGCCCCGGAGAAGAAACACACTCCCTCTGAAGTATTCAGAAAGAGTTAAACAGGACAGTTGATGGTTTTCATAAACTAATAACCTAAAAGCTGCCACCCCTTGTGCCTCCCACACCCCCACAAAGGGCAGGAAGGAAAAAGAGAATCGACGTGCCTGGTGATAAACTATGAAGAAATCTGCCTTCAGGGATTTCCTCTAAAATGGGAACCTGCTTGTTTTATAGGACTGCTGGGCTTGGACAAGGTAAATCATGGCTGCTTAGGAGGGGCTGGGTAGGGTGGAAGCATGCAGAGGTGCTGACTGCTGTCTGGGGTCTCATCAAGGGGCACAGTCAACAGATGAAGGGGGAATTGCTCCCTCACATCCACTCACTTCTCCAAGAAGTCTTTGTCACTATTAGGCCAGCTCTAATCTGTTGCTGTTGTGAGAAATCTACTGTGGAGATTTACCATCCTTATCTAGTGTTGTTGTTGTTGTTGTTTTTTTTTTTTGTTTTTTTTTTTTTGGTTTTACGAGACAGGGTTTCTCTGTATTATTTTGGAGGCTGTCAGTCCAGCCCAACCTTGAACTCACAAGAGATCCGCCTGCCTCTGCCTCCCGAGTGCTAGGATTAAAGGTGTGCGCCACCACCGCCCAGCGTGATTTTTTTTTGTAAAGAAAGTTTTCCCAGGCTTTTTTTGGTTGGAGTCACGGTTTGATCCAATAAACCAAACCAAACCAACAATGCGTGTTTTAGTCAGCTGTGCTGTGGTCAGCACCCCCCAAGTCTCTGTGGCTGGCAAGAACAGTTAATTTCTTGCCCACATTCTGTATCTGGGGCCACCTGGCCTGAGACCTGCTCTGGAGCCCTGTGTCTTTGTATTCTATGATCTAGGCCCAAGGAACAGCCCCTATTTGAGGCACATGGTGGCGGTGGCTGAGGAAAGAGCAGTGGAAACATGTGCTCTCTCATGTGCAAAACATGTGCAAAAACAGGTCACATAGCCAACCACTGCACTGGACTGAAGAGGAACATCCCCAAGACTCCATAGACCACAGGGAAATGGTGAGAAGATCCAGGGGTATCTTGAGGTACCCCAGGAACAAGGAAAGAGACTCTGGGGGACAGTGGTACCTCATTAGGAAGGATTTACTACTTGTCAGCTATCTTGAATGCTTTATACTTACTGGTCGTTGAAACTCCACAATTATCCTGTCAGGTAGGTAATTTTATCACCCTTGTTTTCCATACTGAGGCCCAAGTTCACATGGTAGTAAGTGGCACATTAAGATTTCACAATGAGACTCAGTTGTCTCCCGGCTGTCACTCAAGGAAAAGCAGGAGTGAGCTCAAGGTGCTGTTGAAATATTTTTGTGTGTGCCTTTGGCAAGCAGTGCTGTGTAATGACTAGTGATAACCTGTACTAATAGTCACTAAGTGAGTCCTTCTCTTGGAGTCTGGGTGTAGTATTTATAATAATCCCTTGGATTTTTCAATTTCTGTTAATAGCCTACTCTTTAGCTACATGTGTGCTTGTAGAACATACCTAAACCCCCAGGGGATGAGGCAAATTCTAAAGGAAGACATGTCCATGCATGTGATCTCACTGCCCTCCAGCAGCTGGACATGTGCATGCATGTGATCTTATAGCCCTGCAGCAGCTGAACATGCCCATGCATATGATCTCACAGCCCTGCAGCAGCTGGACATGCACATGCATGTGATCTCACAGCCCTGCAGCAGCTGAACATGCACATGCATGCGATCTCATAGCCCTGCAGCAGCTGGACATGCACATGCATGCGATCTCACAGCCCTGCAGCAGCTGTACATGTGCATGCATGTGATCTCACTGCCCTGCAGCAGCTGGACATGCACATGCATGCGATCTCACAGACCTGCAGCAGCTGGACATGCACATGCATGCGATCTCACAGCCCTGCAGCAGCTGGACATGTCCATGCATGTGATCTCACTGCCCTCCAGCAGCTGGACATGTGCATGCATGTGATCTCACAGCCCTGCAGCAGCTGGACATGTGCATGCATGTGATCTCACAGCCCTCCAGCAGCTGGACATGTGCATGCATGTGATCTCATAGCCCTGCAGCAGCTGGACATGCACATGCATGCGATCTCACAGACCTGCAGCAGCTGGACATGTCCATGCATGTGATCTCATAGCCCTGCAGCATCTGGACATGCACATGCATGCGATCTCACAGCCCTGCAGCAGCTGGACATGTGCATGCATGTGATCTCACAGCCCTGCAGCAGCTGGACATGCACATGCATGCAATCTCACAGCCCTGCAGCAGCTGGACATGCACATGCATGTGATCTCACAGCCCTGCAGCAGCTGGACATGTGCATGCATGTGATCTCACAGCCCTGCAGCAGCTGGACATGCACATGCATGCGATCTCATAGCCCTGCAGCAGCTGGACATGCACATGCATGCGGTCTCATAGCCCTCCGACAGCTGCTCACAAGAAGCCTACAAATGTGGTTACTGACCCTTAGTGGGAAGAACCTCCTTGCACAGATCAAATAGGAATGCCAAATATCCCATTTCTCTGCATTGTATCTCTCTTCCTACTGTGTAAAAATGCCCTCTAACATATCTGGATCCAATGGCATGGCCAGTGCAGCCTTGAACCCACAGCAGCCGTAGTTACCTGTACAAGATGAGCTCTAGATTGGGCCAATCAACTTTCTGTAATGGATGGGAGAGGTCCCACCCCTCTGAGGAGCTATTGTTAGTTAATGGGTTGCTGGGGAAGGGGTGGGGGGAGTTCAGTGATGTACCAAATGATAAATTGCCCAAACTCTAGTGAATAATTCCCCATTGAACACACACACACACACACACACACACACACACACAGGAGGGGGAAAAGGTTATCTGGAGAAGGATGAGAAGAAGAAAAGGGAGTGGGGGTTAAGTCTTTTCAAAACACACTCTACACAAGTATGAAATAGTATGAAATTGTAAAAAGGAGGAGGGAAGGAGGGAGGGAGGGAAGGAGGGAGGAAGAGAGGGAGGGAGGGAAAGAGGGAGGGAGGGAGGGATGGAGTCTGTCTGAATCCTTTGGGTTGCCTTTTTGAAAGGGAGCTGAGGTGTTTGCTGAAATGGTGTGCCTTTACCTTACCGTAAATAGTGGCTTTACAACTTCCTCCAAAGGGAAGAATAAAGATTACATTACGCAGCAGGCCTTTGCCTTCTAGAAGAAAGGCAGGCCCAGTATGCACTCTGTATGTTAATCTTAAAATAGGGAGGTGGTGCTGTTGAGAAGTTAACAATCCTTTCAGTTCAACTGGCAGCTATTTTATGAATATTTTATGGGGGATGCTAAATCTCAGACCCTCAAACTGTCCACTTGATATTTGTTTTAGGAGCAAATATTTTATCTTTATGGCTGGCTGTCACCTGTGTGTTGATATGTCTGCAGAAGAGAGGGAAATGTGTGTCACTTGGTGACTGGCAATGACCACATCCATCAGGGTGATGTCACCTGTCTGCCCCTGCCTTCAGTGAGCTCAGAAGGACCTGGCCAGGTAGAGATTTTTTCATATCCAGTCTTAAAGCATAGCTCCCTTTGCTAGCATTGCCGTGTGCACTCCAGAGAATGTGAGTGTCCCTCAGCATTGCTGTGTGCACTCCGGAAGACTGTGAGCATCCCTCTTTGTCCCTTCAGCCTTTAAGGGAACTTCCTTCCCTGTATAGTAGCAAACAAACAAAACCTCTTCTTCATAAGCAGCCCAAAGTCGCTGTTCCCTGTGAACACCAGTCAGCTCTCTGATGCCTAAGTGCGTCCATGTTGTAAGCTGTGGACACCACTTTGGCATTACAGTGTCGGATGATGTTGGATGAAGGAACACTCTTCAAATCCTGTTAATAAAGCCAGCATGAGAAAAGGTGGCTATTGGCACGGGGTGGGGTCTCTAGCGCTGACTGCTGTACTGCACTCCTGTGTGTTCACCTGTAGCTTAGGAAGGGTTATGAGGTGGTTTGAGTAAGAATGGCCTCCGTAGGCTCATAGATTTGACTGCCCGGTCACCAGGGAGTGGCACTATTAGGAGGTGTGGCCTTGTTGGAGGAAGTGTGTCACTGGGGGGTGGGTTTTAAGGTTTTCAGTGCTCAAGCCAAGCCCAGGGTCTTTTCCTGCTGCCATTATATATAGATGTAGAATCACAGCTCCTTCTCCAGCACCATGTCTGCCTGCATGCTGCCATGCTTCACTACATGGTATTATAGACTAAACCTCTGAACTGTAAGCCAGTCCCAGTTAAATGCTTTCCTTTGTAAGAGTTGTCGTGACCATTGTGTCTCTTCATGGCAATAGAACACTGACAAAGACAGGGAGAAACTACGCAAAACCTTTGTGTGTGAGTGAGCTGATCAATAACTGTAGAGTAGTTATTGACTCTAACACGAGTGTCATCTTCAGACCACATACAATTTGCTAGTCCTGACATTTGATAGGACCTAGAGACAGACCAGTCCAATTTTCTCTGAGTTTCTTCTTTAGCAAAAGTGATACACATTTAGTAAAACCGTATGTAATGGAAAATCCCACTTAAATCATTCCTGTAGCATATATTTTAAATTCTTTCTTTTGAGAAAAGGGTATATGCTGCTTCTCCCTAGTTTTTAAGGCATATTAGTGTGAACAGACCTTAGCTCCCTCAGGGATATTTCCTCATCCCCTTTCTGGAGGATTTAATCCAGAGGCTTACAGGTATGAGTTATATTCTCTCCCACTAAACTACATCCCCCAAATCCCTCATTCCTTTTCATCTCATACCTGCTCATCTGTACAAGACAAAGGTGTAGAGAAAATAAAATACAGGAGATAAGGCCTTTGTCCATGGGTTCTTAATATAATATGAAAATTACAGAAATACCATGCATCCTAAAAAAAAATCTGTGGCTTTAAAAAAAAAATGCCACTAATGTCATCGAAGAAAATAATGACCTGAAATGTGTTCATTGTCCCTGGTAATTTTCAGACTGGTTCTGAATCTCCAGCATGTGTGGGTAGCTCAGCGTGAGAGGTTTGTTTTTATACCAAGATCATTTAATGAAAGTGATTCTGTCAGGAGGAACCAAAATAGCACCTTGCTCTTGCATAAATTCGCATGTTTTAGGCAGTGGTAAAATTAGAAGGGACCATGGTAAGGGGTATCTTTTGTGGCATTTGAGCAGGAGAAACACAGATTTGGGGACCAAGAATAGCCTCGTTACATGTGCCCAAGAGAGGAATCACGTCTCAAGGACATGAAATTTCCTCCTTTTTAAACTGGAGATGCCTATCTGGGACTTTTGGCTTCTGAGTGAGTATGCATGCTCTTTGCCCGTGTTCACCACAGCCTGCTAGGCAGGTGACACTGCAAGCAGGACTTTGCTGAAGAGCAGAATTTGGGATCAAAGGTTAGGTAGACTTGTTTTTAAACTTAGAGTTTTTAAATCACATCATTTGAATACTGCCCTCCTCATCCTTGCTCTTTTACAGTTTCCTTTGAAACCAGTAGGTAGTGAAGAGGGAGGACTAACACAGAGGAAAGATTTTCTTAGAAGCCAGTTAATACAGCTTTACTTTCCAGTAACGATGTGTTTGTCAACTCCCGCCCATGTCGAAGTACCGTGCTTTTACAGTGGTGGGGGTGGGACGTAGGAAAGAAAGAGCCTCCTTACCAAAGAATCCAAAATCTAGTGGCTGGAGAGATGGCCCGGTGGGTTAGATGCTTGCCTGGAAACCTGAAGACGAGGTCCATCGATCCCTGGGTGGTGGAAGTCAAGAACCAAGCTTCCAAGTTGTTCAAAGTCAAAGGACAGATGTCCTGCAGATGTGGCACATGTCTGGTCCACCTCCCACAAATAGATAACTGTGATAAAGACGCCTTTACATGTAGTAGCAGTTGACAATTTAGAAGTAGTTCCACAGAAGTGTTGTTTAATCTGTTGGTGTTGGTCGGGTCTCTCTGACTTAAAGATGTGAATTGTTGCCTTCCTGTAAAGGGCCAAATGATGTGTGCTTTAGTCTTTAGGGCTGTGGCCTCAGGACGAGGACTCAGTTTGCCGTTGTGCAGCAGGAGTGGTAAGACGATGCTTTAATGAGTAGTTGAGGCTGCTTTCAGTAAAACTTTATTTGTAAAATCAGGCTGTGGGCAAGATTTGAGCAACAGGCTGAAACTCACCAGCTCTACTCTGTTCAGCTGCCATAGTGACGCCTCAGATAGGTAAAGTAGACAAATCTCTTTGTACAAGACGCTCCAGGGTGACAAAGAGACCGACTGAGTGACTGTAAATAAGACATTGAATCTTGGATAATGATGCCATTTTAAGGCTATAAATATTGACAAATAATGTTGTCCCCTCCTATATCATGGAAGATTAATGAGAAAGTTCATGTGAAACATTTTGAATTACTCAGCTGAATATCATTTTTAATATTAAATTGATGCTTTCTCTTTAGTAGCCCCAATGGAGATAAGTAAATAAATCAATCTGATGCCCTGTAAATAGGTACAAGGTTTTAAAAGTGTGGAAGCCAGATCCAAAAATTAACCAATCCACCCATTTTTCCCATAGGATTTTTCTTCTATGTAGAAGTGTGTGTTTGGGGCTGCCCTACCCACACCATGTCAGCCATTAATAAAGATAAATGACCTCACCAGATTTGCCTATAGGCCAGTCTGATGGCAATATTCCTTCAACTGATTTCCCTCTTCTCAGATGACTATAGGTTGTGTCAGATTGACAAAAAGTAAGCAGCACACCAGCAGAGCCACACCCACCCCCACACCCCACCCCTACACCCCCACCCCCACACCAGCATAGCCACACCCACACCAGCAGAGCCACACCCACACCAGCACAGCCACACCCCATCCCCCACACCAGCACAGCCACACCCCATCCCCCATACCAGCTCTGCTCCCTGCTTCTATGTAGTCATTTTAGATTCTGCTCACAATGAGAGAGCATGTGGAGTTTAGCTTTTTAGCTTTCTCTGCCTGGCTTAACTGACTTAGCACAATGTCCTGAAGTTCAGTCCTATTGTAATAAATAATAGAAGGTCTTTCTTTTTGAGACTGAATGGTATTCCACTGCATAGCTTCACAATTTGCTGAGGGCACTCAGGTTCCCTTGTAACTTGGCTAGTGGAAATAAACTGCACTGTATATGCAAGTGCAGATGCCTCTCTGCCTACTGATTGTAAACTTTGAATGTCTACCCAAAAGTAAGACAAGAAGTGTGTCAAGGAGAGGAAGAGTTGGGAGCGCCGCTTACAGCTCTGTGTGATTGTGTACCCGAAGCATTCCTGGAAAGGTACTGAGGAACCCAGATCCACCCGATCCCGGGTGCCTTTTAGATTAAGGGCTCTGGGAATACAGAAAGGGTCAGATAGCTTTGCAGCTGCTGCTGTGGTGCTGGAGATGGCATGGTTTCTACAGAGCCTGCTGCTAAGTACATCAGCAACTGACTGCAAACCTATACATAAGAACAAATTGGGTCATTTGGGCTGCAGGCTTCCTTGGCTGATGAATAGGTTATTCTGCAGAGAAGTATCAGGGAGATGCAGTTAGTGTCGGTGATGCACTTGTGTACAGCTGTCTTGGTGAAACTGGAGATAAGCCAGTTAGCTTGTTTTTTTATTAAGTTTATCTATTTATTTTACATCCTGACCACAGATCTGCCTCCCTCCTCTCTTTCCATCCCCTCCTACTCCTCCCCTCTGCTCCCAGTCCACTCCTCCTCTGGTTCTGTTTAGAAAGGGGCAGGCCTCCTGTGGGTATCAACAAAGCATGGCATATGAGGTAGGTCTAAGCTCCTCCTCCATCTACATATATGTGACAGTTGTGTAGTAGCTTGGTCTGCTTGTCGGACTCCTAGCAGGAGGAGCAGAGGCTGTCCCTAAGGCTTTGGCTGGCTCTTGAGACCCCCTGTTTCTCATATGGGCTCACCCCCCCCCAGTTTATTCTTTTGTAGTTCCTGAACCGGGCACAAGCTATCAGGGGCTAGGTATGAGTGGATTGAGGGAATGTACTTCTACTGTTTGAGAGCAGGCTAATATGAGGTTGCTTTTTGTAGGTAAACCAGGAAAGATACCCTACAATATTCTGATATAGAAAGCCCAGCAAAGGAGAGTACAGCTGAGGTAAATCACGGAGTGGTCCTGAAATAAAGTGGAGGGGGATAGGACGAGACTGAAAGTAGGATTCCATTACAGGGTTAGGGATGGCGACTGTCTTTGCTGCATGTCGGAATCACAAGTAATTGTTATCATCTGCTTGGAAGCCTCAGGTCATGGAATATTACTCACAAAAAAGGACCACCAGAGGTACACTCCAAGGTCGCCTCCTCTGCCTGGGGAACAGGTTCTAGATGCTTGTCCAAGCCTCTGCCTGCACGTCTGAACCCTAGATGTGACCTCAAGAATACAGTAAATTAATAGCTGCTTGTTCTGCAGGCAAGTGTCAAGGGAGATGCAGTTACCCCTAAGATGTGCTTGTGAACAGTGTCCTTTGAGAAGCTGGGAATCAAGCATCCCACAAAGGCGTTATCTGGTGAACTACTTACCACCAACAATGGAGCCAGTTCAGTGGACGATGGTCAGGTTCTGTCTGTACTTTCACTGAGCCACAGAACAAAACCCTTCCTTTGTCCTTCCTCCTCCTGCCCCTCCGCCCTTTGTAATGGAGTAGCATCTTGATGCTCCCATCACAAGCACAGAGAACCAGTCCTTTCCTGTCCTTCTGTTCCCCCGCGTCACATGCTTTCTGGTTTGGTTGGAGAGACAGCTGTAGTTCCCACCAGTTTGGGTGCTTTGTGGGCATTTTACTCGAGCTGTTACTCCGTGGGAGTGCGATCATGAATCGCAGCAGGGGTGGGGTGGAAAGTGGAAGGTCTCAGGAAAACCCAGACCTTTCTCCATTGTATGGGAAATGATAGGAGCCAGGACTGAGAATTATTTCAGTAGAAGAGTGCTTGTCTAGCTTGCCTGAAGGCATGGCCATGAGATCTGCCATTTCTTCACCCACATAAGAGGTACAAGAAAGACGGAGGGAGGGAAATGGAGAAAGAGAGGGAGCTAAGATGGGTAAGGGAGAGGAGATGAGCTTAGGGTAGAAATTCATACTGGATATTTTCTGGCAGAGCAAGGTCATTGATTAGTCCAGCATAGGTAATTTGTATGAGGGCTGCCAAGTGTTGGGTATGGGGAAAGGCTTAGAGAGGTAAAGTCAGCCAGTCTGTGGAGTCTGGGATGCCACGTTCAGAAACTTACTGTGTGAATAACCAGAAGTAATTGCATGTTTTATAGAAACAGAGTAACTTAATGAAAACAGGATGTGCTGAATTAATTTTCTGAGTCACAGGATACTGCAGCCTGGTCAGGCATGCTTGGGACGGCCACAGAGATAGCAAGTGAAAGAGACAGTCAGAGAAACAAATAAGATTAAAACAAGCCACCAGACATGGAGAATCAGAGAGAATAAAACTATCTAGTGGCCAACATTAGGGTTTGAACAACTGCCTTGTCATCGTAGCTGGTAAGGAATGGATACGTTCACTTTGTAGATTTGTCAGTGGTGGAGAATGTATAGAGGATTGGGTTCACCTAGGAACACACAGAACCCAGGAGAGAAAGGAAAGTGACCTCAGCTAGCAGCATCCTGTATTACAGAGCTATAGGTGGGGGTGGCGAGTATTAAAGGAAAATTGAGCAGGCGTTTTACTTGGAACTCAGGTTTGGGGAGTTTAGAGAACAGTGATGAGATGGTGGGGGTAACAGGCATAGGTGAGAGAGCTAGCAGGTATACATGACGGAGCTAGCAGGCACAGATAAGGGATAGATAACAAACACTGATGACGGAGCTAGCACACGCAGATCATGAAGCTAGCAGGTATACATGACGGAGCTAGCAGGCACAGATAAGGGATAGATGACAAACACTGATGATGGAGCTAGCACACGCAGATCATGAAGCTAGCAGGTATACATGACGGAGCTAGCAGGCACAGATAAGGGAGCTGGCAGGGATAGATGACAAGCACTGATGACGGAGCTAGCACACGCAGATCATGAAGCTAACAGGAACAGATTATGGAGCTAGCAAGCATAGACGATGGAGCTAGAAAGCATCGATGATGGAGTTAGCAAACATACATGATGGAGCTAGCAGTAATAGATTGTGGAGCTGGCAGGAAAAATTATTGACCTAGAAGGTATAGATGATGGAGCTAGCAGAAATAGATAAATTGCCTCTGAAATTTAACAGTGAAAAGAGAAATCAAAATTAATAATAGCAGGAGTCTTATAAATTATCTCAGCCAATTAATGAAGACATGTTTCTGTAAAAAAGAAAGATAGGAAATCCTAAGATCTGTACAGGAGCTCTGAAGTCCCCCTTGGAGCCTGCCTATCTTCCCTGGTAAGGTGTCTGGGAGGTTTAGCCACGGCAATGCTTTTATTATTCTTTTTGGCTTATAGTACGCACACAGCTCTCAGGAGATCACCTGTATCTACCTCTTTCCAGAATCTCTCCAGAGGAAGGCAGGAGATGGAAGACCAGAATTTCTGTATTTGAAATAGTGACAGGAGGTAAAGGGGAAAGGAAATCATTAATACCCTGATGGGAGGTGTCCTTCTCTATATATGTTTCTCCTATTGGTTGATGAATAAACACTGATTGGCCAGTAGCCAGGCAGGAAGTAGATGTGGGACTACCAAATAAGGAGAATTCTGGGGAGAGCAAGGAGAGAGGAGCTGCCAGAGAGAGATGCCACGTAGCCACCAAAGGAGTAACAGGCCCCAGCATTCTCCGGTAAGATAAGGCCATGTAGAAACACATAGATTAATAGTTATGGGTTAATAATTAAAAGAGAGCTAGCCAATAAGAAGCCTGAGTCATCAGTCAAACAGTTTATGATTAATATAAGTCCCTATGTTTATTTAGGACCAAGGATGGTGAGACAAAAACTCCATCTACAACACCCTGTTTATTTCCAACTTCACACTGTTGTTTCATGTCTAGGCAAGACTAAAATAAAGACTTCCTAACTTGAAATCCAGATCATTCCTGCTGTGCCCTGCTGTCTGTAGGGGAGAAAAGTATCTCTTTTCAGGTCATGATGTCCACTGAGAGCCACCAAAACTAGTGTCACCGCTGCTTCTGCCAGTTGCTAATGAGAATGGGGTGAGGGCTGGAGAGATGATTCCGCCATTAAAGGCTGAACTTCGAGTATGGGCCAAGAAGACCAAAGTGACCATGCTTATCTGAGGTCCTGCAGACAGAAACCTTATTCCGCCTGGCCAGAAACAACAGGCAGCATCTCCACTCCTGGGCAGAAAGCTCAAAGTATGGCCCCTGGGTCTGTTATACCCTGTTTTCAGCTGCCAGGTCCCTGGCATCTTGGCTCGTGGGAGTAAGTGAACCCTGTAGATGTGGCTTCACACTGGGCTTCCTGACTGTCCCCATTCCCCGCGGGGTGGTCCTGTGACAGCAGGTTGTGCAACTTGCTTTCCGCTATTCCAGGGAGTTCCCCTTCAGCCGTCCATGCCCTCGTTCAGATTTTCTCCCTGGTGTTGCTTGCCCCTGTGCCTCCAAGGTGTCAGCAGGTGGGTTGTTTCTTTCTTCCTGACTTTGTGCATATTTGGGGAAAAGGTTACTCAGATATGTCTGTTAATTTGTTCACTAAGTATTTGGTTATATAGATTTCATTATGGCATCGTCACTGTGACGTGTTGCTACACGCCCACCTTCTTCATATAGGGGTGTTTGGTTGGCATTGGTTTTTACACACTGAGGACTGAACCCAGGGCCTCATGTGTGCTAGGCAGGTGGCTTACCACTGAGCTATATCCCCAGCTCTCTCTCTCTGTCTCTGTCTCTGTCTCTCTCTCTCTCTGTCTCTGTGTGTGTGTGTGTGTGTCTGTCTGTCTGTCTCCCTCTCTCTCTCTCTGTCTCTGTGTGTGTGTCTGTCTGTCTGTCTGTCTCCCTCTCTCTCTCTCTGTCTCTCTGTCTCTCTGCCTGTCTGTTTCTCTCTGTGTGTGTCTGTCTCTCTCTCTCTAGTTATCTAGAGCCCAGCCAAGCCTCCATCAGCATAGCTCTCGGGAGGTCTGCCCCATGTGCCATCTCCTGATGTTCTGCTGGGGAAGGCGGGGTGGAGAGACTGCATTTCTGGGTTCCTTCTGGCATCTGGATCGCCTGTTGCAGCATCCTTTGTAGCTTGTGTTACAGGCCACCACGTCCAGCAGAGCTCCACCATGCCCGGTTCCAATTCTTGACTTACAAACTGTTCTGAGCATTCTCCCAAGGTCCCCCTGTGGGTATAAGAAGGGACATGAATAGACATGAGCTTCCACCAGGGCACAGGCCACTTGTAACTGCCACTTTGACAGTTAGTGGCACCCATGGGACCGGCTCTGCTCAGCTAACATCTTGATGCTAAATGGGAAACTTATCTTTAGACTTCACGTGTACTATTTTGTCTAAATGGCAAGAAATTTAAGAAAAAATTTTAGACTTAAAACTTTTTAAACATGCATTAGTAGTATAGTCAAATCTCATTTGTAAATTTGCTGATATGTTAAAATTTGTTTGCAATAACTTACTTAAAATGTTTTTGCAGTCAGGCACACACCTTTGAATCCCAGTGTTCTAGAGGCAGAGGCAAGTGCATCTCTCTGAATTCAAGACCTGCCTGCTATACATACAGAATTCCAGGTCAACCGGAGCTACAGAATGAGACCCTGTCTCAAGAAAGTATATAATTTAATAGTTGAAATTTGAAATACTGAGTTTGAAATTCATTCCAGTTCTTTAGTTTACTTATCCAATATCGCCATGTCACATGGCAATTTTATTTTGAATGTTTTGAGAAACTGCCGTTATGTTTTTTGTAGTAAGCATACCGTTTTACAATCCCACAGGCCACACACAAGAGCTTCACAGCGCTGGCAGCACTGATTTTCTGTGCTCCTCATGCTGGCCATTCTCATCGTGTGAGATGGCCTCTCAGCACGACGTGGTTGCATGTCCCAAATTATTGGTGCTGCGTCTCCGAAGTGCACACTGCTTTGTGTGTCTTCTTTGGAGAGCTGTCTGCTGAATTCCTCTGCCCACTTAAAAAACTGAATCCTTTGTCTTTTTGTGACACAGTTGGAGGTGCCACAGTGGTGCCTCAGAATGGAAATTGGCAACAGGGAAGTGTTCCTGAGCTTGCATAAACTGAAACTGTCATATATTACTGATGGGGATGTAAAATGGGGCAAGCATTCTGCAAAAATGTCTGGCGGTTTTCTGGAGTTAAGCACTGCTCAACCTGTAACCTGGTGGTCCCACGGCTAGGGTAAGGCTTTTTCCCCAAAAGAAATCAAAATAATGTTTGCAAAAGGCAGGTAAAGGAGTCGACGGCTTCGTCCAAAATATCCCAAAATGGAAACAAATGTCCATCAGAGATGGTATTGCAAATGTGGTGTTTTTATGCAATGGAATATTTCTCAGCAACAAAAAAGGACAAACTGCTTGTAGACTTAACAGTACGGGTGACTTTTAGAACACTGTCCTGGGTGCATTTCGTCAGACACAAAGACACACACTGCATGTCCATTGTCTGAAACTTAAGAAGAACTAACTGACTGTGGTCATGGGAATGACAGCATTCCTAAGGGACATAGAGTTAGCTGACAGGGTCATGGGGGAGCTTTCTGAAAGTATGGAGATGTCTTATGTTTTCCTGATGGTTCTAGAGTTGGGCCCATTATCAAAAATATACCAAAATGGCCAAATATGATGGCACACATTTCTAACCCCAGAGCTCTGGAAATGGAGGCAGGAAAATCTCTTTGCGTTCAGGCCATACAAGTTCACATGGCAAGTTCCAGGCCAGCCAGTGTCACATGGTGAGACCCTGTCTCCAAAACAGTGATGTATAAAAATGTGCCACTCTACAGCAGTACATTTCACTGTAGGTAAATCTTACCTCGATTTTGAAAAGCAGCTATGTTTTTGTAACTTCTTATCATCCTGTTAATTCTCTTAGAATAATTCATTTTAGAACATAGCACTCTGTGATTTATGTCCATGGGTTGAAAGTACTTCAGACCTGCTTCATGAGTCCTGTTTGTGTTCATTTCTGTTAGGGCTTGACTTGTGCCTTGAAAGAGTGCGTGGTCACCAGCTTCAGGTACAGCGTTGCTGTGTAAATGACTGAAGTTTAGTCTAATTGTGTCATCTGTCTTTATCCTTACTCAATTTGCTTTGCCTTTTTTTCAGTGTGTGTGTGTATATGTGTGTGTGTGTGTATATGTGTGTGTGTGTGTGTGTGTGTGTGTGTGTACACTTGAATGCTGGGATTACAGACATGTGCCACCATGCCCCGCTCACCCCATGCCTTGAAACACATTTTGAGATGATTTCTACCTGCCTAATTACATTTGGTGGGAAGTTAGTCTGATATGT
Organism: Mesocricetus auratus; assembly: GCF_017639785.1. NCBI lineage: Eukaryota > Metazoa > Chordata > Mammalia > Rodentia > Cricetidae > Mesocricetus > Mesocricetus auratus. The sequence continues at coordinate 54,913,614 of NW_024429190.1, forward strand.
TAGTCCTTCATAGCCAGCAACAGAGGAGTTCTTCTACACAACTCTTCTACACAGTTGCTTCAACCCATTTGGGTGGCTTTTTATTGTCCCTTTCCTGTTTCACTGAATTTACAAAGGACACCATCAAAAGTGAGGTTTTCCCCTGGATATGCCCCTCCATGTTTCCAGTTTAATTATCATGGTTTTTATCCAGGCAGAGCTAGAAGGGACTGTATGTGTCCTACCCACAGGAAATGTTAACCTAGTTAAATCTGATTGGAATCTGAGTGAAAAGGTGCCCTACCTCTGGGGAAAGAGATAACTTGGTGACTCTTGCCTTCACTCTCTGCTACACTGCGTCTGGGCCTCTGGTTCCTCCCGTTTGAGTTAATCTCCCACAAGCAGTCAATGGGAGAATGCTGTGTATGGGAATATGGAAATGCCAGGGTTATGGAGGGGATTCCGTTGGTTCCCTCGACAGCAGAAGGTTTTCAACAAATATGGTAAAGCCTTACAGTAAAATGTAGGATAAGCAATGAAATGCAATATCACCTAGACCTAATTAGAAGTCTCACAAAGCAAACAAGCAAAACCCACCATTTTGTACTGATTTGGGTCAAGACAAGGAAAAGAGACCCTGGCTGAGGTCTTCTGAGTCGAGGATGAAAGTCAAAAATGTGCTTGGTGTTTTGTCTTTTTTCCCAACAGTTCCCAAGGGCCGTGATTCCCAGGCTGTCTCAGTGCTGCACCCCAGTTCCTGACGAGCATACCCCCAAGGGTGGGTCTGCTTTTCTACAAGAAGAAAAGTTTGGCGGAGAATTATCCAGCAGCAATAGGATTTGTGTTCCTTCATAACGGTAGGTCACCTGCATAGAGCACTGGCCAGGAAGTCTCTCTCTCTCTCTCTCTCTCTCTCTCTCTCTCTCTCTCTCTCTCTCTCTCTCTCTCTCTCTCTCTCTCTCTCTCTCTCTGTGTGTGTGTGTGTGTGTGTGTGTCTGTCTGTCTGTCTGTCTGTCTGTCTGTCTGTCTGACTGTCTTTTCTGTGAGCAGGGCTGTAAAACGGACAGGGAGCATTGAAGTTTGGTGATCTTTGTCACTCATGATCTTCTGATCCTAGTATTGGTTCCCTGCAAGTTTACTCAGCAGCTCAGTAAACTTGAACAAACCACTTATATTCCCTGAATGCCTACGTTTGACCAAACAAACAAAACAAACTTTGTAAATAGAAGGAGGGAAATAAAAATCTAAGTACACCATGATTACTTTTTATTGCTTTTCTGCTGTTCTATCACCCTGTGGTGTGGTAAGGAGCTTTTCTCTCATGGTGACTCGGGATGGCAGAGCATGGCCCTGTGTTTCGGTACTCAGGACTGGGGGACATTCTCCACCTGCCTCCCTCCCAAGAATAGTGTCATTCCACTGTCTTGACCTTAGGTAAGCTGAGGGAAGAGAAGGAAGTGAAAGCTCAAAGCAAATGGCCAGCAGCGCTATTGATGTTGTGTGTGTAGACACCTGACTACTCTTAGCCCACATGTGGAGCCTTGCCAGAAGCTGTTACCCCGTCATGGCATTTCTCCTCCTGTGACGGGACCTCTGAAGGAGTCACCCGCAGGAAGACAAAAAACCACTGCCCTTTGTTTATTCTACGTTGAGAGGGCTTTAGTGGACGGAGGGAAGTTGAGGTTTTCCATTGTTTTTAATTACTTTGTTTGCAGCACATGTGAGCAGTTTCGCCATGATCAGGAGGATGTGACTGTTTTACAATGAATGAGGGATTTTATAGCTCTTTGTGAAGCATCTCCAGTGAGCTAGACCCTGTGTGGCTGTTTGTTTGTGTCACCGAGTAAAATAGGCACAGGACCCTGCCCTCATGGAGCTCACGTCCTAGGAGGAGGGAGATGTCATAGACAGTGCAAGAATGCGTGTGATACAGGGCGTTAAGATCTGGTGAGCGCATGAGCAAGGGAGAAAGGAGAGGGAAGAGAGGGGCAGTGAGTATTCAGGGAGTTGATCCAAACTGCAGTGTTGCGTTGTGAGGCGGTCTCACTGAGGCGAGTCTGGAAGTCATGGTTTGCCCTAGGCGTGTTCCGGGCAGAGGAAGCAGTAATACCTCGGCCAAAAGGAAAGAACATAGCTCACATGCTGCAGGCATAGCCCAGAGCCAGTGTGCTGAGACAGGGTGAATGGGAGGAAGGTAATGGGAGGTAAATGTGGAGATGCAATGTCGGGTCCAAAGACAATAACGTTTCAACCGTTTAGATGCTGCCTTAGTCCACTTTCTATCTCTGCAACAAGGAATCCAAGATGGGATAATTTATAAAGGGCAGACTTAGTTGACTCATCTGGAGGCTACAAATCCAGACACATGCCACTGGCACCTGGTGAGAACCTTTGGGTCGTGTCGTGCCACGGAAGAAGGAGGCAACAGACAGCGCAAGACTAAGGAGCAGGAGAGGGTCAAACTCAAGCCCACGCGAGATAAGCCAGCACTGACGTGGCATCCGCCCATCCTTGAAGGCACAGCCTCATGACCAGGGAGGTCCCCGCATCCCAATACCATTCCATTCAAAATCAAGCGTCTAGCACGTGAACTGCTGGGCATAGTTCAGACATGGCCAAATACTAAGGGTTTCTGTGTTTTCTTGTCAATGTGACCTTTTCCTTTACAGTTAAAGTGCAGACGCACACACAGCAAATAAATAAGGAAGTAAATAAACAAACCAACAAGACCTCCATCGCTATACTAGTTTCCTTGGGCTGTTGTAACCAGGTACCAATGCTAAGGAGCTGAAAATAACAGAAATTTACCATGTCATAGCTCTGTGGCCTTACCAAGCCAATCTCTAGTTAGGCCCTGCTCTTACTAGACTCCTAGTGGGGGGATCCCTTCCTTCTCTCTCTCTTCCTAGCCTGTGGTGGCTCCTGGCCATCTTTGGCAGTCCTCAGCTTGCAGCTGTGTGGTTCAGTTTCTGTGCGTGTCTTCACATAGCATCCCTGTTACTGTACGTGTCTCCAGAGGCCATCTTACAAGGACACCAGACAGTGCACTAACAGCCTACCCTTCTCAGCTTCAATGTCTTCTTAACCGATTACCCACACAGCAGCCCTGTTTTCACATAAGGCTGTTGGCTGAGGTGTGGCTGAGGAGTCAAGCCCTCAGCTTGTCTTCAGGAGAGAGGGGTGCAGTTCAATCCATCACAGCCACCTTCAGTGGGACATTACCGTCCCCACTGCCCTAGCAGAGGTGCCGTCTCAGGAGACTCAAATGGCTCACCAAAGGCAGAGTCAGTGATCAACAGAGCCAGGCCAGTGTGGATTCTACCTTACCACGCATGTGCCTGTGGTAACAGGTCAGAGCTGAGAGAACTTGCCCTGCCCAGAGCAGGAGCTACCAAGCACGGTATTGCAGTCCTCTGTACAAGTCTGAGATGTCTCGGATTGGCTCTCTCCTCTTCCTGTTAAAGGGAAGAGCCTCCTCACCCAGATCTCACTCCCTGTTTTGCATTTACCTCGTAGCATGACATATGCAGGGGACAAGGGGACAAATACAGAGGGCAGATGCTTTCTCTCCTTTTTAGGGTTTTCTCCAAGAAAATTATACTACGATTCCTGTGGTGTGTAGAACATTTGGTGACAGGGACACATCTTTTTCTCGTGTAACATAGGAAAAGTTGCCCACAAACACACACCACACTCCCCAAGTCACTTGGCTTACTACACTGGAACTAGGGGCTTCTGGAGCATTTAATACGTTTTGTCTTTCACTATATTTAAGTCTCTCAAAAGCGAAGCTTGTCTAGACATGTGTGAGTGTGAAGCCATGCTAGGAGTTGTAGGTTAGGCAGTCTTGAGAGACGTGCCTGGAACAGGAGAGCTACACCAACGTGGAACAGAGCCTTTCCATGCCTGTGAGGACACATGGCGAGGACAGTGTCCCAGCCAAAGGTGGTCACATCAGAGGAGTGTCTAAATCTCAGTCAGGTTGCCCATGACCAACAGGGAGCGCAAACAAGGTCACCGGAGGGAGAAAACCTCCTGAGAGCAAACCAGAGATTAGGAATTTACCAAGATGATAATGGCAGGGAGGCTGCACAGGGATGACGGTGAGGACGGGGAGGCTGCGCAGGGATGACGGTGAGGATGGGGAGGATGCACAGGGATGACGGTGAGGATGAGGAGGCTGCACAGGGATGACGGTGAGGACAGGGAGGCTGCACAGGGATGACGGTGAGGATGGGGAGGCTGTGCAGGGATGACTGGTGAGGACGGGGAGGCTGTGAGGGGATGACGGTGAGGACGGGGAGGCTGCGCCGGGATGACGGTGAGGATGGGGAGGCTGTGAGGGGATGACGGTGAGGATGGGGGGATGCACAGGGATGACTGGTGAGGATGGGGAGGATGTGCAGGGATGACTGGTGAGGATGGGGAAGATGCACAAGGATGACGGTGAGGATGAGGAGGCCAGTTGTCCATGGCTTTGTCTAAACGGCACAGGGAGAAAGGGGGATGCAGGAAGATTGACAGTCCCACCAGCCTTCCTTATGTTTGCTGTTTCTGGTGACTGCCAGCAGTCTCCTCTCAAGCCCGGTTGTTCTCACCTTCATTTGAGATGTGCTTTAATCCCCTTAAGCTTTGCCACTTTGCCTTCCTCTTAGCTGACTGCTCTGGAGGTGTGTGCTGAAGCATATGTTTTTCCCAGTTCCAGAGTGGAAAGGAAAACAGTGCCTTCCTTCCAGAGAGCCTTCTGCTCTCCAACAACACGTGAGAATGACCAGATTTCCAGATCTTCTATTGAATTAAAGTGGCCTGTCATTGCTGTCTGGTGTCATCACTTCCACAGAGCCCCGCTCCCTATGGCCAGACTGGCTGGCGTTCAGAGTCTAGTAATCGCAGGCCTGTTTAACTGATATGTTGGGATTGTCGTGTTGTTTTGTAGTTTGGAACAGTGCTGGGGTTCAGACCCAGGACCTAGTGCATTACAGGCAGGCCCTGCACCCACCACTGAACTGCACTGCCCGCTCCTCAGCCGACTTTGATGGTGAAGTTGGCACTTGGGGACTTCTGATGAACAGTCGCTGCTCCTGAGATGGTCCCTGCTGATTGGAAATTAGAGTCAGGGCTGAGGGGCTGGCTCAAAGAGCAAAATGCGGGCTGCCTGTAATACCAGAGCTGCCTGTAATACCAGGCTGGGGACAGAAGCCAGAGGTTCCCGGGGGCTTCCTAGTGAGCACTAGGTTCAGTGCTTATTTCAAAGAATAAGGTGGGACCTGAAGAGGGAGACACATGACTTGGACCTCTGCCCTACCCCATACACAGAGAGACAGATATATACACATACAGACACAGAGACATACATGCACACAAACTCTCACACACAGAGGCACATACAGATACACACATACACATATAAATAGACACATGCATATACACAGACACACACATATACATACACACAGATACACATATATATAGACACACACATATACACAGACACACACACATATACATACACACACACACACACGCACACACAATTATTATGTGGCCATCTAAACCAGGAGTCATTTGTTTAAATTGTTTTCTATAAGCTTCTGGTAAGTACTATGCTGATTCAATCCTTCTGTTGCTGGGATGGGAATAAAGTCTTACCTTTATTTCCCAGTAATTTCATATTGTTGAGAAACTATAAATACTTTAGTACAGTTTTAAATGTTCAGATAAGATTCACATAACATAAAATTAACTGTTCAATGGATTTGTTTTCCAAGCCATTTTAAGCTGGATGGAATGGTACAAGTCTGTAATAGCAGCTAGTTGGGAAGCTGAGGCAGGAGAATCACAAGTTCAAGGCCCACTTTGGTGGGTTAGTGAGACCCTGCCTCAAAAGGAAAGAAGTAAAAGGAAAAAACAGGGAGGTGTAGTTGGTGGAATGGGAGGTGCCTGCCTAGCCCGTGAGAGGCTCTTGGTCCAGCCCCCAGTGCCATAGCACCATGGAACAAAATAATCCATTTAAAACTGTTTCAAAGTGAATTGACCCATCAGTATATTCAGTACATTCACAGGTCATAAATTTATTACCTCTAACCCATTTCCTCAAATGAAACTCTGTACTCATTAAACAGCCACCCCCGCCCCCGCCTCCTGGCAACCATCAACCTACTTTGCATTTTTACGAGGCCACCTATTCTGTATTTTTAACATAAATGGAGTTGTACAACATGTGACCTGTTGTGTCATGTAGGAAAAAACCTTGTAATTATGAATCGTTTTTCAACAATCTCGTCCTTACTCAGGAGCGCTAACATGCTGTTGGAGTACCGGTAGCTTCTAATTGAATTCTCCAGGAAAACCACCTTAGGGACGCCAGCACCCCTGCCGTTGCTTCATGAGGCAGACAGCACTTTTGGATGAAATTACTTAATCTGCGAAAACGCAGGAGTCAGCTTCACCTTGTTTAACCCCTGCCATATGGCCCAATCCCATCAGCCACCTGCCCCCCCCCCACCGCTGACTTATGCCATTGTCCTGGTTGTTTGAACTCCAATATACCCCACCATGCAGCTGAACCTGTAATTGATATTTTGGCTGAGGATCTAGAGATTAGATTGCTAGCCTCCTCCACAAAGCCGTGTCCCTCTCGAGGGTGTTAGGTGATACCAGCTGCTGGGGATGAAAATTTGAAGCATACTTTACACTGTCACCTCCTGGGGACCTCCTTAGGAAGACAGTCCCTGCAGGGGAAGGGATCTGGGATGCAGACAGTGAAGGCTTGAAATGTGAGTGCCCGCTCCATCTGCCCAGGGAAACCTAAGACGGGCACAGGCGGAGAAGTGGGAAACTGGGTGGCAAGCAGGATTCTGCGGGGCTGAAATTCTCATGATATCCCTTTGTGCTAGCAAAAGAGCCCATGTTCTAAGACTGCAGAGCCGAAGAGTTGGTTTCATGTACAGAGTGGCTTAGTCACTGAAGGCCACCTGTACATCTCTCTTTCGAGGCCTGCTGGCTGCGCCAGAATCCTTAACAAGGACCACAGTTAAATGCGGGCTCATGCTGACTTACCTCCACCAGAGGTGAACCTCATATGCCATATTGTCATGAGACGGCACTGAGTTGCCAGCTTTCAACTCCAAAAAGTTACTTCCAAGAGCCTCCTGACGCCACCTGCAAAGTTCCGGGATGCTGACAGAATTGAGTGATAGCCTTGCAAGGGGTCCAGTTTTGTGGCTCCTCTCCTCTCTTCCTTCCATCTTCCCTGCTTCTCTCCCTCTCTCCCTCCTTCCATTAGCATGCACGGGGCTGTTGATGCACAGACATGGTGCTCGGGGCTAAGGATATGAAATGAGACCCTGCTGTCTAGGGGTTTGTGTCTCGCCCTCCCCGGGCCCATCTGTCGGCTGCTGCTGCTTCTGCTCCTACAGAGACCTGGAAGGGTTCCTGTCCCTGTCTGTCCTGTAGGAGGCAGCCAGAAACCCCAGAGTCCTGCCCGACTCTGAGCCTTTGAATTTAGCCTTAGCAAATACCAAGGGCACCACTGTGTGAACTGAATTCAGATATGTAAACAGATAACAGGATAAAGTGTGGTTAGTGATATTTGAGAGCTTTTTTTTTTTTTTTTTTTTTGCACAGAATGCCTGGAGCATAAAAGGCAAAGTAAATGCCCTGGGGGGGAAGCAGGGCCTCCCACGGGTGCCATCTGAGCCCTCTGGTAAGAGGAGAAGGTGTTTGCCAGACAAACAAGGGGGACCCACAACCACCAGAGGTCATACCATAGGAGCGTTCTTGGGAGGGGACCTCCTGACATTCTTAATCCTTTTCTTGCTGCTCTGGTGTAACTTGAGGATCCAACTGCTTGATTGGCCTGTAGCACCGCCATAAGCTGGGCACAGTGTCAGTTTTTTAAGAGGTTAAAACCAGGGCAGAAAAATATGCTGGGTTCCTCACCCCTAAAATGCCACCCATTTTAATCTTTTCCTTGCTAACATAAGTAAAAGTTCATTTCTCTTCTACACTGGCTCGAATTGGCAAGTGTTCCCATCCCAGGGTCCCTTTCAGCATCTGGGCAAACATGCCAAATGCCTCCCACGGAAAAGGCAGGGCTCTGCACTCCAGGCTTACAAAGGACAAATAGTAATGGAGTTTTGCTCCTAAGGAGACCGAAATGGGCACTGCACACAGAAAGCTAAAACCAGCAGGGAGAGGGGCCTCCACTGCCGTTTCCTGTCAAAGCAGAGACCTCATTTACATGCACAGCCACAGAACTGGTGTTAGGTTCTTTGAAATGAGTGACTTTAATTCTGAAGTTCAGAGGTCTAGGGAACAAAGACGAAGGCTGTAGCACTCTGGAAAGACAAGAGCACAGACAGTGCTGGGCACAAGCCTCACCAAGTCCTTTCCAGGCCGAAAACCAGCCCCAGAGGAACAGTGGAGATGAACTGTCCGTTCACATTCCGGATTTGGTCATCTATGCGTTTCTGATTTGTAACAAATGGCAACATTCTGCTGGAGCCCCAACTCATAACTTGGATTATGCGACAAATAAGGACGGGTTTTACGAGGACCCAACACACTACTCCACCTGGGAACACTGGTGCAGGGATTTAAATGGCTCCTGTTGTAGAGACGGTTGCTCACCTGGTGTCCCTTTTGCTCAGCTGTCCTTAAACACATTTGCAAATGACGGGTCCTCTGACCCCTCCCCTCCCAGAAGTGATTCTTTCCACAGCAGTTCCAGTGGGTGTCTGTCTGCACCCCGTAAGAAGTAGAGCTTCAACTCTACCTGGCTTGTAACTGTGTGCTAAGGAAAAAAAAAAGTCCTCTCGACATGCCATGGTGGCGCACACCTTTGATCCCAGCACTTGGGAGGCAGAGGCGGGCGGATCCCTGGTCTACAGAGCTAGTTCCAGGACAGGCTCTAAAGCTACACAGAGAAACCCTGTCTCGAAAATTCCAAAAGCAAGTAAAAGTCCTCTCTTCTAATAGAAGATAATCTCCTTGAGCCCCTGGCACTTTCCTTGAGGTAGTTAGTACACCATGTCCCACCATAATCCCAGTACCCATCACGGTGCTGAGCCTTGCTGAACACTGGGAAATGCGTGAATGACTTCAGGGGATGGGGTTTCAAGTGTAGGTAAGCATATGGGAGAACGCCTGCATCTCCTGCCGCCATCACAGAGAGCAGAACTGCTTAATCCGTAGTAGTCCCATCCCCCCAATCCCCCACCCCCGGTAGGTTCTATGACTGTGATGGTAGGATCTTCATTGCCAGCTTCCTGGATTTAGGACCCTCCAGACTGAGCACATGCCTCTGGTGGTGTCTGTGAGGGTGTTTTTAGGCAGTGCTGACTGAGCAGGAAGACACCATGAATTCCGGCAGCAGCATCTGGAGGGTTGGGTACCTGGATGAAATAAAAGAGGGGCGGAAGAAGGCCTTTTAGTGTTGGCATACCCTCCCTGCTTCTGTCAGGTGAAGACAGATTTGAAAGATGTTTTACTTACCTGTCTTTGGGGAATTCTGATTTAAACAATGCAACAGAAATCCTTTCACACTTCCCACATATAGACATTCTGGAGATAATGTAAATCGGAGGTTCCCAAAAGGACGTATTCACAGAAAGGTCTTGTTCTTGTTGGAACAGTCTTACAAACAGGCTGAGAACTGAGAATACACTGTAGCTCTAGAGCCACAAGTCAGCAGGGCTGCTTGGGACACTCTGTAGCTCTAGACAATGGTGTCTAGTCATTAATGTTATAATGGCTAATTAGAAGCTTAATCCTCCTGGATGCTTCTGGAGAGAATCCCTTGCTCTTGTATAGTTTGTAGGGGCTGTCTGTCTTCCTTGGCTTATGGCAGGTTCCTCTTTCTTCAAAACCAGCAATGTTACATCTCCCACTGAGGCCACGCCCTCTGCCGACCACCCCTCTCATCACAGCTCCTCCTGTGATTTTCATACCCTTGACTCCCTCTTTAAAAGACCTGTGATCGGCGGGGCGTTGGTGGCACTCGCCTTTAATCCCAGCCCTTAGGAAGCAGAGGCAGGCGGATCTCTTTGAGTTCAAGGCCAGCCTGGTCTACAGAGCGAGTTTCAGGACAGCCTCCGAAACAATACAGAGAAACCCTGTCTTGAAAAATAAAAACAACAACAAAAAAGACCCTGTGATCTTATTGGGTTCACCCAGATAATTAAGGCTAATCTTCCAGCCTCAACATCTCTCACAGAGTCCTATCTGCTGAACCTCCTTTGCCTTGTAAAATGACACAGTCACTGGTTCTAAGGACTCAGCCTGCCCCATGACAGTGAATTTCTTAAGGGAGCACAGCAGTCACCATTTATGATGGCATTCCTGGGGGAAATGGGCACCTCAGCCAGAGAACAAAACAGATTCGCATCTGCACTGCACCACAGGATAAACATTCAAGCTTTGCCTAGTGACTGTGATGAGGGTGGCAATAAAGATCCCTAAAAGGCACAAGAGAGATGTCTCTGTGGTTAACAGCCCTTGCTGATCTTACAGAGAGCATACAGGTTCTGTTCCAAGCATCCATACTAGTCAGTTCCCAATCATCTGTTAACTCCAGCTCTAGCGGATCTGCCGCCCTCTGCTGGCCTCTGTGGGCACTGCATGCACACAGTGCATAGTCATGCAAGCAGGCACACATAAAACATAAAAAAACTATTTTTAATTCTCTAAAATAAAGACTACCAAAGGTCTCCTTTAGCAAAGGTTTCCAAGACTTCTAAACTGCATAATTATGAGCGTATTGTACACTGAAATAAAAGCAAAATATCATTTTGTGGTATGCTTATATTTTCATCTAAAAAGTATACTTACTGGGAGTTTTAACTCTGGCCACTACCCAGAAAATTCCAGAAACATCTACCCATTACTGTAGTCACTAAGCAAATCGTGATACAAATATGAACTAGATGATAGTAGGGCCTGTAAGATGAGTCATACGAGTTCTTCACCAACATACACACACACACATACATACCCTATGGCATGTGCAAGGTGTGCGCAAGCACGGGCGCACGCGCACACACACACACACGCACACACACACGCACACACACACACGCACACACACGCACACACACACGTGCACACACACACGCACACACACACACACACGCACACACACACGGCAAATAACTTTTTAAAGATAGCAAATGAAGACTCATGGGAAAGTGAGCATGAAGTGGGGACGTGAAATGAGAGATGGGGGAAAATGTAGATGGAGGAAGGCAAAGATGATGAAAGTCTAGGAAATGTGTCCTGAAAATTTTGTATGACAGACATTGCCTATGGGAAGTAAACTCAATAACCTAAGGAAAGTGTACAATTCCATATGAGAAGAATGAAAAGACTTTTCTGTAGCTGCAATACAACACCGTGATCAACTTATAAAAGGGGAGTTTACTTGGGCTTACGGTTCCAGGGGGATAGGATGTCGTCAACTTATAAAAGGGGAGTTTATTTGGGCTTACGGCTCCAGGGAGTTAGGATTCCATCTCCATCATGGCAGGAAGCATAGCAGCAGGCGGGCACCGTGACTGAAGCAGCATAGTAAACTGCAAGCAGGAAGACCAAGCTCGAATAGTGTGTGGCCTTTAAAATCCTGAAGCCCACACCCAGTATCATGCTTCCTCCAGTAAGGCCACACCTCCTAAACCTACACAAGCAGTGCCATCAACTGGGGACCAAGGGTCCAAATATCTGGGTCTCATCAGGCATTAAATGGAAGTGGGAATAATAATAGTCACCCTTCATCCCCACAGGCAGCTAAAGCACAAGACTGTGGGCCCATCAGGGAGGGGACAGGGTGAGATTAGTCTTGGGGACTCCCCTTCAGCATGCAGTTAAGCGTGCTGCCACAATGTTTGCTCAGCACCCGGTAAGGGCATTGCAGAGTGTGGATTTATCTAAAGCTATCTGCCCAAGGGAAGAGCGGAGAAGGGAAGAAGACTGGAAAGTCAAGTATGGAGTAGAAAACAGAGGTTTTCAGTGGACACATCCAGAGATTGTTCTCCACTTCACATTGTTTATTTACAGTATAAATGTCATATACTGTAAATGTAACATAAATATAAATGTTCATTTAAAATGTGAATTCACTATAATATGAAAAAATTCTCAAAAAATGTACAGAATGAATAGGTAAAGAAGAACACACAGATATCGAGATTTGGATATTAAGTTATGAGAATCATTCCTGAACATAGTTCTAGATCTCTCCTTGAATATCCAGTGTCCTATATGTAATATATTATCTTAGATATTATATATAGTCAAGTTTGTATATACTAACAAATGATGTTTATAGGTCACTGTTTTATTTAGAGAATTAGGGAAAGGAGTTTCTATTTTCTTCTAATTTTCCAGCATGGGAGTCTCTTCTATCCTGCTTCTGTTGAGAATATAAATAGTAAGAGAAAGACATGACTTACGCCTCTCCTCCTTCTTCTTGTTCTTCTTGTTCTTGTTCTTCTTCCTCTTCCTCTTCCTCTTCCTCTTCCTCTTCTTCTTCTTCTTCCTTCTTCCTTTCTTTCCCCTTCTTCTTCTTTCCCCTCCTCTTTCTTACCCCTCCTTTCTCTCCCTCTGCCTCTGCTTCTCTCTCCTTTTCTCTCCCTGCTGCCTTCCTTTCTTTGAAATGTGTTCATACCTGCAGACAGATCTATACTTCACTTGTAGTCTAGGCCAGCCTGGGATTCAGGGCAAATCCTGCTGTCTGGCTCCTAAGTGCTAGGATTTCTCATATGAACCTCTATGCCTGGCTGGTCCCCCTTTCATGCTCTCCTCTCTCATAGTCTGACACAGTGCACTTCAAGGACACTCAGGAAGTAGCTGATAGCTTGAATTAAATGAGGAAAAAATGTCTAGCGATGTGAGAATTGCAGGAATTGGTGAGAGTTGGCATAAAATAATTAGAAATACATTTTCGTGTACAGTGAGCTACGTTAGATCCCATGTCCACAAACATTCAAGACAGAAACACGGGCTGTGTTTGCAGGATACAGTGCTAAGAGACTCTACAAAAGAAAATATGTAACTGATTTCAGACCAATCCAATAGAGATCATTTATAAATTACATATAAAAGCAATATTGTGCCAGCCATAGCAAGACAGGGTTCCTCTGGCAATCCTAGAACTCACTTTGTACCTCGAACTCACAGAGAATTTCCTGCCTTTACCTCTCAAATGCTGGGATTAAAGTCATTCGATGAGACTTCCTTTGTTAAAAATAAATTTCCCCCTTTATTTTTATTTTATGTTTATGGGTGTTTTCTTGTATGTATGTCTATGCACCATACAAGTGCAGTGTCAGAGAAGGCCAGAAGAGGTCACTGGATTCCGTGGGGCCAGCATTCCAGATGTTTGTGAGCAACCATGTAAGTGCTGGGTATTGAACTAGGGTCTGCTGGGAGAGCAGCCAGTGTTCTTAACCACTGAGCCATCTCTCCAGCTCTGGGAAAAAACTTTCTTGGTGTAATGTTGATCAAAAGTATTAAAAACCTGTGTTTGGATGTTTTCTGAGTTGGTGTGTGTGTGTGTGTGTGTGTGTGTGTGTGTGTGTATGTGTGTCCATTAGAGAATTAACTGAGGAGGTAGATGCACCCTGAACGTGGGTGATTCCATCCCATAAGCCGGCGCCCAGGCAGATAAAATGGGGAAGGAGGAAGTCGGACTCTCGCCAGCATTCCTGCTCATTGCTTCCCAGTCCACAGAGAGGTGACACTGCCAGCTCCGGCCACCTCACACCAAGCTACTCCTGATTGCCCTGCTTTCCCCAACATGATGGGCCAGATTCCTTTAGCGTATGGGCCAAAATACACCTTTTTTCCTTTATGTCGCTTCGGTCAGATTTTGTCGCAACAACAAGAAAAGTAGCTAATTTGCATTCAAACCACAGTTTTGACTTTATAGAGATTTAAATGTTTCAAAAATTATATTTGCCTGTCAGGGAACTTTTTTCTTCATAAACAACATCTGTAAAAATGATTATCTACAAATAATTTTTGAGTTCCTGGGGAAAAATAATGTAGGAAAAATTGATGATGCTATTACATATTATCCTATTTTACAAACCTGTTCACTTACCCCAGGAAATACTACAATAACAAAAAGGTTTGTGTTTGGGCATTAGAGGTCTTTTTAACGCTCTGAAACTAAACTTGCAGGTTAGCAGACAAAGTAATGGATTTCCCGTGGCATCTTAATGTATCTTTCCACTTTCCTTTCCTTTGTTCCCATCCCCCACGTGCCTGCTTCCTTCCCCCTGGCTCCCTTTCTGTCCCCATCCAGGCCCGGCTTCTGCTCTCCTATTACAGGTATTCCGTCGCTTTCTCATTCCCATGTCTTTAAGCTCTCTTTCTCCTTCATTGTCCCCTTTTGACTTTTGTGACGCATAAATGTACACATGTAGACATATGTCTAGGTGTGTGCGCGCGCGCGTGCGTGTGTGTGTGTGTGTGTGTGTGTGTGTGTGTATATGTATACACACACACACACACTACATATTGATATGTAATTTCAAATGTAGATTCTGCATTAGGAGAAGCCATGCAGTATTTGTCTGAGTCTGGCTTATTTTGCTTAATGTAATGAATGACTCCTAGCTACATCATTTGTCCCGCAAATATAGAGATCATTTTGAAATAGTTGAAATGCTAGCAGCTTAGACGTTAGGTAAGATACAGTTTTCTCCTGTGGTTGGAATGTAAATGAAATTTTAAAAAATTTTAAAAAAGAATTTACACACACAAAAAGATACAGTTTTCTCATTCCTGGTTTAGGGGTTAAGTGGTTTGACTCAGCATAAACATTGACTCAGCTACTAATAAAAAGGAAAGTGTCTCTGCATAAATCCTGTCTGTCCTTTTAAGGTCTGAGGAACACAGTAAATTTATTCCTTGGGACAAGGGTCAGCAGTGTGACAGAGGCTGTAATTCACTGGATGTGCTGTGTGAGCCGTCTGTGGCAAGTGATAAGAACATAGGTATTTGATGGTGTCGTGGGTGTCACTGTTTCCTCCCCTCCTGTTCTATCGTGGTTGTATGCATCAGTGTGCAAAAGGCAGTGAGCAGAGTCCCTGACCGGCATCCCTGACCCGCAGAACTGATGCTGTGAGTGGGGGCCAGCCCACCCCTCATTTCCATAAGCATTGTGCTCACATGTTTGCATGCTGTACTCTTTTATTTCAGTAACATTTAAAAGCCATGGCCTCCGAGGAAATTAAACTAACAAAGAATGTCCACAGCAAGGCTCTGAGCGCTCAAGTCTCAGGTACGGTACAAAGTGCTGCTGTGAGTTGCCAATTAAAGAGACAATAGCCATCTTTCCCCTGGTGTCCTTTGTGTGCAAAAATGCCTGGATTTATTTCTAGATCACCGCATAAGAGCCTCTCTGGTCTTCCGGCGGCAGAGCACCCACACATAAGTCGGGCAGCTCAGTAGATGCCAGGCACCGTCTGCGCTGGACTCCATGCAGAGATCTCTGGACTCTGCTTGGCACTTGTGCCTCTCCTTGTGTTTAATCCTGTCGTGCTGGATTGTCTCATTTCCCATCTCACAGGTACAAGAGGCAGTGAAATTAGAAAGTCGAAGCAATTACAAAAGCCAGACTCACAGCCTAACAAATGATAGCTGAAATGGGAAAGAAGCAGAAAATGTGTTTTTCAGGGCCATGGCAGAAGGGTCCCCAGGATGGCTGTGTATTTATTTCCGTTTCTCCTGGAGACATCGCTTTACTGTTTCTAAGTTCAGTAATATTAGCTCTGAGACATGAAGTATTCTACTTAAGGTATAATCTAATGCAGACAAATGTCCACTCCAAATGCCACACTTTGGTTTTGTCTGGTTTTTTGTTTTGTTCTGGTGTTTTTTGTTTGTTGTTTGTTTGTTGTTTTTGTGACAGGGTTTCTCTGGGCTTTGGAGGCTGTCCTGGAACTCTCTCTGTAGACCAGGCTGGCCTCGAACTCACAGAGATCCACCTGCCTCTGCCTCCCGAGTGCTGGGATTAAAGGCATGTGCCACCAAAGACTGGCCCTGTGTTTGTTTTTAAGTCAAGGTGTTACTGTGTAACCCAGACCACAACTTGTTGCCTGCCTGCTTCAGTCTCCCAAGTGGCAGGATGATGAGCATGGACTATACCATGCCAGGCAAATGTTTTGATGGAATTAAGGATAACATCTAGTTAGCCTCTTTACTCATCAATGTCCGATGAATTGAAATCTCCCCAATAGTTTGCAACAAGCAGGCCCTGTTTTTATTTGTAGTGCTCAGAGCAGTTTGACTTTAAACTCTGATTTCAGTTCCTTTTCCCTGTGATAATGATAATCCTCACCAGGACAGTGAGCAGACTGACCCTGCCTTTCTTGGAATGAAAGGGAGATGAGGGCCACAGTGTGCTCTTGCTGCTTGAGTCCCCTGGGTTGGCACAGCATTGTCTCGCTTTAACTTTCTACAGCTCGGCTTGTCTTTTTTTAAAGTAAGAAATGGCTTATTTGGGCGCCACGCACACTTCCCTTCAGGGAGACAGAAGTCAGAATTGGTGTGAGGACAGCCAGGGAAGGCAGTCTGCATTAAGCTAAGACTGAACACTTCTTCCTCCCCACCTCTAGCCCCCGCCTGGGGAATCATACCATCTCAGTGTGTTTGGGAAAGTCACGTCCGACCATAATTTCCTGTGGCTTAGATGATGAAATTCACCCCGTGCCTTTGAGAGGTCACAAAGCTTGTTAGCCTGCCTCATTTCCTCTGTGTGTAGGATGATTTTTTTAATGGATTTTGTTTTTCTTGATTATGCGAATCTCCTACACATTTCTTATCGTTTCTCATTAGAAATCACAAGATCTACCATGCTGTGGGATTCGTCTCCACGGCTCTATAATTGCATGTTATCTGGAGGTAAAAGGAGTGGGCTTTCCTGGGCAGCTCTCATGCAAATTCCTAAGAACCCAGATTTCATTTAGGGGTTAAAATACCAGTATAGAAGCTATGTATGGTGCTACACAGACAAAATCACAGCTACTCATCTAAAATAAAAACTAGTATGCTGTTCTAAATCTTATGCTGTGGTTTCTTTTAGACACAAGAAATTGTGCAGCCCACACCCATGAACTCAAAAGCAAAGAGGAGAGGGCTTTGATGTCAGAGAGTGGCTTTAGCTGTTAGCCAGATTGGAGGTGATCTGGCTCCGCCCTTCCATAGACTCTCCCCCCACACCCGTTCCGTGATAGGGGAAGTGATAGCATCAGTAAATAGAAGGAAACAAAGTAGGAAACAGCAGGTCTGCCTCGCATGGTGTAGTTCCTGTGGAGAAGCAGAGGAAGAAAACTATTTGTGAGGGTTTTTTTCTTCTTTCATTACTAAGTTCTAGGTACTATACTGGTTTTTGTGTTTTTTGTTTTCCTTAAAAACACGGCCATGTGCCATTAGTGTCCACAGAATGGAAAAAGTAAATCCGTCCCTTCCTCATGATGATTTGTTTAAAAAAAACAAACGACTGTAAAAGGTTTGTCCACTTGAAGCTGAGTGCCAAATGACAAGGACAGAATTGTGTCTTAGGAGAACAGAGTGAGCCCTTCCAAGCAGCTGCCCTTGTGCTGGTGGCCGCGGTTTAAGGAGCCAGGACCGGAAGTTACGGGTGCTTAGCATTCAGCTCAGTACCTTTGTGTTTTCCAGCGGCCAGGTGGATGCCAGACTCTACCGTGTGAGCCCCTGGCTTCTGTGTGGGTGGGTTCCTTCTCACCTCCTTTCAAACAGACTAGCATTTGCAGTACAGTCACACACACACCCTGCCCCCAAAAAACAAAAAACAAAGTGGCAACAGGCTTTCTTCCCTGACCTTCTAAACAGAGAGGTCATACCACTGAAAATGAATTTAAACTTTTCAGACCCCAACCTGGAGTCCTGTGTCTCTCTCCATCAGACCGCCATTTCATAAGTCCTCTTCTTTCATTCCCATGTATTGTTTTTTTTAGTAAAATTGGATCTTATTTTTCTATTTGCTTTTAAAGTGTTGAAACTTAACACACTCAGAAGTCTGTCTGTATCTCTGTCGTGCACACACCCACAGGCACCGATGGGTCACAGTAAAGTGATGTCACTCTTATCTAGAGGGCATCATGACCCTTTTGTGATATCCTAAATTATATTTTTGTTGCACAGCTCTCCTTTATGGCTTAGCATCAAATAGAATGTTTATATAGCTGAGGAGAGCTTTGAACTACTGATCCCCCTGAAGCCACCTAGGAGAGCTGGGTTTACCGGCTGTGCCACCACACCCAATTTTCTGTGGCACTGAGCATCAGACCCAGGTTTGCATGCAGCCCAGCCGAGCAAGCACTCTGCTAACCCAGCTGGACTCCCAGCTCCACAAACAGGGATTCCAATGGGAGAGTCAGCCCAGAGAGCTGTCGTCCATATTATGCTGTTGATAAATGGAGTTCATTTATTCTCTGTGGGTCTTTAATTGATCCACAACTTACTGTGCTTTTACATAAAAATGTCTCAACACAATGAAACCTTCATTAATCGCCAACTGAGAACCCAGCATCTGAGACAAAGTAGACATAATGGGGTGGGTGTCTGTTTTATCATTCTCTGTCCCATTTTTTTTTTTTTTTTTTTTACGAGACAGGGTTTCTCTGTATTGTTTTGGAGGCTATCGGTCCAGCCCGGCCTCGAACTCACAGAGATCCGCCTGCCTCTGCCTCCCGAGTGCTGGGATTAGAGGCGTGCGCCACCAACGCCCGGCTCCATTCTCTGTCCTGTATTACAGTCACTTCTGATGGGCACACTGGGAATTGGCTCCATCTACACAAGGATATGCATGCCTCAGTATGAAAGTCACTCAGCCATTTCCGAATGTTCTGACACCTCACTGCAATAACACTATTTAGGAGTTACTTTAGCTGTGTGTTCGTTGACCATTACTGCCCAAAAGAAGGGGTGGGCGGAGTCTTGCCAGGTCCCAGCTTTTGTGCAGTCTACTAACTTCTAGAGTTTCTTACATAAGGTCAGTGAAACATTAATGATGAGTGCAACATATTGTAAGTAGATTTTATCTTTTAAAATGATTTTAATTCCCAAAAATACTAACCCAAAAGGGTAAGAGTCTTTTTTACATAGTACATGTATTCATAGTAGTGGACTAATTATTACATTTTACCTTAAAAATGTTCATGAATCAAGCAGATCACAGGTGCACACCTGTGACCCAAGGTATTTGGGACGCTGAGGCATGAAGAACTCTTTGAGCCTGGGAGTTTGGGGTCCTCCTGGGAAATATAATGAGACTGCTTAAAACAAAACAAAATGGTGAAAAGAATTTTTTAATTGAAGAAGGAAGGGAAGAAAGGGAGACAAGGTAGCTTTGTTGAGACATAACACATGCGTGTACATTAAAATTAGCTTTTACTGTCAAGCTAGCCATACTAAAACTGTGTCAAAATTAGCTTTTAAAACTGTATACGTAAATGTTTTTTAGTCTACTCAAAGTTGAACTGCCATCTAAACTTTTAACTTTTGTTTTTAAATAAGGAAATTCAAATAACATTAGTTTGAAGAAAAGGTCCACAATGCACCATTCAAACCAAACTCTTGTCGATTTTAATGCATTTTGTTTTAGCTCTTTAAAAAATCCAGGTATTTTTATGTGAACTAATGAATGTCTTGTGTTTTTATCCTTTTCATTTCTTTCGAGCGCAGATGGCTCTGTCTCTTTAAGGCTGCTCACAGCGTGCTGAGGTGTGCTGTGGTTCTTGCTGCTGTGTGAACACATGAAGTTATTGAAGTAAAGAAAATAACTTCATGGATGCAGCCGAAGGGCTGTGCTGCTTCCCAGTGAGCTGTCTCTTTCTAGAACTTCTGAGGGTCCTCAGAATCTTGAATCTGGTGAACGATAAGGCTGGTAGATGCCTGTGTGCAAGGGTGTAAAAATAGAGCAAGAATTAACAAAACTATGACCGTAAATGGTTTCAGGCCCTCAAACCAAGGGCTAAGTTGTATTGAACATGGTGAAGCAATGAGTTGCACTTGAACGTGCAGAGACATGGAATAATGAGTGTGTAACAGTGGACAGACAGACAGAGGGAGTTGATGGGTAAACAATGAATATGGACACTTACAGAAGAACCAAATATATAAGAGAGAGGAAAGGGACAGTCTCTGGAGATGCCAGTGAAAACATTTTTTCCCAAGAATTTCACAAGGAGCAGTTTAAAAATGGACAGTGATAAATGCCACTAAGAATTTGGAAATATGGAAGCTCACACGTTACAATTGATGAACCTTTCAAGAGACTAACTGGGTAATATTTATTAAATTCAAGACTTCTATCCTCTTTAATGAATACATTAAGAAATTTACAAAAGTAGTAACTTGTAAAAAGTACGTGTACAGATGCACACCTTAAGTCCTAGCTGTTTGGAGGTTGTAGTTGGCACCATCTGGCTCCCAGATAAACACACGGAGACTTAGTGTTGATTATAGACGCTTGACTTTGGCTTAGGCGTGTCCCACCAGCTCTTTTAACTTAAATTTAGCCTGTTTCTGTTAATCTACATTCTGCCTTGGGGTTTTTTACCTTTCTTTCATTCTGTGCGTCCTACTTTCCTGCTTCCTCTGTGTCTGTCCATCTGGCCCCTGCCATCTCTTTCTTTCTTCTTTCCCCACACCTAAATTCCTCCTCCCACTTACTCTCCCTGTCTGGAAGTCCCGCCTCCACCTCCACCCTTGCTATTGGGTGTTCAACTTTTTATTAGACCAGTCAGATGCCTTAGGCAGGCAAGGCAAAACAGTACCACATCTTTATATAATTAAATAAGTGCAACACATCTTTGCATAGTTAAACAAATATTCGACACAGCCGGGCAGTGGTGGTGCACGCCTTTAATCCCAGCACTCGGGAGGCAGAGGCAGGCGGATCTCTGTGAGTTCAAGGCCAGGCTGGACCGACAGCTTCCAAAACAATACAGAGAAACCCTGTCTCGTAAAACCAAAAAAAAAAAAAAAAATTCCACAACAGGAGGCTAAAGCAGGAGGACTGGTTAGCCCCAGGAGTTGGAGACCACCCTGAGAAGAATAGATAGATTCTGTCTCAATAAATAATAATTTTAAATGAATAATTTTAGATGTAAAGATAGTCACTGATGCCATGTCAACAATAGCAAGAAACCAAGAATTTTTTTCAGTGATGGGAAGGTTGGCTAATTACATTATAATTAACCATACAGAAGGATGTGTATGTGTGCTGCCCAGAGCCCTAGTGTGTGGTACATTTTTATGCAAAAAACAAAGACATGGCGGTTCACATCCTGTTTATAGAAAGAATACTTATTGATTTGTCTGTTTTGGGGCTATATCTTTGGAGGATATTTTACTTCTTGCTAAGTTTTTAAATTGAACTAAGTGATTTTTTTACTTGTTTTCTTTAATCTACAATTTTTAAAAGTTAAGTAACATACTTAAGGTCTTCAAAGATGAAAGTTACAACAGTTAGAGCAAGCTGTCAAAATGTTGCCAAATATAAGTCCTTAAGGAACCTGTGTAGTGATGAGGTAAAAATAATTTCTGTTTATCAATTTAATAAGCCGTTAATGTGGGAAGGGATAGTTCTAAAATATATAAAAATTACCTAAAGTGAAATATTTGACATAACTTTTATTTTTCTAATTGTAAAAGTAATGAGGTGCCATTATGAACCTTTCTTTTCCCTTTGAGACAAGATCTTCCTATGTAGGCTGGCCTCAAATTCACCCTGCCTGAGACTCCTCAGTATTGGGTCGGTGGGCATGCACCACCATACCTATTCTTATAAAACAGTTTGAAAATAAATATGAACACACACAACAGTGAAAATTATCTACAACTCGGTCACTTAGAGGGTTCAGTCCTGAGCCTTGAATTTTCACTTAGGATGTTAATTTGAAATTCCGATCTCATCTTCACAGAGAGTATGCTCCAGCCTCCTAACCTGTCTAGCTTCTGATTAGTTGTGGGACAGGTACCATAAAGAAGTCTCCTGAGTGTTCCTATGCAAGATTAGCTTTGTTGCTACTTTATATTATAATTATATATATTTTTTGCAGTGCTATGGATTAAACCCAGAGCTTTGTGTGTGCTAAGCAAGACCTCTGCCGCTAAAGCTATATATTCAGCCCTTAAGAACTTTTAGTTACTAAAAACGCTTTTTACACTTCTGGGGGGGTTGTGTCACATGCCACTGTACACGGGTGGAAGTCACGGGACAGCTTCTGGAAGTTTTTTTCTCTCCTTTTACCATGTGTATCTGTGGAATCAGTTGTCACACTCCATGCCAAGTGTCCTTACCCTCTCTGCCATCTCAGCAGTCCTTTAAGAAGTGTCTTTATGGACATTCAAGTCTCCATTTACAGCTTGTTTAGCAACTGTATACTTTTTGTAGCCTTGAGAATATTTTTCCTACTCGAATGGGAAAAATATACATATATATATATATCCATATATCAACATTCACATATACAAACATGAAATACAAGATTAAATTAATGATGATGATGATGATAACAAGCCTTACCTTCTGATAGTTTCTTAGAACTTTGTGTTACTTTAGTTAAAATTCCTAACTGAAGATCTCTAACAAAGCATTTGCCTCAGTGATACAGTGGGAAATTTTGCCAATTTGAAGAGAAAGTGCTTGGCAAACGTGATGAATAGGCAGAAAAACGCTTGCACACTGTTCTGTTGTTAAATATGAGTTGAAGTGAGAAATGTAAGAGTCCAAAGTGGGTATCATTTCTGGATTATGATGACAAAGAATAAACCTACAAGTTCAACAGCCAGCCAGACCCAAGAACATAACTAATGATCTCGTTTCTGTAGAGGCTAAAATGCAAGGTGGATAATATTACACTATGTGAAAGATGGAGGCCTACAACTTACAGAGCAATAAATAATAATTCAGACTTGAGTATAAAGCTTTACAGATGTGACTGTACTCAACACAATTCCCAACATTTAATAAAAGAGAACAGAAATGCTAAAGGATGAAAAAGAGGGAGGCAGGAGGGCATATAGGCATGTCAATCAAACCCTGAAACTTCACATTGTTGCAAGAGGGAGCAGAGGTGTCAGTGGTCCAGCCAGGCAGCCATGGAATTGCTTCTCATTTCTCCTTCCTTCTTTCTGATGCTGTCAGCTGCTGTAGAGGAGGAGAGATGCCTCTTTCTCTCAGCATTCCCTCTACCCCAGCCTTGAGACCCTCTCCTTATGCCCCTGAAAGAGAATTCCCAGCAGGACTCTGGTGGAGCCGGCAAGTAGTCAGGCTGGATTCAGCAGACAAGGAGGCAAAACCTGAAAATAAATAGCTGAGCAAGAGCAGCAACAAAGGGAGCCTCCATCCATCCTTGGTCTACCACTTTAACTCTCCTTGCTCTCGTTTGGGATGGCCAGATGGCATTCTTCCTCTAATAGATGTCATCTTTACCCATAATTCAGTCTGTTATAATTAGATGCTTTGGATATAAGACTAAGTACTAGGAAAAGGTCATTAACACCTTGCTTGGGGGTGTGTGGCATGTGTGTGTGCATGTGCGTGCGTGCGTGTGTGTGTGTGTGTGTGTGTGTGTGTGTGTTTGTGTGTGTGTGCGCGTGTGTGTGTGGTGTTTCTGGGAGCTGCAGCCTCCTAAGACCAGCTTTGTTGTTTTTTCTGACTCCTGTCTCCCTCTTATGGTCAGGGTGTCCTATACCCAGCTGCAAGTCCCCTTTATTTACCTTCCTCAGTGATTCCAGCCTGTCTTAGCCCTAACATTTATTTAACCCTATCATTCACTGTCACCATAATATTAGCCACTCTAAGTCTTGGCCAGCAAAAGGGCAAGGAAGAAATAGTCACCAAGCGCTTGAAGCACTGTGTGATTCGGTGCTAGAGAGTCGTTCTCTTAAGTACCACACTCATGGTGGGAAGAACTCTGCACTGCAAGGTTACTCACCCTCTGCCTCCGACCACCACCAGAATCCTGGTGGTGCAACTTAAACCTGTTCTTTCCATGACGGACCCTGGGTGACAAGGTCCCAGCCTTCTTTGCCCCACAACCCAGGATTCCTTAGTGATCTGTATCCATGAGGTTATGTCTTTCCACCTCGCCCTCACCTCTGAACCAGCAATTTCCTGTTAGCACCAGAGGATCCCAGCTCTCCTTCGAATTTATCTCGCACTCACCTCTCTCTGGGGCCAGTGGCCTTCCAAGGACACAGTGTTCTTTGGCGACGAGAGAAAGGTGTTCTGCCCTGGCAGATGCTGTTCTGTGACCTTGGTGTAGTGAAAAAGACTGCCCTTCCTGCATGTGGTACTGCCTGAACTTGATATGCCTAGCAAGTAGGTAAGCTGGACTTCACCTGTCTTGAGCATTGTCAGCCTGGAATCCTTGTGCAGGAAACAGCCTGCATCACTCACACAGTACCATGATGAGGGACCACCTGTGTGGTCCCTAAAGTGCTGGGTCACAATGTTCTCTTTCCTTACCAGTTCCCAAGTGACTATCTAAATCCCTCCACCTACCCAGGGACCCTTGAAGTACCTGGGCTGCTATAATTTGCAGCCCAGTCTCTGTCTCCTTGACCTTCTGAACTTTTTTTGCATGCTCGTTTATTTTGAAAGTTCATTTTTCTACTATTAAAAATGGACTGTATTAGTCAGATCCATGATCTATCTTTCCTGAAGTGGTTCCTTGATAGCAGGCAAAGAGATCTGTTGCAATTTTCTGCATGTGTTCTAGGCTGTCAGGGTTTTAAATCTCACTCAGAGATGATTCCTGTATCAACAAAGAAAAGAAATTTTTTCTTTTGGGGTGCGGTTTTTGAGACAAGGTTTCTCTGTGTAGCCCTGGCTATTCTGGGATTCACTCTGTAGACCAGGCTAGCTTTAGGCTCAGAGATCCACCTACCTCTGCCCCCCAGGAGGTGAGATTAAAGCCATGCACCACCACTGCCCAGCTCAAAGAAATGGATTCAATGACAAGTTTAAAAAGCAAAGTGGGCCATTGTAATCGTTGTAGTCTTTGACCATCGCTCATGACCTCTGCTTGACAGGAGGCTGGGGAAGATGAGGGTGGGGCAAAGCGGAAAAGGAGCAAGTGGTACCAGACCCGACTTTGAGAGCAACGCAACCTCAGGCGCAATTGGTTGCCCACATGCAGCAAAACTGAATCACTTCCTACCCAGGAAGCGTTGGGAGATAAAATCCTGTTCACACTGGCCCTTTAAGTCCTGCATGTGTTTCTGTGAGTCACCTAGGAGTAGCAGAAGTCAAAGAAAGGATTGACAGTGTGGCAGGGGCTACTGGGGTATGGTTCAACAGAGTTGGAGTCATCCAAAACAGACTGCTGCTAAAAGCCCCATGAAATTTATTTTTATGATTTTACTTTTGTGTGTGTGGTATGTGTATTATGACATGTGTGTTTGTGTATTTGTTAGTGCGGTTTGTGTATGTATTATGCTATGTGTGTGTGTGTATTTGTTAATGTGGTATGTGTGTGAATGGTATATATATTATGCTGTGTGTGTATGTGTGTGTGGTATATATATTATGCTATGTGTGTGTATATAATTTGCTAATGTGTATGTGTGTGTATTATGCCATGTGTGTATATATGTTTGTTAATATTGTGTGTGTATGTGGAGACTACAGATCAACTTTGATGCCTTTCCTCAATCACTTTCCACTTTTCCTTTTTTTCAGACATTGAACCAGAAGCTCACCAATTAGGCGAGGCTGACTGGCCAGTGAGCTTCAGGGATATTCTTGCCTCTCCTTTTCCCTTAGTGCTGGCGTTATGGCTGTACACCATCACACACACCATCACACACACCATCACACACACCATCACTCACACCATCACACACACCATCACACACACCATCACTCACACCATCACTCACACCATCACACACACCATCACACACACCATCACACACACCATCACACACACCATCACACACGCCATCTCACACACCATCTCATCTGGCTTTTTACATGGGTTCTGGGGAGCCGAACTCAGGTCCTCGTGTTTGTGAAGTAGGCATCTGACCAACTGGTCCTAAATTGTTTTATAAGCTGTTTAACTACCTTGTCTGAAAGCATAAGACTCCTAGTGTGTGTGTGTGCTCGCGAGTATGCACACGTTATTAAGAAGGCTGGGACTTCTGCTAGCTGTTATATAAAACAAGGCTCACATTTATCTACTTGTCTAGATTCTCAGATTTGTCTGCTCTTTCTGATGCATAAATCTGGGGCCTACGATTTTGAGACAGCCTTTGGTAATCTTCCTGTCCAGTTTTGTCCCTATGAATTTATGTATGTGAATAGATAGACATGTATAGGCACTATATAGTAATTGTGTGCACTATCTCTAGATCTTATAGAAACATGAGATCCTCACCGTGACAAAGATCTTAAGTTGTCTAAAAGAATCTTTTCTCAGGCTGGGGAGATGGCTCAGCCATTGCAGGCTAAGCCTGTAATAAAAATATAAGAATCTTTTCTTTGACTTTTATTTGGAAATGTCATTTAACTCTTCTGCATTGTTGTTTTCTGACAAAGGAATTGGATCACAAATACAATCCAAATTTATCTATTAGTTAAGAAGCCCAGACACAGAGAGCAGGGGACTGCCCCTTCAAAAAAATAACTATAATATAAAAGCATAGAAATTTCTCTGTCTTATAACAGCTCAGGAGTAGGTGGCTCAGGGAAAATGTAGAGTCGTTTTCTTTCCTCCCAGAGATTTGTTCCACTGTAACTAGGCAGGGGCTTACATTAGGGGATGGAGTTGGAGTTTTTCATGGTGTTCTAGGAGAAGTTTTTTGTAATGGAAATACCACTGTCTGATATAAGGAAAGATAACTGGATGGTATTCTATAGCATATTTTTAGGAGAAAGAAAACAGGTAAACCTGAAGATGATTAAAAAAAAACCACAAAACCCCACTATACCTAGTACCATTTAGAAAAGAAGAGATGAGGAGCTGGATAGATTCAGGCCATTTCCTCCCTGTCTAACGTCCTGTTGGTCCATTTGGATGGCTATGAGAAGACAGCATAGGCTGGGGGCTTGTTTATTTCTCCAGGTTCCGGAGGCTGAGGAGTCATAGATCAGTGTGATGACATATTCAGAGTCTGAAAAGGACCCCCCTTCCTCTAGAGATGCCTCTTTATGGCAACTGTACATGGTGAGGGATCTCTCTCTGACCCTTTTTATAAGAGCACTAATCCCATTCATGAGGGTTCCCTCCACATAGTCACCTACACAGAACCCCATCTTTTAGTACCATTATCTGGACCATACATGGGTTGGGGTTTTAACATATGAATTTGGGAGGCACACAAACACTAAGTCTACTGCACTTACACATATATCTGAATTAATAATTATCATTGTGTATATGTATATATATGGGGAGATTCTAACTTTATTGTGTGTGTGTGTCCTATCTTTTCAAAAAAACTGTGAGCTCTTGAGAAACAAATCTACATCAGACCATCCCTGTTTTAGTCTCTAGCATAGCATCTTACATATACAAGGAGCACGGTACATTTCTATAGGTTGACTCTTTGGATGGGAGTCTGGTTAGCTGTGGAAATTCTTCTTCCTCAAGGAGTTTGCTCACTGCATAAACACTGCTATCCCTACTCTTATCTCTGGGATACCGAGATTGCAGGTGACTGAGTAGGTTCTTCCTGTGGTGCTAAATGCGTTATTGATTAGTAAGGGAATTGACTAGCATAAGTGGCCGCAGGAACGCTCTTCCTCTCATTTCTTTGTGTCGTTCCAGCAGAAGTGAGACAGTTTCCAAGCTCTATCGGAGCTGCATGATGAATAGCTGCTGGGTAAATTAATATAGATGAGACCAAAACAAGGGGCCGGGCTTGGCCACCCTGGTTCTGCTTCCTTTTGCTCAGCCTCCTGGCAGGGGCCGCCTTGCTCATGGTTTGGCCCCAGCTCCTCCCTTGCTTGTCTGTAGCTGCGGGTGAGTCATGGCAGCCTTGCGGCCCTCCTCTTCCAACTGCCAAGGAGAGAGGGTGCCCCCAGATCCTGTCCTCTAGCTCTTGAAACACAAAGCTGTTTCTAGAGCTGCTGGTGGCAGGGGGCTCCCTGCCCGCTGACTAACTCGCTTCCCCTCACCCCTCTGTCAGATTCCCTGCTGAGGTAAGTAATGCGGAGTGGGTTTTCACGCTTTTTCTTCAGCTTTCTCTTCCTTTTGTATACGTCTGGCTTGTAAATGTGGTGAATACATGCTATAATTATAACCCTCTTTGACAGTTCTGTAATCTAATTGTAATTCACTCTGAGCATCTTTTTAAGACAGTGCTGTGTATGGAAAAAGCAGCTGTTCCAATCTCATCTGCTAAGCTGACAAGAAGGAGTTGGAAGCAGCCCCAGCAGCTATGGGAACTTCCGACCCATTAAAGACCTGACAGAGGGCTATTCTCTGAGGGACAGAGGGTGAGAGGGAGAGAGAGAAAGGGAGAGAAAGAGAGAGAGAGAGAGAGAGAGAGAGAGAGAGAGAGAGAGAGAGAGAGAGAGAGAGAGAGAGAGAGAGAGAGAGAGAGAGAGAGAGAGAGAGAGAGAGAGAGAGAGAGAGAATGTACTCACCCATGTGTGTCTATTTTATAGACTCTAACCTGGCAAAAGAGTTAGTTTCAACATGCATAAGAAAGTGATCTGAAGTGAGTGAGCTCTTCCCATGCGCTTTCTGCAGTAAGACCGGTTTTTTTTCCTTTTAGCAGAGGTGCCTGCTGTCCCTCTCAGCCAGGAGTGGGTCCCTGTGCTGGCTGGAGACTCAGTGTTCATTGGACATTGTATTAGTTCCCTAGGGGTGCTATAACAAGTTCCACACGCTGGGCAGCAGAAATGGTTGTCTCTCTATTCTGGAGGCCAGAGGCTGGAAATCAAACTGTCTGTTGCACCAGTTCCTCCTGAGTTCAGTGAGGGACACCCACTTCAGCCTCCTCCCTGGCGGCCGGCAGCAGCAGGTGCTCCTTGACTTGTACATGATGCTCTCATTAGGCATTCACTTTATCTCCCTCTATTTGTGTCTGAGTCCAAGTTCCCTCCTTTTTTACAAGGGCATCAGTTATATTGGGTTACAGCCTACCAGAATAACCACATTCTAACTTAATAGCTGTTGTAATGACCCTGTCTCCATATAAAGTCCCTGTCAAAGGATCTAAGCATACAGAGTCCAACACAACCAGTCAGCCCGTGACTGGTGTATATTTGAATATGAGGGATTTTTTTCTTATAATAGCCAAAAACAATCTGTGTCCTTACAATGTTTTTGGATAAAAATGCAGACAGACTCTCACAAGAACATTTTATAATGGTATTGTCTCTTTCATTTATTTTGGGCTAAACACAGAACAATAAGTCTGCCATCATGGCTGGGTTTTGTCCAAGTAGTTGCAGTGGAGCCTGGCCTACCTTTTAACCTTGCTTGCCCTGAATGCAGTGTCCTGAACATGAGGCAATATGAAGAGGATTGATGGTGGGTCATGTCAGAACCTTCTGAGTGGCAGGTGAATTGGAAGGATTCATCTGAGGTTGAGTAACAGAGATTTTCCCACCGTCTCTTCTCCCTGTTGCAAGAGGGAAGTTGTAGACGAATCAAGAAGCCCTCCTGGATACAGAAAACCCCTCTGGTTGAGGGCTCTGAGGGCTCTGTGGGCCAGACCACTGACTGTTTTGAAACAGATTTGAAAACAGTGTCCAAGATGAAGGGGGAAGCAAGCAGGAAAGAGAAGGCATCTGGATGCTGCTGGGAGTAGCAGTGAGCCAGGTTTTAGGGAAACAGACTGTGGCCAAGGTTCTGCGATCAACTACTGTGAAAATGGACAAGTGTATTCATCTTTCTATTTACTGTACACGGTGGGTATGTTCAGCCTGCCGTCCTGCATTGTCAAGGTTGTCCATTGGCAAGGAGGCAGCAGATGGTAGTTTGGTAGTAGATTGGTGTTGTGAAAAACATTGGGTAAGGGTCTCTCTAACCTGTGCAAACATGAATGTCCCCCCCGACACACTGATGCTCTGGGAAAGTAATCTGAGGAACTGACTGGGGCCTGTGTTGAAAGAAATACAAGACAGAAGGAGATTACATGCGAGTGAAAGGGGGCAGGGGAGTGAAGGCGCCCAGCAGCCTACCTCCAGACATACAGGCAAGATGCTGGGCTAGAGGCTAATTCCACAGCTCTTGTCCACACTGTTATCATCAGCCACACCTGTGTCATCATAACTTGGTAAGTGTATTTCTACAGACTGATATGTCCCCATAAGTTTAGATACTTCCTTGTTCACAGAGCAAGAACAAGTGAGAAGATTGACGTCCCTTGCTTCCTGGGAGGTATACATAGCAGTTTAGCCAGGAAGACATAATTTCATTGTGGCCGGTTCCTGGCTCTCCAAAGCCTGGCTTCACGGTGAAACACACAGTAGGGTTTAGATGGTGTACACACCAAAGGGAAACTCACTCTTACTTGAAGGGATCAGAAAGCCTGCTGATGCCTATTGGGAGGAGGAGACAATCCTCATGGCAGCTCTTGGTGTGGAGTGTAAATAATACAAGATGTTAGTTTCAAAGACCATCTGAGATGAAGAAAAGCCAATAAATTTGTTTCTCTGGACTACCCCCCGCCCCAATCTTGGCTTTTGCTATTCTTTTTGAAATCCCATTCTTTGAACACAACCCTTAGGGAAGGAGCTGGATTGGTTGTAAGGCACAATTATTCATTTATTACACAGTGACCATCAAACAGGAGTGTGGTGCTGTGCCTATATCAAAGTTTTAAAGGAAAGGAAGGCCTGTGGGCATGGCAGACAGAGGAATGGGCTCTGCTAGCAAGAATGGTGCCTGGTAGGTTGCCTGTAGGAGGTGAAGGCAGGATTCTAAGAGAATGTATAACATTTCAACTGTTCCTTGAAGGACAGATAGAAAACAAAAATAGTAAACTAAGGGCTGAAAAGAAATTCCAGGCAAACGGATAGCCTTGAACAAAGAAGAAAGAAAGTGCTTTGTATCTTCAAAAATCTAGCTGGTAATCCAGCATGCCTGGATGTAGGATTTGGAGTAAGAGCTGTAGGTCAGATCCTGGAAGCCACAGATGAGAGCTAGTTTATGAAAGAAAACTGAACGTTGTGCCCTGGAGGGGAGTTGGACTTGATCCTGTAGGTAAGA
Organism: Mesocricetus auratus; assembly: GCF_017639785.1. NCBI lineage: Eukaryota > Metazoa > Chordata > Mammalia > Rodentia > Cricetidae > Mesocricetus > Mesocricetus auratus. Next base: position 54,944,801 of record NW_024429190.1, read on the forward strand.
GCAGGCACTGAATGACTTTTGATGTGAGCAGACCTTCCTTTTTAAAATGCAGGCCAACCCCCATCTGTGGCCACGTGACCGGGAGTGTGCAAGGATGTCTTCAGGAATGTGCAGTGGGGGACAAGCTGTAGGACTCCAGAGAAAGGCAGCAGGAGCAGCATGTCCTGCACACATGTTTTTGAGGGGAGGGAGGAATATAGATTGGTATTTTCTTATACGTTAATTTAAAAATCTCTAGACATTTTTACATAGAGCTAAAGGCAGGGTTACCTTAGGGAGGGGAAAAAGTGGCATAAGGTGTGTGCCTTTTAGTGAGCACCTGGGCTGAGATGTGCACCCAGAAGTCACATGTCTGTCTCTGTCGCTCCCTTCCCAGTTTTTCTGAATAACGCCATGAGCTTGTTCTGTTGGGCCACCTACAGCCTGGATTTTGCCCCTTGTCCCTCTGTGTGTCCCTCTGGCTTATTTGTTCCTCCTTCCTCTGTACTTTCTGTAAATTGGTAATTCTGGAGGTGTTCTCAGATTTAGATTTTTTATAAAAAAAAAAAAAACTCGTTCATCGGTAAAGTGTTCGTCCATCGGGGACAAGTAATACTAGGTTGATTGCCTCGTGTGCACTTGCAAGTATGTGCATGTGTGTGTGCTTGTGTGTGTGTGCATGTATGTGTACATATGTGCGCATGCGCATGTGTGTGCGCATGTGTGTGTGTCCTCCAGCTGTCCCAGCCACATTTATTAAACAAGTCTAATTTTCTCTGATGCTTGAAGATGCCATTTTTATCACATACTCAATTACCAGGGTATTCAGTCTATATTCTGGGCTCTTTGTGTTCTGTCCCGTTGATCTGCCTGTTCGTGTAACTTTCCATATTGTTTCAATTATCGGCATCTACAAAGCATCCCAATGTCTGGTAGGGTGGTTTCACTTACCCTTTCTTTTAAGAGCATTCCTTATTATTCTCATTGGAATTAGATTTTTCCTTCTGTCTTAAGATGAATAAAATGTTTATGGTTCTCAAAATTTTTTATCAAAGATGAGGCATTTGATAGTTGGCTTGTTTGTTGATTTGCCTATGTTGGTTTTGAACTCGTGGATTCAAGCAGCCGTCCCACTTCAGCTTCTGAGTGTTGAGATTATAGGACATCCCACCATTGTCTGCCTGTCTTGAATTTTTCTTCATATTTCTGTTAAACTATTTTATTGTATTAGGCATCGTAGTCCTTGAGATTTTTTTCTTCCATGATAATCTGTATGTTGTTTATGGAAGCCACCAATTCATATTCCGTCAGACCCACCAACTTCTCCACTGTGGTAGTTTTTCAGTTGACCCTCTTGACGTCAGCAATACTGATGGCTTAATTCAGTGTAATCCAGCCTTGTACACGTCTAATTTATTTCGGTTGTGTTAACTAAGCCTTTTACTAACCCTGATTCAAACGTAGTTTTTTCCGTTGCTAGTAGCAGTTTACTACAGATCACTTTGAGCTTAAACCCAGGCGCCATCCAGCACTTTGCTTCTCCTTTGCTATGGGATGGGATCAGCTGTCCTCAGTTGGCGTCAGATTACATGGAGGTTGAGCGTCAAGGACTCTCAAGTCTCAGTCCATCCCCTCAGTCCTCTCCTAAGGTTCTTCATGTTATCGTTGTTATATTATTTCTGGAATTGGGACCTTATTCTGTGACCCAGACTGTCCTTGAACTCATGGCTATCTTTCTGCACCACTCTTCCATGTACTGGGATTACTACCACGAGCAACCTACCTGGTTCATGTTCTTATTCCAGCTTTTCATTTGTGGTTGCCTCTCAGCGTGAGTAATGTTTGGAATACAGTCATCTTAGTTTAATATTTTCTTCTATTGTTTCTTCATCTTGAACTCCCCCCACCCTAGGCTGATCTTCAGCTCCTGAGTTCAACTTATTCTCTCATCTCAGACGCATGGGTTCTGGCCACCATGTTCCAATATCATCTACCTTTGATTTGATTCCCTCTTCTATTTCTTCTTCAAGTCCCCCTTTTACTGTGCATTTATATTTGATTTTGAGTCTGAAAACAATTCTTCTTACAAAAAATAAGTCTCATACTTGGTTAGGTAAAAACATTCAAGCCTTTATTTAGTTCATCATTAGGATATTGAGACAGGAATGAAGGGTTAATGAAGTAGGAGCAACATGTCAAGTTAGCCTGACATCAGGCACCTGCTGTGGGGAGTGCGTCATGATCAGAGCATTGGTAGTTACGAGATGTTTCCATTAAACGCATTGGGTAATACAAGGACATCTCCATGCTTAGGTGAACTTCACTTTCTGAAGCTACATCTTCCAGCTGGTGCTAATGACTAGATCCTGCATGCACACACACATACACACACACAAATAAATAAAATAAAATTTTAAAGGTGGAAACCATTGTAACGGTGGGTGATTGTTGATTAATGGAAACTAATACTATAACTGGCCCTACAGAGGCATATTGTGGGTACTTGGTGATTGGTGAATTAAATTACAACAAACCATCCTGTTAGATGCACATTTGAGGGGAGTCTAGGGATTTCAATGTGAGCTTGGTCTTTTCACTCCTGGAATCCCACTGCATAATGACTCCTGAGAAGGAGAAACACAGATATAAGAAACTGTGCTCTTAGTCAGGCTTTGGTGGTGCACGCCTTTCATCCCAGCACTCGTGAGGCAGAGGCAGGCAGATCTCTGTGAGTTCAAGGCCAACCTGGTCTACAGTGTGAGTTCCAGGATAACTTCCAAAGCAATACAGAGAAACCCTGTCTCGAAAAACCAAAAAAAAAATAAAGAAAGAAAGAAAGAAAGAAAGGAAGGAAGGAAGAAAGAAAGAAAGAAAGAAACTGTACTCTTGGCTCTTTTATGTTTGTTCAATTAGGCGTCGTCCCTTAATATCCTCAGAAGGCTACATTTTACACTACATTTTATTATGATGATTTTGAGTCAACAAAATACTGAGACCGTTCTCACTGTTTTTCTGGCACCTCAACCTTGAGCTGGGGAGTACAAACCTCACTACGCACAATTACATGCTGAGATGTGTGACACAGTCTCTGACCCTGTCAGAACCATGCTGACATTGTCCAGACATTACCCAGCCCACAGGTATTTTGTTGTAGTAGCCTGAATGAACTAAGAACTGTATGAATGAATAGGAGAATGCCAGTCGTGTCCATATGTGGATTGCCAGTCGAGAATTCCTCAAACATAGTGAAAACTTACAGTAAGGCTGCACACAAGATCTCACGGGTCTCAAGGTCACACCATGAGCTTCAGCAGGTGCTGCAGAGACCTTTGTGAATGGGAGGAAGATGACCTTTTCACAGACTTAGCCAGGGATTGAGTATGTGCACAGCTCATGGGCTTGTGTCAGCTTCATTCCCTGCATGGATGCCTCTGGATGGCTGTGGCTCCCTCTGAATGCCTCCTCTGCCTCTCAGCCTCAAGTGCCGTTACCATGACGGGAAACAACTAATACATGACTGCCTAGCGATAGCCATACCTCCTTTGTGTTTGCCAACCTCAGGCCCACTGCTTACTATTTCTTCACGTCTTTTTCTTCCCTCTAAGGGTTAAAATGGTACACCTCCCCCCTCCCTCCCACCCCCAACTGCCCACCTCATCAAACGCTCTGGGTAAGAACTTTACATGTAGGTTTTCTTCCTGTCCGACATTCATGATGTAGCCCAGGAGCTTTGGTTTTCACATCTCCATCTTCTTTCTGCTATGTGGCTCCAGCTAAGGAGGCTTGAGTATGGAGACAGAAACGGCCTTAGCTTCCTCTATGAAAAACACTTGTGACTTTTTCCATATGTAGGAATCTGGCTTTTTCCATGTGAATTACAGGTACGTATCAGTTATTCGGTTGACAAGATACACTGAGCGTTGCCAGCCTGTGTGAGGACACTGTGCCACAAAGGACTGCTTGTGTAAGGGGAGAGCTATTTGAAAAGCTTGTTTGAAAGGCATTGGTGTTGGGACAAATTAAATCGTGAATAGGTTTGGCACTGCATGTTCATGCCTTTTGGCCTCAACACAGCTTCTTTTTCTACATAATGAATGACTTTCAAACAAAGATTTTTTTCAGGTTTTGTAGTCCAGGCTTGCCTTGAACTCATGGCGAGGGCTGAGATAATAAGTCTAGGACACAATGCTCAGCTTTTCTCTCTTTCTTCCTCCCTCCCTTCCTCCCTCCCTCCCTCCCTTCCTCCTTCCTTCCTTTCTTTCTTTGTGTGTGATGGATATATATATATATATATATATATATATATATATATATATGTCTCTGCCACCTTCCCCTTAGAGCTGAGATTAAAGGTGTGTGCTACCATGCCCACCCTTCGAACATCAATTCTTAGACACTCTCCACTGAGGATCTCTCCCAGAGGCTGAGTTCATCCTCTCATATACATTAGGTTTACAAGTACACTTTCAAATAGAGATTTGTAAGATGGGTGGTATTTGAAAATAAGAAAACTAGAGGAGCATTGGCGGCTTTTCCAATTCTGACTTCATGTGAGCGTGTGACTGTAACAAACACGAACATATGTCAGTGTTGCTGGGATATGTGATACAGCATTCTGCATCAGCCAGTGAGCATCCACCAAATTCCTGGCAGACTAGAAACTGTCTTAGTGTGTGAACATCTGAGCTACCGTCATCTCTGTGTCTTGTGCATCCGTATAAAAATCTATGAGACATTTAGTCAGTAGTCTTAGAAAAGTAACGAAAAGTAGAACCACTGATTCCAGAGACAATGACTCATAAACTTTCGATTTCTTTTCCATGCCATTGTCCATCAAGGTATTTTAACCTTACATATTCCATAGGGAGAACCATTTTAGTTCCCCAACTTCTGATTACTTATTTTTCTGTCTCATATTGCTAGTGGAGCACACATACACAGCTTGCTTCCGTTTCTCAGTACAGAACTTGTCTAACCATGTGAGGCATCCTGTACCTTATTATAAATCCCTAGGCTAGTGTAAGCGATCTGAACACTTTCGAGTGCGGCCAGGCTTAGCTACGGTATTTTGCTATCAAATGTGCTTTAGAAAATAGTTCACATCAGTCAAGGAATATCTTTTACATATGTATAAACACACAGACACAACTACACAGAAAGAGAGATTGATTGACTGATTGATGTTCTGGCTTTTTATTTAACTTGGCAGCGTGAATATTTTCCTGAGTGCTACAGGGCCAGGGCAGTAGATATTACCCTGTAATACATAACCAACAGGTAGCACAGCATCTGGCCAATAGCGCTCAGCAAATATTTATGAATCAAATTACTTGTTTGTAAAATGAATGCAAATATTTAAAGTTCTGTTTCACACACTGAGTGAAGAATGGTTCATGTAGAAAAAAATCCATGCTGCCAAGTTGAATAAAAAGTTATAATAGATTAAAAACATGGAGAAAAATTAAAATTAAGCCCGCTGTCCAACAGTAGGGATATGTAACCCTCCTTCTCATTCCTTCCTTTATTCCTGTAACCACTTTCTCCCTTTCATAATGCAATCTCTAATATTCCACCTATCACTGAAGATGGGCTTATAGTTTCTAGAATTATATATATTGAAATCATATAAGTCTTAAAAATCAGCTGTTCTTTGTTGCATACATCTTCTTTAACGTGTGCAGTTTTTTTAATACCTCAGAGTGACCAATGCTTTTGTGTATACAATAGTTCAGTCCTTTTTATTGCCATGCAGTGTTTTGTTAATTTGAACATACGAGATTGTTTATGATGTTATCGATGGACTTTGGCTTGTTTTCCTTTTGAAAGTGTTACAACATTCTTGTACAAATCATTCCTCTTTGGTGTGTTTTCATTTTTCTAAATACTTAGGAGTCAAATGGCTGGATCATATGTATGTAGGGCAGATGTATGTTTGACTTTTTAAGTAACTACCAGAGTGTTTTCCAAAGTAGCATTCTCAGAGCGGTATATGAATTCCCCCTCCTCCACACTTTGTCACCACCTAGTATGTGGGGTCTTTATTTGTGATGTATTTTAATAATGGGTTTGCTCAAATCTTTTCCCATTTTTAGTTGTATTTATTTTATTTTTCTTAATTCAGGACTTTGAAATATATTTATGCTACAAATCAATTTGATTTATGAATTTGAATATGTTCCCTTAATTTGTGATTCGTTATTTCATTCTATTACTATTGTCTCTCTGTGTGTATGGCATGGATATGCATGTTCATGTGTGTGCACATGCATGTCACAGGTATATGTGTAGGTGTGTGCACATGTGTTGGGGTCTATGATCAACAAGTGTCTCTTTCAATTATTCTTCACTTATTTTTTGAGACAGCATCTTTCACTGACTCTGGAGCTCAGCAATTTGTCTAGGCTAGCTAGCCAGGGAGTCCCAAAGATCCTCCTGTCTTAGCCTTCATTGCACTGGTATTATGGGTTGTGCTTCTGTTTTTTTATGTGGGTTCTGGGGGATTGAACTCAGGTCCTCATACTTGTATGACAAATACTCTACTTACTGAGCCATCTCCTAAGCCCCTTCTTCCCATTGCCTTTTGAGGACGGATTTTAATTTTTGATTGAGTCCAATTTATTATTTTTTCTTCAATGCCATACTTTTCATGTAGTGTCTAAGTCCTCATAAGTTTCATATGAGTATTTACATTATTTTCACCTCTCCCAACCACCTCATGTGCCTTCCTCTACTCCCTCTAAAGTTAATAACTTTTTCTCTATAATTATTACTTATATATGTACATGTATACATATATGTGTGCATATACATATACATATATATGTATGTATCTTCTGAATTCATTGAGTGTTGCCATTATGTCCACATGTTTAGAGCTGACCACTTGGGATTGGCTCTATCAGGGGGTGTTTATCCCGGGAGAAAACTCATTCTCCCTCTCTCAGAAGTCATCAGTTGCCTAGTTCTTCATCTGGGGGTGGGGCCCAGTCAGTGTTGGCACGTTGACTGGTGTTGTCATTATGCAGGTCTTGTTTGGACAACCATGCTATTGAAATTTCATGGTTGTGGAAATCCTGTGATGTCTAGAAGATGCTATCTGACAGCAGGTATTCTCATCTTCTAGCCCGTATGTCTTTCTGCCCTCCTTCCGTGATGGTCCCTGGGCCTTAGGTATAGGGAATGTGTTGTAGATGTACTATGTAGATATCCTGTAGTCACTTATTCTCTTCATTTTGGCCAGTCATTAGTAGCCTGTCTGAAAAAAAAACTTTGATGAGAATGGAGAACTGTACTTATCAAAATCTGCAATTTTAGAGTATACAACTCTTTGTTTTTTTCAGTGTGTATCATGCGACAATCACCACAGTTTAATTTTAGAATTCTGTTCCCCCCAACAAACTGGTACCTCTTCTCCCCTTAGCCTCTGGCAGTCCCATTTTCTGTCCTTCTAGTTTTGCCTTTTCAATAATATTACATAAAGTCCTAGCACATGTGGTTCTTACGACTCGCATCTTTCATATGCTTTTGTGTTTTACTATTAGTATTTTGACATGCTGTGGATCAAACCCAAGTGCTCATGCATAATGGCCACATTCTCTACTGCTGAGCTATACCGTCACCCTAGTGTGTGACCTTTGAGGTTCATTCATGTTGCATAATGAATAAGTGTTTCAGTCCTGCTTATGGCTGAACAATGGTTCACACTATGGCTCTATACCATGTTTCTTTTATTCAATTATCAACTGACAAAATATTTAGATTGCTGCTACTGTTATCAATAATGCTACCATGAACATGTGTGCACACTATGCCATGAATCCATCAATTCTTCAACTCTGGTACAATTAAAAAGTTATGTTCCAAAAGGGGGAACACACAATCTCAGAACTCAGAAGGCAGGAGTAGGTGGATGGTTATGAGTTCAAGGTCAGCCAGCCTGTTCTACATAGAGCATTCCAGGCCAACCAGAGATGCTTGAGTGAGACCCTGGCTCAAAAGGGAAGAAAGAGATGGAGACAGGAGGGAGAGAGGGCAAGAGGGGGATGGATAGAGAGAAAAGAAGAAAAGAAGGCATGGGGGGGTAATGAAGCTTGCATCACAGAGAGGCATGATGAAGTGTCCATACGATTCAGTACTGTGTAGGAACCAGAGAGCTGACTGCATAGAAAGCCACAGCCATACCAGAAATTGGGAAATGGTGGAGATGTTGATCTGTTTGCTCTCTTGTAACATAACCGTTCATGGTGTGAATTCAAGTGGAATGGTTTCAGTAGACGGCTAGAATGTAGATGGAAGATGAACACTGAAAATACTCACTTGGCAGTTGCAATCTTGGCCCTGTTGAAGCCAGGGGAGCTCCCCGATCTTCTCCCAGGCATAATGTGTCCTTTGCTTTGTCTTCCACACTGACTCAGAGCAGAGTGATGTTTCGTTCCAGGGCAGAATTTCAGTAAGTCATTAGTATTCGTGTGTTATGAGGTGATGGACTGCAAGCCATAGACTTAAAAGAAATGAAATGCCTTACCCTGTTTTCATATAGATAAAAATGGATTGTCCTACAAGAGATAAAGTGGGGGAGGGAAAACTATAAAAGCACCTGTTCCCTCATATCTGACCAAGTGTCATAAAGTAATAAATCGAGGGGCATTTATCAAGTCAGGGCTTTCATCAGAAAAAAGATAAGATGCTTAAGCTGGAGATGCCTGAGTTTGCATAAACCACGTATGAATTCTGTTTAGAAGTAGTGAAATACTATAGAACTCTGAAACTTTAATTTTGTGGGATGTCGATGCAAAGATTACTATCAGGGTTACTCATTTCCTAGGAGGACCAAGAGCCAAGAGGAGGATTAGCATACTCTGTGATGTTACTGCCTCATTAATTCCCAGCTCATATCTGCCTCAGTAGGGTTGAGCTCACTGGGAAATGGAATTGCTCCCTTTGAATAGAGGCATTGGACAAATCACCTCTCTAGATCACACAAGTGTCCTTGGACACTGACTACAAAGGACTAATTGAAGGTGACGTGTCTTGTGCTCAGATTCCAACCACACCCACAAATGCTGGCTGTTGGCAGCACATCCAACTTTTAAAGCAAAGGTCTAAACAACTGCAAATGAAAAACAAAATAGATTTGACCAGATATAGTTTAAAATTTGGGGCAAGAAAAGTTAGAAGGTAAACAGAAAAGGAATGGGCATCATATGACAGGTGTTTCTGTCCTAAATATGTAAAAAATGTGTAACACGGAGAACATATCCATCAGAGAGGATGGAGATTTGGGGACTTAGGGATTTAGGGATTTGGGAAAATCACGAAGTTTGAAATATGAATTGTTGCGATCCCTTGTGGGAGAAAGCTGATTATCTTATAGTAACCAGGAAGCAGAGAGACAGGAAGTCCCAAGGACACTCTAAAAGCAGCACACACACACACACACACACACATACACACCACCCCCATCTCTCTTTCACCGGGCCCCACCTCCTAACAGCCCCTTCTGTAAGACTTCACACCTGGAATAAGCTGAAGTCAGTGCCCTCGTGACTCAACCACTCTTCAACAGCGCCACCATCTGGAGACCAAGCCTTCAACACATGAGTCTTTGAGGGGCATAGGTGAGGCTCCATCCAAAAACCAATAGTGGTACCTAAAATGAGCTCTGCCCTTATAGAACGTTTCTTTTGCTAATAGATGTAGATATTACAGTACATACAGTAGTGGTATCATGAAAGAGAAGTTCAGGATAAAACACTATGTAGCAACTGTTTAAATGTCACAGAGGAAGCGGTAGTTCACCAGTCACGTGACTGAAAGGCATCCAGGCAGGAGTCAGAGGAAAGAGTTACAATGAGGAGGGAAAGGCCCAAAGAAAGGCATGATTGGAACACTGAAAGGAAACACTGTTGCTCACTGCCAGATGAGGCTACCAGGCTGCCAAGGGCAGGGCGGCTGAGCTGACCATCAAGATTATGGGCCTTATCTGGCCTACCTTGGTGAAAGTCCCCTTGGGTTTTATGGGGAGACCTGGGGGAAAGGACTGGAGGTGAGTGATTATACGATGGATTCCAAAGTTAAAGATGAGACAAGCTTGCTGATGGATAGACAAAGATGTATTTTAAGGTGGGAGTCCAGGACTTAGGTTTCACTTTACAATACTATCTTTGGTTCATTTTGTACTACATTCTGGACTACAAGAGGGGGAAGTGAGCCTTTCTTGTGAGTGTTGGAGGGGAAGACGGGTATCTTTTTTTAACCTTTATTCAGTTCATAGCTGAGGAACCTGTAACAACACACAGATTTGTATACAAATTGCTTACCTAAGGCTTACATGGGATGAGAGCCTTCATAAAGAAATAAAGCCCCAAAGTCACAGGAAGTGTGTTCCTGTGTAAGTTGCTGAGGATGACTGCCATGGGGTACATGATTGGGGAGACTGTGACCTCTTGACGGTAAACAAGAAGAACCGGATGCTTCTCCCTGTCCCTGGGCCATCAGTGCTAGGGATGGTTATCTCCTCTGGCCAAAGGAGCTGCACCTCTCAAAGGAGGGTCTTGCTTCATGGGACAAGGTCAAGGGGCAGGGGAGCACGACTGTCCGTCTTCTGCCTTCTCACATAACCAAGATGCCATATTTGGGGGTTGCACATCCCGAATCCTGCAGTATCATAATTTGATTCCTCCTTGGGTAGGTGACTTCACTGTGGGTGTCTAGGCAGAGACTTCTGTTCATGCACATTCAAGTTTCTAACCTGGTACTCCAGCCCAGTGGTTCTCAGCCTTCCTAATGCTGCAGCCCATTAACACAGTTCCTCATGTTGTGGTGGCCCCCAACCATAAAATTATTCTCGTTGCTACTTCATAACTGTAATTTTGCTACTGTTATGAATCATAATATTTGGTGTGCAGGATATCTGATATGCAACCACTGTGAAAGGGCCATTGGACAACCCCAAAGGGGCCGTGACCCATAGGTTAAGAACCACTGCAGACTAGCAGGTAAAGGAGGAGTTGCCTTTGGACTTGCAGCTCTACTTATTTCTGTTTCTTATCCTTTCCTGAGGCAGAGGAGGGATGGCACAGTGAAGGGGCAGGGCTCCTTAACAACACAGAGTTGAGTGAGGTTGGGGCAGGGTAGAGAGAAACCAGAAATACACCTACAGTGTTCTGCAATACGGAGAGACCTTACATTCCCTACTGGTTTTTAAAACTTCATATTTTCTAGGCTGTGATCTCTTGAGAAATTGTTTATAAGAAAAGTTGCCTTGTATGAACTTTAAAAAAAAAGACAGAAACATCTTCAGCCTAAATCCATATTTTATTAAATGAATGCAAGTTCTGTTAGGATATGCCAGAACCCCTGATGTAAAGGCAATATGGTGAACAGGCGTCATGCCACATGTCCATGTGATATGTGCAAATGGACCTCTAATGTAAAATGCTTGCTCCATTTTCACCCAAGAATGATCAGGAAGAGACAACCAAACTGCCCCTTCTCCCAAGTTCAACTGAGATGAATAATGATTTAATGCCCTTCTGTCCAGTATGGCTGCTAGTGATGGGGTTTTTGTGACTTGTCATGTTGGGAATGTCACGATAAACAAGACCTGGACCTTGCCCTACAGGATTGCATGGTATAGTGGTGGAGATTGACAAATCACCAATGATTATGTGTGGTAAATGCTGTTAGGGTAGGCCTGGGTATATGGAAACACACAGTGCAGCAGCAGACCAGTCTTTGGATGTGTGCTGAGGGACAGTCAAGAAAGGTTTCTTGTGTGAGGCTATAGCTGAGATGGTTCGCAGACCGTAAGAGCTGGGTACAGAAGCAGCTAAAGAGTGTTCTGTGCATGTACTCACCAAGTTTCCACTGCTGTAGAAATACCTGAGACAGCTGACTTTAAAGGAGCAAAGGTGTGTTTGGGTCACCGTTTTAGAGTGTCCTATCTGCAGTCAAGTCAGCCTGGCTGCTTTGAGCCTGCCAAGTCACAACATGGCTAAAATGTGATATGAAGCAAAACTCTTCTTATCATAGTCAGAGAGACTGGGTCCCCATCAAGGGCATGTCTCCAGCAACCTGAAGACTTCCCACAAGGCATGGCCTACCAGCAGTGCCCGGTTTTGACTGGACACATTAACACATGGGAAACATTTCAGATCCAGACAGAGACAGTGTGCATGAGCTAACATGAGCAGAAAGAAGGAAATGGGAAGGACCCCAGTGTTTTCCATGTCAATATATAAGGCACGTTTTGTTCCTAAACTGTCTTTTTGGACTAAAGAGGTGCCTTATACTAAGTTCCTTAACATTTTTATATGAGAAAGTTCTCTCTAAATTACTTTATTTTGACCTACAAATACATATGCAATACCCTGAAACTAACTGTGTCACAATTAGAATGCTTGTGAAGGTCATCTGAAAGGAAGTAGAGAAATTCAATATAGATTTAGTAATTGATTGCAGGGGGTCGACCTCCCAATTGTGAGCTTGGATATCATTGCCAATAAGCTTTTTAAGGATCACTTCAGATGAAATACAATTAGTGGTTACTTTGTGGAGATCATGAGTATACACCCACAGGATGAATTGGAAACAAAACCGTCTTTATTTTAAGCAAATGGATATTTGTGGCTTGAGATAAAATTTCCCATGAGAGTATCACATACAGATTTTAAACTTCTAGGTCTGGAGGTAATGGAACAAAGCTGTTTCCACTTCCTCCTCATCTTCAGACTCTCCTAAATAATAAAGAGAGCAAAGAACAGAAGCATAAGCTCTTGAGGCCAGGAGACATGTGCTAGCCTGACCCAGACTCTGTGGATAAAATGACAGAGGAACTGTGCCCGAGCACTAGAGAGGTGGCCAGGTTTCAACATCACCCCCAAAAACCACTAAAAGGCCCAGAAACGAGAGTTCAAGAAACCCAAGAGCCCAGGGTGGGTGGGAGGCTGGGAATGGGGATTTGGGGAGTTCTGTCCCAAGCACAGTTGGGGCTGTTTCTCTGCCCCATTCCGTCCAGATGGCTAACCAGATCTCTGTACCATATGAAATATGAAGCCTATTCTCTGGAGAAACAAATCAGAGAGCAACCAGACTGAGACTCAGAATGGGAGGCCAAGGATAAGAAGACCTAGTGAGAATGGGAGTAGGTGGAAGTGTGTACACAGCACAGTGACTACCAACATCCTAGCATGTGGGTGAGATACGGGAGACCCACCATCAGAACCCTGGGAAACCTGAGGATGCTGACATATGAAAGTACCAAGTTTAGAGAAGGACCAATGCTCCCCAATGTCTAGTCTCCCTTTTCTTTCTTTTTTTAATAATGAAGCTGTTGGCTGTTTGCTTTGATTTCTTATCGGCTATCTCTGACTTAATTATTATCCCATAACTGCTAATCTGAGTATTTCCATGTGGTGTTCTCTTACTGGAGAAAAGGTCCAGAACTCCTACTCCTCCAGTCCTACATCATGACTGACCGTGCCTCTCTTTCCCAGAATCCTCCTCGACTCCTAGTCCCACCTATCTTGCTTCCCTATTGGCCAACAGTGCTTTATTTAATCAGCCAAAAGAGAAGCACATGTACACAGGACTTCCCCCATCTTCTCCTCTTTTCTGTCTAAATAAAAAGAAAGGCTTTTTTACTTTAACATAGTCAAATTATATATAACAGAACAGTTATCAAGTAAGACTATAGTTATAATATTTAGTCCATTAACATTTAGTAAGATTTAAAGAAAATATCATCTATCCTATCTTTGTGAGTCTAAAGTCTTATTTGTAGCTTATCTTTTATCATAACTAAGGAAAACTATAATTATAACTAGCTGTCTTCAACTCCATCAAAGACCATAGAAGGATAATATATAAACTCTAGAATTGACAGAGACATCTTGCTACCTGGACAGTCACCTGAAGTTCCTCTGTAACATTGGGGCATCCATCTTCAGCCCATAGGCCATAGTGTGTCTGGAACACTTCTCAGCAAAGCAGGAAATTTTAAACTGTCTGCCTGCATTGGCAGTTTGTCAGTCATTTTTCCGTTTTCTGCAGAATGTCTGGCAGACTCTTCCATGAAGCAGGAGCCCTGTAGGACTGTCTAAGTTCAGCAGTCACTTTCCTGTGGGTCCTGCATGTTCAGTTTTTACAGAAACAGTCAAACAGTCCAGGCAAGAGCAGATTCTTGCCCAAATGGCTAATCTTGCCATGTTGAAAGCAAACTCCACAACGAATTTCTTCAATGCTCATCTTCCATTCAGACATAATTGGTGTATCAGAAGCAGTTGTGTCTCACTATAATGAAAAAACCCTAAATCATTTAAATGCCATATATTCTGTAGGTCTGAAAGGTTTGAAGAATATCTATCCATCTCAAATACATCTCTGTATATCTAGAAAAACTAACTAATGTAACTATAAGTTTTGACTATTATAGGTAACTATAATCTGTATTTAATTATACATTACATTTTTAAGAGAGCTGTATAAACACAATATGTAAACAAGAGGAGAAATATATATATATATCACAAAATTGATCTTAAATTTGTAACAATAAATGAAAATCCATTCCAAGACAAAGTATTCATTTCTATATCCTATTCCCTTTTTTCCCTTTAGAAAGAGATTGACTATGATCATTACCCTTTAATAAGCAACCCCACTGAAATGAAAACAAAATTTTATAAGCAATAGTTGGGAATTTGGGCGTTGTTCATTCCAAACTGCTTCTTGCTGGTTGGGGGCGCTGTCCATATATGGGGATCATGACAAAACACAGAAACCTAGCTAAGTCCTTGTTTTTATAGTCTGCAAGACTGCATCATCTCACCTGTTTTAGATGTTGGATCACCTGGGTCACTGCTTCTGGGAGGTCTTGGTTCATTAAGCCATATAAATCTGGAAGGAATCCATGGCTTTTCATTTTCAGAGAAAGGGTCCGGACCTCTTACTCCTCTGGTGCCCTATATCATGACTCTCCCTTTTCTTTTTTGACTACTAGAATTCTCTCACATTTTGACCAAGAATACAGTTGCCTACATTAAAAACTTTCTTTCCAGACATCTACCCTCATCCCCAGAGTCTGAGTCCAGATCCTGCTATATACTCATTAGAAGAAACGTGCTGTCCTTGTGTTTTTGCTCTCTTAGTGGTTGGATGTGTTGGTACTGAAGAGGCAGCCTCAACCCCAGAGGGAAGATCAGCACTCTAAGATCCTGGAACAGCAAAGTCGAAGGAGAAGTAATGGGAGATGCAGCATTGCTCTGGTCTCTGTCCTGTCTTAGGGCTTCCATTGCTGTGATAATACACCATGACCAAAAGCAACTTGGGTGTGTTTTTTAGCATGTCCTTATCTCAGTCCATTATGAAGGGAAATCAAGGCAGGAACTCAAGGTAGGAACCTGGAACCAGGAATGGAAACAGAGGCCGTGGAGGAGAGCTGCTCACTGGCGTGTTCCCCATGACTTGTTCAGCTCTCTTTCTTATACAGCCCAGGATCATAAGCCCAGGGATGACACCACCCATAGTGAGCTGGGTCTTCTTACGCTGATCATTAATCAAGACAGATCTGCCTACACACCTGCCTACAGGACAATCTTATGGAAGTGTTTCCTCAATTAAGCATTTCCTTCTCCTAGATTTCACTAGGTTTGTGTCAGGTTGATAAAAACCATTCAGCATGTATCCATAGTACCAAGTCAAAACAGAGCTGATGGGATAGCTTGGTCATTAAAGTACTTACTCTGCAAGGATGAGTTCCTGAGTTCAAACCCAGGAACTGTCACCCATACACACAAAGAAGCCTGATACATGTACGTGGTTGTAATCTTAATGTTGAGGAGACAGAGACAGGTGGATCCCTGGGGACTAACACGTGGTGTACTCAACAAGCTCTGGGCCCATGAGAACACCAGGGAACAATAAGAACACCAAAGGAACAATGAGAACAACACCAGAGGTAACAGTGAGAACAACACCAGAGGGACAATGAGAACAACACCAGAGGAACAATGAGAACAACACCAGAGGAACAATGAGAACAACACTAGAGGAACAATGAGAACAACACCAGAGGGACAATGAGAACAACACCAGAGGGACAATGACAACAACACCAGAGGAACAATGAGAACAACACCAGGGAAACAGTGAGAACAACACTAGAGGGACAATGAGAACAACACCAGAGGGACAATGAGAACAACACCAGGGAAACAGTGAGAACAACACCAGAGGGACAATGATAACAACACCAGAGGGACAATGACAACAACACCAGAGGAACAATGAGAACAACACCAGGGAAACAATGAGAACAACACCAGGGAAACAATGAGAACAACACCAGAGGGACAATGACAACAACACCAGAGGAACAATGAGAACAACACCAGGGAAACAATGAGAACAACACCAGGGAAACAATGAGAACAACACCAGGGAAACAATGAGAACAACACCAGAGGACCAATGATAACAACACCAGAGGGACAATGAGAACAACACCAGAGGAACAATGAGAACAACACTAGAGGGACAATGACAACAACACCAGGGAAACAATGAGAACAACACCAGGGAAACAATGAGAACAACACCAGGGAAACTGACAACAACACCAGGGAAACAATGAGAACAACACTAGAGGGACAATGAGAACAATACCAGGGAAACAGTGAGAACAACACTAGAGGGACAATGAGAACAACACCATGGAAACAGTGAGAACAACACTAGAGGGACAATGAGAACAACACCAGAGGGACAATGACAGCAACACCAGAGGGACAATGACAGCAACACCAGGGAAACTGACAACAACACCAGGGAAACAATGAGAACAACACTAGAGGGACAATGAGAACAACACCAGGGAAACAGTGAGAACAACACTAGAGGGACAATGAGAACAACACCAGGGAAACAGTGAGAACAACACCAGGGAAACAATGAGAACAACACCAGGGAAACAATGAGAACAACACTAGAGGGACAATGACAACAACACCAGGGAAACAATGAGAACAACACCAGGGAAACTGACAACAACACCAGGGAAACAATGAGAACAACACTAGAGGGACAATGAGAACAATACCAGGGAAACAGTGAGAACAACACTAGAGGGACAATGAGAACAACACCATGGAAACAGTGAGAACAACACTAGAGGGACAATGAGAACAACACCAGAGGGACAATGACAGCAACACCAGAGGGACAATGACAGCAACACCAGGGAAACTGACAACAACACCAGGGAAACAATGAGAACAACACTAGAGGGACAATGAGAACAACACCAGGGAAACAGTGAGAACAACACCAGGGAAACAGTGAGAACAACACCAGGGAAACAGTGAGAACAACACCAGGGAAACAATGAGAACAACACCAGGGAAACAATGAGAACAACACCAGGGAAACAGTGAGAACAACACCAGGGAAACAATGAGAACAACACCAGGGAAACAGTGAGAACAACACTAGAGGGACAATGAGAACAGCACCAGAGGGACAATGAGAACAACACCAGGGAAACAGTGAGAACAACACTAGAGGGACAATGAGAACAACACCAGAGGGACAATGACAGCAACACCAGGGAAACTGACAACAACACCAGGGAAACAATGAGAACAACACTAGAGGGACAATGAGAACAACACCAGGGAAACAGTGAGAACAACACTAGAGGGACAATGAGAACAACACCAGAGGGACAATGACAGCAACACCAGAGGGACAATGACAGCAACACCAGGGAAACTGACAACAACACCAGGGAAACAATGAGAACAACACTAGAGGGACAATGAGAACAACACCAGGGAAACAGTGAGAACAACACCAGGGAAACAGTGAGAACAACACCAGGGAAACAGTGAGAACAACACCAGGGAAACAATGAGAACAACACCAGGGAAACAATGAGAACAACACCAGGGAAACAGTGAGAACAACACCAGGGAAACAATGAGAACAACACCAGGGAAACAGTGAGAACAACACTAGAGGGACAATGAGAACAGCACCAGAGGGACAATGAGAACAACACCAGGGAAACAGTGAGAACAACACCAGGGAAACAATGAGAACAACACCAGGGAAACAATGAGAACAACACCAGGGAAACAGTGAGAACAACACCAGGGAAACAATGAGAACAACACCAGGGAAACAGTGAGAACAACACCAGGGAAACAGTGAGAACAACACTAGAGGGACAATGAGAACAACACCAGAGGGACAATGACAGCAACACCAGGGAAACTGACAACAACACCAGGGAAACAATGAGAACAACACTAGAGGGACAATGACAACAACACCAGAGGAACAATGAGAACAACACCAGGGAAACAATGAGAACAACACCAGAGGAACAATGATAACAACACCAGAGGGACAATGAGAACAACACCAGAGGAACAATGATAACAACACTAGAGGGACAATGACAACAACACCAGGGAAACAATGAGAACAACACCAGGGAAACAATGAGAACAACACCAGGGAAACTGACAACAACACCAGGGAAACAATGAGAACAACACTAGAGGGACAATGAGAACAATACCAGGGAAACAGTGAGAACAACACTAGAGGGACAATGAGAACAACACCATGGAAACAGTGAGAACAACACTAGAGGGACAATGAGAACAACACCAGAGGGACAATGACAGCAACACCAGAGGGACAATGACAGCAACACCAGGGAAACAGTGAGAACAACACTAGAGGGACAATGAGAACAACACTAGAGGGACAATGAGAACAACACCAGGGAAACAGTGAGAACAACACTAGAGGGACAATGAGAACAACACCAGGGAAACAGTGAGAACAACACCAGGGAAACAATGAGAACAACACCAGGGAAACAATGAGAACAACACCAGGGAAACAATGAGAACAACACCAGGGAAACAGTGAGAACAACACCAGGGAAACAATGAGAACAACACCAGGGAAACAGTGAGAACAACACTAGAGGGACAATGAGAACAACACCAGAGGGACAATGAGAACAACACCAGGGAAACAGTGAGAACAACACTAGAGGGACAATGAGAACAACACCAGAGGGACAATGACAGCAACACCAGGGAAACTGACAACAACACCAGGGAAACAATGAGAACAACACTAGAGGGACAATGACAACAACACCAGAGGAACAATGAGAACAACACCAGGGAAACAATGAGAACAACACCAGGGAAACAATGAGAACAACACCAGGGAAACAATGAGAACAACACCAGAGGAACAATGATAACAACACCAGAGGGACAATGAGAACAACACCAGAGGGACAATGACAGCAACACCAGAGGGACAATGACAGCAACACCAGGGAAACAATGAGAACAACACCAGGGAAACAATGAGAACAACACTAGAGGGACAATGAGAACAACACCAGGGAAACAGTGAGAACAACACCAGGGAAGCAATGAGAACAACACCAGGGAAACAGTGAGAACAACACCAGAGGGACAATGAGAACAACACCAGGGAAACAGTGAGAACAACACTAGAGGGACAATGAGAACAACACCAGAGGGACAATGACAGCAACACCAGGGAAACTGACAACAACACCAGGGAAACAACGAGAACAACACTAGAGGGACAATGAGAACAACACCAGGGAAACAGTGAGAACAACACCAGAGGGACAATGAGAACAACACCAGGGAAACAATGACAACAACACCAGAGGAACAATGAGAACAACACCAGGGAAACAATGAGAACAACACCAGAGGGACAATGACAACAACACCAGAGGGACAATGACAACAACACCAGAGGGACAATGACAACAACACCAGGGACAATGACAACAACACCAGAGGGACAATTCCTGAAGTTGACCTATAGACTTCATATGTGTGCTCACACACAGACACATATACACACTCACTCTCACACATGTGAACTCTCATATACAGTGAGGGAAGAGAAGGTGGGAGAGTGGAAGTGAATGAAAGGAGGGAGAGTAGAAGGAAGAAAGGGAAGGAGAAGAGGGGGATGGAGGGGAAGAAGGGGGGAGAAGGAAGCATTAGGTTAAGCATTCCTTAGATGAAGGAATCGCAGGGTCTACTTTCCTGCACTGTTCATCATCATACGTGATGTTCAACTAGAAATAGTTGTCTGGTTTGAGTCACTGTGCTTCTGGGCCTGTTTGTTGTAAACTGACTAATGAGAAGTGCAAGGGTACGGTTTGATGGTACATGCCTGTAAGCCTAGCAATTGGGAGGCTGAGGAAGACTGCAGATTCAAAGCCTGCCCGGGATACATATTGAAATAGTGAGTTTGAGACTAGCCTGGGCTACATAGTGACCCTCTTTCAACAACAACAACAAAAACCATCTCTTCTTACTAATGAAAAAATTTTAAAACAATCTTTGGCTTTTTACTCAAATACTCTCTGATGAAATCTGTTAATTCATACCATGTGCTAGCTTAAAATCAGATTCTTAGTGGCCCATTATTAAATATGAATGACTAACCAAGCATCATGAGACTTTTAATGAAAGCATCCAACACAAGCAGCTTCAGCCTCTCTTGAAGAGAAGCGGAAAGGGGAGCTCAAAGGAATTGGGATGCATGGGGCAGAAGAAAACTTCAAAGAACATGGAGCCGAATCGGCCAAGACACTGGAAGAGTACACTGAAAACAGAATAAAGAGTAGGGTGCTGTTCGTGCAGGCAATAAAGAGGGCTCCAAGAAATTAATCATTTAAGGAGCAGATAATTTGATAGGAGGGTTGGGAGATAAAACTGCAGAAAGTAAAATTAAAAATAAAAGGATGGGTAACAGCAAGAAAAAAATGAATATTACTGTAATCTTAGCATTTAGAAAGGTTAAAAACAGTGAAGGGAAGTTACAAAAAAAAACCACTAAAATAGTTTGTATAATATGGATTTAGGAGATGTAAAAGTTGACTCATGACAGTATTTCTGATATTAGTTTATAATATTTTTATCAAATGTATAGGAATAATTATAACATGCTAAGGACACACTTATGTTCTTAAGATATATGTAAGTTGATCATAAGTCTTTCAAAAGCTGTGTTTTTGTTTTGCTGGACTACAGCAAAGTTGTCTTTCTGGAAAAATGGAAGCACGCTAGAGATTCAGGGTCACTTTGTATTTGGTTGGAGTTGATAAGTTTTGGGAACTTCAGAAAGTTCTAGAATATGAAGGAGTAGGTAGGCAGTGCTCCCTTCAGTTGTCACACAATGGTGGTTCTCCAAAACTGACTGCTATCTAGTGTTCATATGCTGGCGGCCCAGCAACCATTTCCAGATTTCTCGAGTCTGGGTGGCCTCTGGTGCCGTGTCCTGAAGCGGCCATAAGAAACTGCATGTTCAAGAAAGACTATTATGCACCAAGCCCCCAGCAGTGGCTGTGCTTTCATCCTGATTGTTAAACTTCAAACATGGCTGCTACCCCCAGATCCCTGCAGTCCACAGACAGCCGTCTGTTAATCTAGGCTGGAAGGCTGTTCCATGCCCGTGGAGTCCAGCCCGAAGTGTTCCTGCTTCAGCCAGCCTTCCCTATGCCTTCCCCGCCCTTACTCACCCCCGTTTTCCTGTATTCAGCACCCAGACACTTTCCCCTGGCTTCTGAGCATCCTAGGTTTTAATCCATTCTTCAAGAACAATTAATTCATTTCCTTGCAGCCAGCTTTCTTCATCTGGGGATAATAGCCCCTCTTGCAGTAAACACTCTGCCTCACAAAGCAGGCCCTTACCTTTCTTGTTCTAGGCCCACCTTAATCCTCTCTGGAATGTTTTTCTCACTGTGGAAAAGCAATAAATAATTGCTGAGTGAGTGAAACTGAATCTCAATGAAAGGACTATCTACCTTTATTACTGAATTTTATTTGCTGGGAATTTTACAGCTTCTTTAGAATTGTCTGTGCAGAGTAATCTCTGAGTATGTGAAAAATCTCCCTGAGTCTTATGTTTATAACAGATGGCATACACACAGAAAATCCATGCCTCCAAAAGCCAAAAATAATAAATAAATGTAATAGATTTCATTACACAAACTCCACACCTACCCACCCACCCCCGGAATAGTGTTTGCTGATTTTCTGAACCAGAGCAATGGGGCTTCTCATTATATGTTGGTCACCTCTCTTTAGTGTAAGATGGTAATAGTAGTTTTCCGTCTTCTGCACTGACTTCAATCAATCTTTCAGAATTACCAGGCCAGAACTGTGTTTGAGGAGCACTGTTCAGCTTACTCTGCCACTGCAAATCAAGCTCCTATTTAACTCTTGACAGCCAGGATGAGTCACTGTCTTGGCTGGGGCTATTTACGGAAGTCAGACGTAAGAGCAGAATGCCTAATGCTACCCAGGGCCCTGTAATCTCCCCAACATGCAGTCACTTTCGGCTTTCTATAGAGGCTTCTAATGAATCCATGGATGATTTCACAAGCGATTTACACTAGGAGTCATAGGCAACTTTATTTTTCTAGCTTATATCCAACTGCTTTATTTGCTTTCCTCTTTTCAAGAAAATTCAGGCAAGACATAGGCTCTGAGGTGACTGTGCCTTAATCGGTTATCCCAAGAAGCACCATTTGGCCTTTGACCTAGGTGGCTACAGATGGAGAAGGAGAGACAGGAACTATTGTCTGCAGTCTTCCTAGGCTAAGACTGCCTGCCTGCCCTAGTGCACCATGGCCAGAGCTGGTGTTCTGCAGCGCAGCTCACCAGAGGAGAAAGGAAACTTCTTTGAGATGCCAAGCCATGCAGGTGTGCAAGTGTCTAATCCCTTCCCTCTTATTCTTCCTTCTGTCTATTGTAAGAAAGGGACATGATCCCTTCACCTGGAGGGGAATGCAATGTGGTCAGGCAGCCGACAGCTTCTGGAAGGCAGGCTCCCACAGCGGCATGGAGTCAGTTACACTGCCTCTATAGCACCCCTCAGAGCAACTGCCAGGGGCAGAATCCTGGGTTGGATATTCCAGGGGCTGTTTTCTTCTTACTGGAATTGGAACCATGTCAAAAGTCAGCCCAACGGTGCCTGACTCCTACTGTAGAAGTTCAGTCACAACATAAAACACCTCCTGGGCTCATCACGTGGGCCACGCCTACCTCCAGCACCAGCTCTCAGTGCCTCTGACTGGGACAGCTGATCACATGGAAGAATTTTGCATCTTGAACAGGAAATGCTAGACTTTGGTCAGCAGGGAAGGTAAGTGTGCAGTATGTGAAAGAAAGTCTCTGCACTTGCTCTCTGAAGCTGGGAAGCTGAGGAAAAACCATCTTGTGATTTTGCTTCTAACTTCTTCCCTCCGTAAGGGTTTCTGCAGGGGTGTATCCTCTACTCTCTCATTGTTTGTGAAGCTCTGTGTTGAAAGCAACAGTGTGCCTTAGAGTGGACCCTCTGATGTTCCACTCACACACCTGTGTTTTAAGAAACTTGGTTGACTGAGAGGAAAAGGTTGCATTGTAGCTAAAACAAGAACATTCCATATAATCCAAGCTTTGTGCTGTGTAGCCATTGTCCTCTGTAGGAGTTGTACAAGCTGAATGGCCCAAGACCTTCCTGCTCAAGGCTGCTCTCTGCCTTACATATAAGCTAAAAGTTACCGTCACATGTGGACAGTATTCTTTTTTGTAGAGTACCTTCTATTTACTCTTTGACAGTTTCATGTGAGCAGTGTATTTCACACCTTCCCTCCTGCTTTCCCAGGTACCCTCAACACACACCCCTCCCTCCTCATATGCTCCTCCTCCCTCTTTTTTTAAATAACTCACTGAGTTCAATTAGTGCTGCCTGTTGGAATGTTGGCTGGTCTTGTTGGCTTGATCTTCCATGGGTAACCATACCTGTAATGAGTTAATGACTGCCATGGCCTCATCATGTCAACACCCCTCCCATCCTCTTACATGCTTTTCGCCTCTTCTTCCTCAGGGTTTCCTCAACCTTGGCATTGGGAGAAGCTGAGTATTCAATATACCACTTTGTCCATTAGGAATGTCTGCATTAACTGCTGACCACTGCAGAGAGAAGTTGAGGGCAGAAATAATCTATGTGTATAAACATATGTATTTAGAGACAGGGTCTTTTGTTTTGTTTTGTTTTTGTTTTTGTTTTCAGACAGGGTATTGTTTTGGAGGCTGTCCTGGAACTTGCTTGGTAGACCAGGCTTGGTCTCTAACTTACAGAGATCCACCTGTCTCTGCCTCCCGAGGGCTGGGATTAAAGGCATGCGCCCCCACCGCTCGGCGAGACAGGGTCTTTTTAAAAATTATTTGTTTATCTTTATTTTATGTGTGTTGGTGTTTTGCCTGTATATATATCTGCGTGAGGATGCCGGATCCGCTGGAACTATAGTTACAGACAGTTGTGAGCTGCCATGTGGGTGCTTAGAATTGAACTTGGATCCTCTGGAAGAGAAGCCAGTGCTCTTAACCACTGAGCCATCTCTCCAGTCCCTGAGACAGGGTCTTATTATGTAGCCCTAGGTGACCTGGAACTTACTATGTAGACTGGACTAGTTGTGAATTCACAGATATCCACCTGCCTTTGCCTCCTCCTGAGTGCTGGAATTAAAGGTATGTACCATCATGCCTGACTTAAACATAAGTATATAGAAGACAGTTTAATCATATGTCCCTTTAACAAGAGAATGGTAGTAGATTCCGCCTAGGGCCTGTGACCTCTCACCCATGAGCTTTTGACCAGGTTTGTAGTACCAGGCATGAATTTCCTCCTGTGAGGAGGCTCAAATCCAATTCAGAAGCAGTTGGTTACCCCATAATCTTCATGCCGCTATTGTACCAATGGGGCTTCTTCCCAGGCAGGTCAGTGTTATAGTATGTAGGACCTGATGCTATGTGACATCATTGATGGCTTCTTTCCTCCAGCAACTTGTGCGGTACCTTCTGGAGCTATGAAAGCTAGCCAGCAAGTTGGAGGTTTTCAGGCCAGGTCCAGCTTGACTTCTGTATGGTAGATAGTCTCTTTTGAAGCTCATGAGTCTTGTTCCATCAGTCCTGTGTGATGAGGTTCTTCTCTTCCGATAGTTTTCATTCTGGTTTCATTAACTGTGTTCTGAGTCTTTGGTTTAGCTACTTTCTATGATTGGGCAGTTGTTTAGCAAGTGCTAAAGAAAAGCCATTTGGGTGCTCACTTCGGTGGCACATATACTAAAATTGGAATGATACAGAGAAGAGTAGCTAGCATGGCCCCTGAGCAAGAAAAGCCATTTGGGGCTTTCAGAGTTACACTCCGTGGTTGGAATCTGCCTGCTTAACCAGGAGAACAAGCCATACTCTAAAAGTCCCATTGTTTATCTGGGTTGGCTTTTACATGGGATGACACAGAGAGAATGTTTTAGAATGTATCCTGGGAGGCTGAGGAATGTGATCATGGTGTTTTCCCTGACAGGTTAAGTGTGGTTGAGGATCCTGTGTCATACACCCAAGGAGATGGATGGGACATCCCAGCAGTACCATAATATGCCTCTAACCTTTCCAGTGACGGGGCTAGGGGATCCCACTGGAGAATTCTTGCCTTATCAGCCTGACACAGGCTCTTCTTGCAGCCAAACAAGAGCAGTATCTGCTGCCCACTGAACAGTCAGGAGCCTTGAAGATACCCAGTGCAATTTGTTTTCAAAGAACTTTCTTTTTCACGTCAATGGGCAATATTCTCACAATATCTCTGCTCGCTCATGGGTGAGCTAGAGCTATAATTCAACCAGAAGTAGTTAACTGCCTATCTGACTCTCATCATACGGCAGTAGAGTATATGATGGATACAGAAAGACAAAGAGCAGCCTGTTAGATAAGCATACGTTTTCATTTTATTTCATTGATCTGTGCAGTGCTGGGGATAGAGCCTAGGACCTTGTGCACACTGGCCAAGTGCCTTCCACTGAGCTGAAAACCCCAGCCATTATTTCATCATTTGCTTTTGTTTTGGTTTGGTTTTTGGGTTGGTTTGTTTGTTTGTCTATTTCTCTCCATGTAGCTCTGACTGTCCTGTCATTTACTTTTAAGATACAGACTGGCAGTATGGCTCTGTGGTTAAGGGCACTTGTTGCTCTTGCAGAGGACCCAAGTTTGGTTCTCAGCACCCACATGACAATTAATAGCCCCCTATAAGTTCAGTTCCAGGGGATATGATGCCATCTTCTGGCCTCTGGGGGTACTACATGTACATACTACTACATGCACAGATACAAAATGCAGGTAAAACTCCCATGCACATAAAATAAAAAGAAATTAATCTTTTTAAATGCACAATGCAATCAAGTAGTGAAACATAAGACATGTTAAACTTCACTAAAACAAGGAACCTAACATTGGCTGTTACCTTCTAGAGCTGCCAGATCCATGATCCTCACAGAGGCCTCCTGAATCAGGAGAGGCAGGAGAATACCTCTGAACGCTAGAGCCTTGTAGCACATCTTCTGAATTCAATGCCTACTAGGGTAGAATAGGTTCCTAGCTGTCTGGGAGAGAAGGGAAATTTCTTATCTTGCAGTTCCCGAAAGCCTCCTTTTATTCTGTGTAAATCATTGTCACCTCTGCATATGATGGCACTACGCGTGTCACTTGTCTGTGTGCTTGTTGAGAATGGTAGACAGCAGTGTCTAGAAGAGTGGACATTATTCTTCTCAACCCAGAACACTTGCACATGCCGGTGAGATCTGATATTCTGAACTGTGGTAAAATGGGGTTAAGAAAACAATTTATGGTCTGGAGAGATGGCTCAGAGGTCAAGAGCACTAGCTGCTCTTCAAAAGGTCCTGAGTTCAATTCCCAGCAACCACATGGTGGCTCACAGCCATCTGTAATGAGATATGGTGCACTCTTCTGGCACGTAGGCATACATGCAGGCAGAACACTGTATACATAGTACATAAAGAAGTCTTTAAAAAGGAAATCAATTTATATCTGCATTGCTCTAAAAACAACAACAGCAAAAAACTTGGAGCTCCTTAACATCTCTCTGAATTACATAGTCCTTAGTATTTTCCTCCTTATTTTGTCTTCATTTCACTTCCATATATTTTGCACACTTCCATCTCTGCTTCCTCATCTCAATTCTCTTTCTATACAATAATTAAGACGTGCCACACACAGGTCAAGACAAAACCACTTATTGATTTAATTGTGTCTTAGTCCTAGCTAACACTTCAGTGGTTAATAGTTTGAAGAGAATTTCTTTAGGTTGGGCATTATGACAAATAATTGAAATGTACCATCTAACCTAATCCTTACACGTCACTAGTGTGATTAT